>NC_091473.1:191903666-192268666 GCF_036971445.1 Narcine bancroftii
CCCCACCTCCTGCTCATCTCCAGTAGTGAGTGGCCTCACCCTCTCTGTCCCTGCTGTCCCCAGGTCTGGGTGCCAGTCGGGCTGGCAGTTCTGGCCTCCCTCTTCCTGATGATCACCTTGGCTGTGGTTCACCGGTACTGGGAGAACAGCAAGCTCAGCAGTAAGGCCACATCCCCACAGCTAAAGCCTGGGAGGTGGGAGGCATGGAGGGGAGGGGGGGTTGATGGATGGTGTGGGATTGTGGGGAATGCCCAGTTGGGCTTGGAAGGATGGAAAGTGGAAGGTGATGGGTGGAGGGAGAGATGGAGAACTGAGGTGGGATGAGGAGGCAGTTGGTGGGTGGAGGGTCGTGGGTGATGGTGTGGCATAGAGGTGGTGAGGGAAGGGTGGTGGAGGTGTGAGTGATAGAGGGGTGGAGGATTGTGTTGGAAGATGATGGATGGTGGGTGGAGAGTGGAGGTGTAGATAGAGGGATGGAGGGATAGAGAGGGGTGGAGGGTAGTGGTAGTTGGAAGGTGATGGGTGAAGGGGTGGGGCTGTGAGTGGTGGAGGGGTGGGGGGGTAGAGAGGGGTGGAGGGTGATTGGGGTTGGGTTGGTGGGTGGAGGGGTGGCATGGGATAGGGGTGGTAGGGAATGGATAGGAGTGGAGGAGTGAGTGATAGAGGGGTTGAGGGTAATGGATGGAAGAGTAGAGAGGGGTGGGGGGGTTGGAAGATGGTGGGCAGAGGGGTGAATGTAGACGTGTGAATGATGGAGGAGTGGAGGGGTAGAGAAGGGTGGAGGAGGGAGGGGAGTTGGAAGGCGATGGGTGGAGGTGTGAGTGATGGAGGGGTTGAGGGTAATAATTTGGTGGGTTTAGAGGGGTGGAGGATGAAGGGTTGGAGGCTAGATGGAACGATGGAGAGTGGAGGTGTGAGTGATGGAAGGGTAGAGAAGGGTGGAGGTGGGAGGGGAGTTGGAAGGTGCTGGGTGGAGAGTGGAGGTGTGAGTTGGAGGCGGGGAAGGAAATGAGTAGAGGGAATAGAGGGGTGAAGGGTGGGGGGGTTGGAAGGTGATGGGGTGGAATGGTGGCTTAGGGTAGAAGTGGTGGACAGTGGCGTCACTAGGGTTTGTGCCATCCAGTGTGGTAACTCATGGTGTCACCCCCACCCCCCCGATGGACCTCCTCCCATTCTAGACCAGACAGAATCCTTAGTAATGTTTTTACCCGTAAATCGTAATTCCCGTAAATCACTGAACGGAGCGGCAAATAGTAATGAGATAAACATCGAGCAAAATTAAAATTACCCTTTTAAATTACAATATCATACGCACAGCCTTGATGTATTTACATCGTTTAAAGATTCGGTAAGAAAAGAAAAGAGAATTTGAAAGAAAAGCGTTTAAGATCTACATCAAAATTATGTTGAATTTAACATTGCTTAAATGTAATACTTCTTAGGTTCTATGAATACTAATGAAAAAATTGTTGTGTAAAATCTTTTGACATTGAACAGTAATTGAGCAGAAACCTTTTTTTAAGATTAAAAAAAATTGAATTAAAGTTTCCATTATTGTCACGCAACATTACATTTAGACTAGTGGTTCTCAACCTTTTTCTTTCCACTCACATCCCACTTTAAGTATTCCCTAGGCCATCGGTGCCCTGTGATCAGTAAGGGATTGCTTAAGGTGGGAAGTGAGTGGAAAGAAAAAGTTTGAAAATCATCCCTCATTGACTCATTATGTGCACCGTTTCAGAACTCCAGAGGAAATGGGCCAACAACAATTTTTCTCTAGCAAAATATTTCAGTAACAATCGGGTCAAGAGCAGCGATTCTCAACCCTCCCTTCCCACTAACATCCCACCTTAAGCATGTTGATTGCTTAAAGTGGGATGTGAGTGGAAAGAAAAAGGTTGAGGACCATTGGTTTAGAATGTAGCATCCATGAAATTCTTGGTCAAGCGTAAGGAAGACACAAGAGTCACCATTTAGTCCAGTGACCCTAATAGGATCAAACTCACGACTCCCTGGTTTATAGAACCGATGCTCTAACCTCTGAGCTATTGGAGCATCTGCTTCAGGACCCCTTCATTCTCAAAAAAGTTACTGATCTCGGCTCGCAAATGCTAATCACCGTGATATTGTAGCTGAAAGGCCAGAAATTTTGACCAAAGCAGCGACTCTAAAAACACCAGCAGCAACAAAAACAACAACACTTGCTGATGCAGACGAAGCCCCTGTGATTCGAAGCATCATTGTCGTTGGGTAATAACGACAGCTCTGACTGGAGCACATTAGAAGGGTCAAAACGTAAATGAGCATTGAGTTTTAGCTTCATAGGGTCTATTGATTCATGTCAGCTGGGCTTACGAAAAATGTTTTTGTTGTTATAACCAACGGCAGGAATATTTTTATAAAAAATAAAAAATTTCTGCTGAAACACTCCACAAAAATTATATAGACAGTCATTTTGGTGTCAGTTTCCCCCCACCCCCCGTCTGATGGTGTGATCTGCACCCCCCTGGTGACGCCAGTGGTGAAGGGATGGAGAGTGGAGGTTAATGGGTGGAGGGGGTGGGAGGAGGGCTGAGGAGAGGGGATGGGTATGTGATGGAGGGGTGTAGTGTGTCGGGTGGAGGGGTAGGTGGAGAGGGTGAAAGAGGGGAGAGGTGGGTAACAGGGAGCTGAGGCGTGGGGCATCGGGCAGGATGCTGGGGGCATGGGGAGCGGCCTCAGACAAGGACTCTCTGCGCCCTGCAGGGGAGGTGAAGATGTTGGGGTCTGAGGAGGATCCTGGGGTCTCGCTACACTTCCTGAACTTGGGCATCAGTGCCAGCCCCATGCCCGGAGAGCACCAGGTGGCAGACAAGAGCCACAACATCGAGAACCCACAGTACTTCTGGGAGTCCAGCTCCTTCCTGAAGGATCACAACTCTGGTGAGTTCTGGGAATGTTTGTGCCGATGGTGTAGGAAGGGCGGTGAGGGAGCTGCCCTTGAGGGAATGTTTGTGCCGATGGTGTAGGAAGGGTGGTGAGGGATCTGCCCTTGAGGTGAAGGAGCTTATCTGGAGGGGTGGTGAGGGAGCATACCTGGAAGGAGGGGTGGTGAGGGAGCTTCCCCAGAGGGAGGGGCAGTGAGGGAAATGCCCTGGAGGGAGAGATAGTGAGGGAGCTTCCCTGGAAGGAGGGGCAGATGTCCTGGAGGGGGGTAATGAGGGAGCCCATCCTGGAGGGAGGGCTGGTGAAGGGGTGCCCACTCTGGGAGGCAGTGAAGGAGCTTCCCTGAGGGAGGGGTGGTGAGGGAGTGCCCACTGTGGGAAGGGGAGGGGGACGAGGGATCTTTTGCTGAGGGAGGAGTGGTGAGGGCGATGCCCTGAGGAAGAGAACTGCCCTGATGGAGGGGAGGGAAGATGAGGGAGAAGGATGGACAGTGAGGGAGCTCCTCACATGGGGCGGTCATGAGGGAACTCCCTACTTTGCGAGAGGCAGAGGGAGCACCCCAATATCTGAGGGGGCAATGAGGGAGCACCCCACTATTTGAGGGGGCAGTGAGGGAGCACCCCACTATCTGAGCTAGCAGTGAGGAAGCACACCACTATCTGAAGGGGCAGTGAGGGAGCACCCTGCTATCCGAGGGGGCATTGAGGGAGCGCCCCACCGTCAGGTGAGACTGAGGGAGAGAGACAGGCGAGTTTGCTGGGACAGACATGGCTGCTAAAGCTGGGAACATGTGCCCCCCCCACCCCCATCCCAAGCTGTGCACCACATCGAGCGAAGGGACATCACGCTGAAGTGGGAACTCGGAGAGGGGGCCTTCGGCAAAGTGTTCCTGGCGGAGTGGCAGAAGGAGATCACAGAGGATCAGGTGTTGGTGGCCGTCAAGGTGAGGGTCCCTTCACCCCTACTCTGGGGACGGAGAGAGGGAGGGGGAGAGGGAGGGAGGGAGGGGGAGAGAGAAGGCGAGGGAGGGGGAGAGAGAAGGCGAGGGAGGGGAAGGACAGGAGGGGGAGAGGGAGGGCAGGGGGTGAAAGAGAAAGAAAGAGAGAGAGAGGAGAGGAGGAGGGAGATGGAGCATGAGGGAGAGAGGGGGAGGGCAGGATGAGGGAGAGAATGAGAGGGAAAAGTGAGGGTGAAGGGAGAGATGGAGGAAGGGGAGAGAAAGAGACACAGAGAGAGGAGGGGAAAGAGAGAGTTAGAGGGAGGAAGAAAGGGGAGAAGAGGGAAGGAAAGAATGTTCATAAAAGGAGTGAACAGCTTCTGTGAGAAAGGAGGGGAGGGAGGGGGGATTGAAAGGCAGGAACAGTGGAGGAGCAATGGAAATGAGAGGTGGTAGTGGCGGTCTATACATGCTGTGGTGGGAGTGTGCAGGGTGTGTGTATGGAGGGGTGTGTGAGTATCTGTGAGTGTCTGTGTGTATCTGTGTGTGTATGTGTGTCTGCCTGCGTGCGTGTGTTTGCCTGTGTGTGCGCGTGCCTGTGTGTGAACGTGCTTGTGTGTGCATTTGTTTGTGTGCGCGTGCCTGCCTGTGTGTCTGCGTGCATGTGTGTCTGGGTGCGTGTGTGTCTGGGTGCGTGTGTGTGTGTGTGTGTGTGTGTGTGTGTGTGTGTGTGTGTGCCTGTGTCTGTCTGAGTGTGTGTGTGTGAGTCAGTGTGACCAGACATCATGTTATGTCCATGAGTTTTAGTGCATTATGCCTGCCCCCCTCTCCCTCTCTGCCCTCGTGCCCATCTGGGGAAGTTCCAGGAGAGGGGAGGGTGGTGTGTCGGGCCCCATGCTCCCCCCCCACTCATGCGCCCATGCCGCATTCCATCTGCTGTGTGCTGACAGGCTCTGAAAGAGGCGACGGAAAGCGCCCGGACGGACTTCCAGCGGGAGGCCGAGCTACTGACCTTCCTGCAGCACGAGCACATCGTCAGCTTCTATGGGGTCTGCACGCAAGGCGAACCACTGCTCATGGTCTTCGAGTACATGAGGCATGGCGACCTCAACCGCTTCCTGCGGTAAGCTGACCTTTCCCATATCGGTGGGGGGGGGGGTGGGGAGGAACATGTGGGTAAAAGTGTTAAGTATAGGAATTGAAATGTTACATATGTATTAGACATACAACACTGTAACAGGCCCTTCTGGCCCACGAGCCTATGCCGCCCAATTGACCTACAACCCCCGTACGTTTTGAACGGTGGGAGGAAACCAGAGCCCCCCGGGGGAAAACCCACGCAGACATGGGGAGAATGTGTAAACTCCTTACAGATTTTAACTCAAGTCCTAATCTGCAACAGCACTGCATTAACCATGCCAACCCCTACCCTGACCGTGGTGAGGCCAAAATTTGGAGCATTGAGACCAGTTTTGGTCACCTAACTACAGGAAAGAGATCAATAAGATCGAAAGAGGGCAGAGAAGATTAATTAAGATGTTGCTGGGATTTCAGGAACTGAGTTACAGGGAAAGGTTAAACAGCTTTATTCCTTGGACTGTAGAAGAATGAAGGGAGATTTGATCGAGGTATTTAAAATTATGAGGGGGATTGACAGAGTAAATGTGGACGAGCTTTTTCCACTGAGATGCAAACCAGAGGATATGGGTAAAGAATGAAAGGGGAAAGATTTAAGGGAAACTTCTTCATACAGAGAGGGGTGGAATGAGCTGCCAGCTGAGGTAGTGAATGCAGGCTCAATTTTAACATTGAAAAAGAATTTGGACAGGTCCGTGAATGGGAGGGCTATGGAGGGCTGCAGACTGGGTGCAGGTCAGTGGAGTCGGACAGAATTATAGCCCAGACTAGAAGGGCCTATTTCAGTGCTGAAATGTTCTATGATTATAAGGTCCTGGGGTAGACAGGGAGAGGGGTGTGCAGTGTTTCAGATCCCACCCTCTCCTCCTGGGGTCCAGGGGAAGGAGGAAGGCAGCGATCCTGTCCCTATGCCCTCCTCCTGGGGTTTGGGGGAGAGGGGAATGTGGTGAGGGCAGTTCAAGTCCTCAAACCCTCGAGGTCGGGGAGGGATGGGGCGTGAGGTGGGCAGAGTTCTAGAACCCCACCCGCTTCCCTGGGGGGGGTGGGTCTAAGGGAGAGGTGAAGTGTTCCAGTCCCTTCTCCCTCCTACTGGGGTCCGGGGGAGATGGGACATGTGGAGGTGTGCAGTGTTCCAGTTCCCCAATCATCCTTCTGGGTCCTAGGGCAGATGGGGATATAGATGGGCAATGTTCTCCAGCTTCTTCCCCGGGATCTGGGGTAGAGGGGGATATGGATAGGCAGTGGTCCCCAACCCTCATCCTGGGGTCTGGGGGAGAGGGAGATATGGATGGACAGTGTTCTCCACCCCTACTCCTGGGGAGGATTTGGGAGAGATGGCGTGTGAGATGGGCAGAATTCCAGTCCCCATCCGTCCAGTGACCAGCACTGAACTATTGATTTGAAGAGCTGTCTAAGAGCTTTAAGCTCAGTGAATGAGTCTGAACAGCAAATAAACACAGTGTTTTAGTGCCCCTGGGGACAGGCGTTGCAGGAGTTCTGGGCCTGTGGCCAGGCTCGGCATCAGACAGCCTGCCCATCAGTCAGGGCGCATTAAGGCAGGCTTCCATCACACGGCGCCACACCTCAACAACTCTCCCAGCAACGACAACTATTACCACAGCAATGACAAGCTATAACGGGATCGGGAGCAAACACAACATCAACAATTACAACATCAGACCCAGCAACAATACAGATACATCGACTGCAACAACAGCAACAAACTGCCACAAACTGCAACTCCCCACAAACTGCAACACATCACAAACTGCAACTCCCCACAAACTGCAACTCCCCACAAACTGCAACTCCCCACAAACTGCAACACCCCACAAACTGCAACTCCCCACAAAATGCACCACCCCACAAACTGCAACTCCCCACAAACTGCAACACCCCACAAACTGCACCACCCCACAAACTGCAACTCCCCACAAACTGCACCACCCCACAAACTGCAACTCCCCACAAACTGCAACACCCCACAAACTGCAACACCAACAAACTGCACCTCCCCACAAACTGCAACTCCCCACAAACTGCACCACCCCACAAACTGCACCTCCCCACAAACTGCACCACCCCACAAACTGCAACTCCCCACAAACTGCAACACCCCACAAACTGCAACACCAACAAACTGCACCTCCCCACAAACTGCACCTCCCCACAAACTGCACCTCCCCACAAACTGCAACTCCCCACAAACTGCACCACCCCACAAACTGCAACTCCCCACAAACTGCACCTCCCCACAAACTGCACCACCCCACAAACTGCAACTCCCCACAAACTGCAACACCCCACAAACTGCAACACCAACAAACTGCACCTCCCCACAAACTGCACCTCCCCACAAACTGCACCTCCCCACAAACTGCACCTCCCCACAAACTGCAACTCCCCACAAACTGCACCTCCCCACAAACTGCAACTCCCACAAACTGCAACACCCCACAAACTGCAACTCCCCACAAACTGCACCACCTCACAAACTGCAACTCCCCACAAACTGCAACTCCCCACAAACTGCAACTCCCCACAAACTGCAACTCCCCACAAACTGCAACTCCCCACAAACTGCAACTCCCCACAAACTGCAACTCCCCACAAACTGCACCACCCCACAAACTGCACCACCCCACAAACTGCAACTCCCCACAAACTGCAACACCCCACAAACTGCAACACCCCACAAACTGCACCTCCCCACAAACTGCACCTCCCCACAAACTGCACCTCCCCACAAACTGCACCTCCCCACAAACTGCAACACCCCACAAACTGCAACACCAACAAACTGCACCTCCCCACAAACTGCACCTCCCCACAAACTGCACCTCCCCACAAACTGCACCTCCCCACAAACTGCACCTCCCCACAAACTGCACCTCCCCACAAACTGCAACTCCCCACAAACTGCACCTCCCCACAAACTGCACCACCCCACAAACTGCAACTCCCCACAATCTGCAACACCCCACAAATTGCACCACCAACAAACTGCACCTCCCCACATACTGCACCTTCCCACAAACTGCAACTCCCCACAAACTGCACCTCCCCACAAACTGCAACTCCCCACAAACTGCACCTCCCCACAAACTGCACCTCCCCACAAACTGCACCTCCCCACAAACTGCAACTCCCCACAAACTGCAACACCAACAAAATGCAACACCCCACAAACTGCAACACCCCACAAACTGCACCACCCCACAAACTGCAACTCCCGACAAACTGCAACTCCCCACAAACTGCACCTCCCCACAAACTGCACCTCCCCACAAACTGCAACTCCCCACAAACTGCAACACCCCACAAACTGCAACACCCCACAAACTGCAACACCCCACAAACTGCACCTCCCCACAAACTGCACCTCCCCACAAACTGCACCTCCCCACAAACTGCAACTCCCCACAAACTGCACCTCCCCACTAACTGCAACACCAACTAACTGCAACACCCCACAAACTGCAACACCCCACAAACTGCAACACCCCACAAACTGCACCACCCCACAAACTGCACCACCCCACAAACTGCAACTCCCCACAAACTGCAACTCCCCACAAACTGCACCTCCCCACAAACTGCAACACCAACAAACTGCAACACCCCACAAACTGCACCACCCCACAAACTGCAACACCCCACAAACTGCACCTCCCCACAAACTGCAACTCCCCACAAACTGCACCTCCCCACAAACTGCACCTCTCCACAAACTGCACCTCCCCACAAACTGCACCTCCCCACAAACTGCAACACCCCACAAACTGCACCTCCCCACAAACTGCAACTCCCCACAAACTGCAACACCCCACAAACTGCACCTCCCCACAAACTGCACCACCCCACAAACTGCACCACCCCACAAACTGCAACTCCCCACAAACTGCAACTCCCCACAAACTGCAACTCCCCACAAACTGCACCACCCCACAAACTGCAACTCCCCACAAACTGCAACTCCCCACAAACTGCAACACCAACAAACTGCACCTCCCCACAAACTGCACCTCCCCACAAACTGCAACTCCCCACAAACTGCACCTCCCCACAAACTGCAACTCCCCACAGACTGCACCTCCCCACAAACTGCACCTCCCCACAAACTGTAACTCCCCACAAACTGCAACACCAACAAACTGCAACACCCCACAAACTGCAACACCCCACAAACTGCAACACCCCACAAACTGCACCACCAACAAACTGCAACACCCCACAAACTGCACCACCCCACAAACTGCAACACCCCACAAACTGCACCTCCCCACAAACTGCACCTCCCCACAAACTGCACCTCCCCACAAACTGCAACTCCCCACAAACTGCACCACCCCACAAACTGCAACACCCCACAAACTGCACCTCCCCACAAACTGCAACTCCCCACAAACTGCAACACCCCACAAACTGCACCTCCCCACAAACTGCACCACCCCACAAACTGCAACTCCCCACAAACTGCAACTCCCCACAAACTGCACCTCCCCACAAACTGCACCACCCCACAAACTGCAACTCCCGACAAACTGCAACTCCCCACAAACTGCACCACTCCGCAAACTCCAACACCCCACAAACTGCTAAACACTGTAGGCCCTTTCAAGCTGCCATGGAAAATGGGATTAACCAGGCAATTTTCTGGTTAATGCCCCACTCATGTTGGGGAGGGGGAGGGGGGAGCCAAAATTGAGGGTGGTGATGTTGCTGCTATGGGGTTGGGGGGTGAGGTTGATGCTGCAATGGGCAGAGTGGGGTGCCATGATCAGCAGGAGAGAGGTCACTGCTGCAGTGGGATTGAGGGGTTGCTGCCACAGAGGGGGGGTGCGATGGGGTGGCAGAGCATGGGGAGCCACGAACTGCCGCTGCTGTGAATGCCGCTCCAGTTGTGACAGCTCAACATTCGCAGCAGTGGGACGTTGCTGAGGGAGGTGGGGGGGGTGTGTGATTGATGGGATGGGGGTTGATTGACGATGGTGGTCACTACTGATGTGGGAAGGGTGACTGACTGGGGGGGGAGTTGATGATTGATGGTGGGTGGGCAATTATGGCTGGTTGTGGGGTGGGGAGACTTACAAAGGCTGCAATAACACGCAAGTATGGGGATGGGTACTGACCCTCGCTGGCTTCTGTGCAGATGCCAGGGTCCCGATGCCCCCATGCTGGTGGGAGGCAGTGAACAGCCATTTGGGCAGCTGACACTGCCACAGCTCCTGCACATTGGCTGCCAGATCGCCTCAGGGATGGTGTACCTCGCCTCGCTTCACTTCGTCCATCGCGACCTGGCCACCCGCAACTGCCTGGTGGGGGAAGGCATGGTGGTGAAGATCGGTGACTTCGGCATGTCTCGGGACATCTATAGCACTGACTACTACAGGGTGAGTGCCCCAGCTCAGATCCTGCCGTGTGACCGGTGGGAACAGGAGCAGGATGAGTCCGCTCAGCCCGTCAATCCTGCTCTGCCATTCAATCAGATTGCGGCCGATGCGGTCTGCCTTAAGAAAAGGCTCGTGAATTGGGTGAGAAAGTTGTTGTTATGTGGTGGGGATGTAATTATCTTCTAACATGGCCTTCCATGTGCTGTCATGAGAGAGTAACTAACACCACAAAGAACAAAATAAGTATATAAATCCAGAAGAAAGCACATCCTGACATTCCCCAGCAATCTGCAGACACCACAAGGGAACGTATTACTGTAAATACAGAGAATGCCAGCTGTGAGAAACTTGCAGGGTCTCACACCGACTCCTGACCCAAAAAGTGTATGAAAGTGCAATGAAAATTCTGCATGCTTTGAGTCAGGGCTCAGTGTAGAGAATTGGACAGGGTGAAGCTCTCTCCACACCATTCCATCATACACTCCCGGGGTCGGACAGAGTGAAGCTCCCTCCACACCGTCCCATCACACACTCTCAGGGTCAGACACAGAGAAGCTCCCTACGCACCGTTCCATCACGCACTCCCAGAGTCAAACACAGAGTGAAGTTCCCTCCACACCGCCCCATCACACACTCCTGGGGTCAGAGACAGTGAAGCTCCCTCCCTGTTTTACCCCACCCCACCACACACCCATTCTTAGGTTGAGCTGGGTGCTGATCTGGGGCACCTCCCCTCACCAGCCCTCTCACCCTGCCCCCCTGGCCCAGATACATGTGGGATCCTCCTGTGTACCGTTTGATCAGCTGGAGCGGGTAGGGAGATGGTTTGCTCCCTGACCTCTGACCTTCCCTGTGCCCAGGTCGGAGGTCGCACCATGCTGCCCATTCGCTGGATGCCTCCCGAGAGCATCATGTACAGGAGATTCACTGCGGAAAGTGACATCTGGAGCTTCGGGGTGGTCCTGTGGGAGATCTTCACCTACGGCAAGCAGCCCTGGTACCAGCTCTCCAACAATGAGGTGGGTACTGGGTTACTCTGGGTAGGGTTCTCCCTGAGGGGGACGGGGTGGCGAGGGCATCCAGACCCTTGCAGTTGGGGCAGCTTGAACCACATCTACCACACAATGGGACTTTAAATTTTAGGTGAACAGCATGGTAACAGGCCCTTCCGGCCCATGAGCCCATGCCGCCCAATTACACCTGATTGACCTACAAGCCCCAGTACATTTGGAACGGTGGTAGGTAACTGAAACCCCCCCAGAGGAAACCCACAAGGAGCACGTGCAAACTCCCCGCAGGCAGCGCGGGATTCAAACCCCTGGTCCCAGTTGCTGGCACTGTAAAGGTGTGGCGCCAACTGCCATGTCAACTGTGCTGCCCCCTAGTGGCCTCACTGCTCCAGTGATGGGCTTGGTGAAGGTCAGTTCAGCTCCGCATCTCTCTTCCTCCCCTCCCACTCCTCACCCCTTCCCTCCATCTCTTCTCCTCCTCTCACACTGCTCGTTGTTTGGTCTCCAACTTCTCTTTCACACTCCCCTCTGCCATCAAATCCCTGAATGAACCGGGAACCGCCTTATTTTGACGTTTCCTTCCTCCTGTGCCACTTTCTACATGAAAGTTTGCCTCAAAGCTTCAAATTTCGACACGTTCACGACCATAAATTGTGATTCTGATCTCCTCCCTTTCCCCCTCCTTCTTTCTCAGCCTCCTCTCTCATTCCCCCTCTCTGTCTCATTCTCTCCCTTTCACACCTCTCCACCCATCTTTCCCCACTCTCTTTTCTCCCCCACTCTCCCTCCCCTTCCCCTCACCTTCTCTCCATCTCCTCTCCTCCATTCCACATGACTTGTTCTTTTCCCTCCCACATTCTCTAGGTTTGCCCCCTCCCCTCTGTCTTATTCCCCCTCTCTCGACCCCACACCCCTTCGCACCTGTCTCCCTCTCCCCTCCCCCTCTCTTGACCCCCACACCCCTTCGCACCTGTCTCCCTCTCCCCTCCCCCTCTCTTGACCCCCACACCCCTTCGCACCTGTCTCCCTTTCCCCACCCCCTCTCGACCACTCACCCTCCAATCCCTTCCATCCGCTCTCTACTCCTCCGCTCCCTCCCTCTCCAAATTCCTTCCTGCCTTCGCTCTGCTTCTGTGATCAATCCTTCCTCTTTACACCCCCCCCCAACACTCCTGCTCTCCCACTCTTTCTCTCCCTCCCCACCCCACCTCGTGTTCCTGCTGGCTTGTTCCACGAGTTCTGGTGCCAGCTCAGATGCTGAGGCCAGCAGGCAGCCAATCAGTGGGAAACCTGAGCCCTCGAATGCTGGGAGCTGCCCCATTAACCGGCCCCTCTCTGCTTTGCTCAGCACACTTTCGAAACCCTCCCTTTAATCGGATTTTCATTTCCAGAGTTGATTTGGCAAGGGAGCTCTTTACGCTGTTCCCCACGGTCCGGGCTGTGTACGGTAAACGGTCCAGTTCCACGAGGTGTTTACTCTGTAGGCCACACAGTGTTGTATAAATATGCAGCCCACGCGGGGTTTACTTCGCAGACCAGATGGAGGCCAACCAGGGGTTTACTCCACAGATAGGATTGTGTAGATACGAAAAACAGAAGTCTGCATATGCTATGATTGTCTTAAAAAACACTCGGTAAATGCTGAAGTAACTCAGCCCGTCTTATAGTCAAGTTCTCTCTCTCTCTCTCTCTCTCTCTCTCTCTCTCTCTATATATATATATATATATCCCCTTTTCCCTCTGTTTCCTTTCACAGAGCCAAAATCAATTCTCCCCTCTCCTCTTATCCAGTTAACTCCCCCTCCCGCCTTTCTCTCTCTTGGTTCTTAATGAGACACCCAGCTGCTTTTTGTTTGCACCTTGAAGGACTCAGGCCTGATACGTCAATAATATATAACCATTACAGTACGGAAACGGGCCATCTCGGCCCCTCTAGTCCGCACCGATTCACATGAAACTCCACTAGTTTCACATACCTGCTCCCTGCCCATAATTCTCCAACCTCCTCAAATCCATGCACTCATCCAACCTCCTCTTAAATGACACAATTGACCCTGCCCCAACTACCTTAACCCTTAACTTATGACCCCTTGTTTCAATCTCACCTACCCTCAGGGGAAAGAGCCAATTCACATCTACTCTATCTATTCCCTTCATAATTTTAAATACCTCTATCAAATCCCCCCTCAACCTTCTATGCTTCAACAAATAAAGACCCAATCTACCCAGTCTTTCTCCGTATTCAAGATATTGCAATCCTGGCAACATTTTAGTAAATCTTCTCGACACCCTCTCTACCTTTTTTATATCCTTCCTATAATTTGGTGACCAGAACTGCACACAATATTCCAAACTTGGCCTCACCAAAACCTTAAACAGTCTCAACATCACCTCCCAGCTCCTATATTCTATGCCTTGATTTATAAAGGCCAGCATACCCAAAGCCTTCTTCACCACCCAATCTACATGGGAATCCACCTTCAAGGACCGCTGAACCGTTATTCCAAGATCCCTATGTTCCTCAGCATTCCTCAACGCCCTCCTCTTCACTGCATACGTCGTAATTTGGTTATTCTTCCCAAAATGAGGCACCTCACACTTATCTACATTACATATCTGCTAAGACCAGCTGTGTAACTCCAGCATTTGCTGTGTGCGCTCCGTAACAATCGCAGAGGCTGCAGGCTTTTGTTTTTACCCTGTGGGCAGGACCGGGCTGTGCAAAGGTGCAGACCCCACTCCCCCCCCCACCCCACCCCGCCCCGCCCTAAGACTGGACTGCGTGCTGCAAAGAAAGAGGCCTTCAGAATCTGGGTACCGTCTGGGCGATGGCAGCCATGTATTTGGAACCCCTCCTGTTCCACTGCAAACCGCCGGCTACCAAGCCCCACGTGGGCAGCAGATGCTGGGGGACACCACCACCTCCGCCCTCCCCTCCCAACCTGGAAATGTATCACCCTTCCTTCACCCGGGTAGTAGAAATGGACGGGCAAGACAATTCTTTGGATGGGGAGAAAATTCAGCATTTTTGGAGGTGCCAAGCGGTCTTGCAAGTCTTCCTGCAGGGTCATTCTGAAGGTTGGCCTCTAAGTTGAGTCGCCAGTGAAGAGGGCGACTGCAGTGTTGGCATTCATTTCTGGAGGGATAGGATAAACAAGCAGGGAATTAGTGAGCCCTCACTTGAAGTACTGTGTGCGGTTTTGTAACATTTTAAATTTAGACGTACAGCATGGTAACAGGCCATTTCAGCTCATGAGTCTGTGCCGCCCAATTTACACTCCATTAACCTACATCCCCCCCCCAGTACGTTCCCCCCCCCGGGGAAAACCCCATGCAGACATGGGGAGAACGTACAAACTCCTTATAGACAGCGTGGGATTCAAACCCCAGCCCCGATCGGTGGCGCTGTAAAGGCGCTGCGCCAACCGCTAGGCCAATCCTTATTTGAGAAAGGGCGTGCTGGCGCTGGAGAGGGCTCAGAGGAGATTTACAAGGAATGAAAAGGGGCGGCGTGGTTGGTGAGTTGGTTAGCACCACGCCATTACGGCACCCGCAATCTGGACTAGGGGGGGCAGCTCGAATCCCACGCCATCTGTGAGGGATTTGTACGTCCTCCTCACATCCACGTGGGGTTTTCCTTGGGGGCTCTGGCTTCTTCCCACTGTTTGAAACGCACTGGAGGTGTAGGTTCATTGGCTGTAATTGGGTGACACGGACTCATGGGCTGAAATGGCCTGTTACCGTGCTGTATGTCTCAATGTTTAAAATTGGAGAGTACTTGTTGGGAGTACAGAAGAACGAGGGGGGTTCTCATTGAGGCATTTCGAACGCTCAAAGGCCTGGTCAGAGTAGATGTGGCGAGGATGTTTCCCCATGGTCGGAGAGTCTCAGGCAAGAGGGATAAAAGGGCCTTGATTTAAAACCAAGTGGAAATATTTCTTTAGCCAGAAGGTGGTGAGTCTGCAGACCTTTAACCACAGGTGGCTGTGGAAGTGAGATCGTTGGGTGTACTTAGGGCAGAGATTGGTGGGTATTTGATTAGTCGGGGCATCAGACACGATGGGGCCGACTTCTGATCCTGCAATCCCGCTGGGTTGGAATTATGAGGGTAAGTTGATCACAGACCCTCTACACCCAGGGTCAGGGAGATTTGTGGGGGGGGCGGTGAGAGGAAACGATTCCTCCCACTGAGGGTGGTGGGATGTGTGGAATGAGAGGTAGGAGGCAGAGCCGGTGGGGGGGTGGGAAGTCAACAGGTCCGTGAATGGGAAAAGGTTGTGAGGGTCATTGGCCGTGGGGATAGCTCAGGTGGGCAACTTAGCATGGACGAGGTGGGCAGATGGGCCTGTTTCCATGTTCCCTTACTCTGTAGATACAGCGTGGGGCAGATGGAGTTCAGTCCAGATAATCTTGAAGTGATGCACTTTGGAAGGAAAATCCTGAAGGCTGAGTACAGGGTAAATGGGGAGGAACATTGGGGTCCAAATCCGTACATCTCTCAAGGTCGCCGCACAGGTTGATAGGACAGTTAAGGAGGCTGATGGGGTGTTGGGCTTCATTGGTTGGGGGGGATTGCATTCATGAGTCAAGGGGTCTTGTGGCAACAAATCTCTGGTGAGACCACACTTAGAATATTGTGGTCACCTCATTACAGGAAGGATGTGGAAGCTGTGGAAAGGGGGCAGAGGAGATTCACCAGGAAGTTGCCAGGATTGGAAAATATGAGGCAAGGCTCGCAGAGCTGGGACTTATCCCGTTTGGAGTGATGAGAGGAAACTGAATCAAAGATTCAGAGAAGCATAGATAAGGCAGACGGCCAGCGCCTTATCCCAGGGTGGGAGTAGAAAACACCAGGGGACGTCTGTACAAAGTAAAGGGAGGGAAGTTTAGGAGAGACATCAGGGGTAAGTTTATTTTTTTTAGCACAGAGAGTTGTGGGTGCCTGGAGTGCCTTGCCAGGGGTAGGGGTGGAGGCAGCCACACTGATCCCACTGCCCCACTCTCTCCCCACAGCCCCGTGTCAGTCCCTGCACTGATCCAACTGGCCCCGCTCTCTCCTCACAGCCCCGTGTCAGCCCCACACTGATCCCACTGACCCGCTCTCTCCCCACAGCCCCGTGTCAGTCCCTACACTGATCCAATTGCCCTGCTCTCTCCCCACAGCCCCGTGTTGGTCTCCATACTGATCCCACTGCCCCGCTCTCTCCCCACAGCTCCGTGTCATCCCCACACTGATCCCACTCTCCCGCTCTCTCCCCACAGCCCCTTGTCGGTCCCCACACTGATCCTGCTGCCCCGCTCTCTCTGCACAGCCCCATTCGGTCCACATACTGATCCCACTGCCCCACTCTCTCCCCACAGCCCCGTGTCATCCCCACACTGATCCCACTCTCCCACTCTCTCCCCACAGCCCCTTGTCAGTCCCTACACTGATCTCATTGCCCCGCTCTCTCCCCACAGTCCCGTGTCGGTCCCCACACTGATCCCACTGCCCCACTCTCTTCCCACAGCCCTGTGTCAGTCCCCACATTGATTCCACTGCCCCACTCTCTCCACACAGCCCTGTGTCAGTCCCCACACTGAACCCATTGCCCCGCTCTCTCCCCACAGCTCCATTTGGTCCCCACACTGATCCCACTGCCTCGTTCTCTCCCCACAGCCCTGTGTCGGTCCCCACACTGATCCTACTGCCCTGCTCTCTCCCCATAGCCCCTTGTCAGTCCCCACACTGATCCCACTGCCCCGCTCTCTCTCCCCACAGCTCCATTTGGTCCCCACACTGATCCCACTGCCTCGTTCTCTCCCCACAGCCCCGTGTCGGTCCCCACACTGATCCCACTGCCCTTTTTCGACACTATCTTTTTTTATCTACAATGGGAGAGCTGGAACATTGGAAGTTGAGGATGACCTGTATGCTATTTGACCTGCTGAGTCTCACCCGGATTGCGATTTTACTTGGCCCCAGAGGTTGACTGGTGGGAGATTTCCAGGGTGGGGAGGAGAGATTGCTACTAAACATCTCCACCCCTACCCAACACCCTTTAATTCCTGTCCTTGTGCCCCCACAGGCTATCGAGTGCATCACCCAGGGGCGGGAGCTGGAGTGCCCAAGGACCTGCCCCCTCGAGGTGTATGCCATTATGCAGGGCTGCTGGCCCAGAGACCCACAGCAGAGATTGTCTATCAAAGAGATTCAGAGCCGTCTGCAGCAGTTGGTCAAATCACCGCCCGTTTACCTCGATGTGCTGCAGTGAGCTCCGCAGCCACCCCCCCAGAGGAGATGGGGGGGGGGGTGGGTGACGGGCTATATGTCGCTCGGAACTCTTTCAGCCAGACATTAGCCATTCCGCGTCCTTGCACATTTGCCTGCGGAGTGGCCGTAGATGAGGAAAGCTCACCTCAAGTATCATAGCGTTGGCTCTCCATGCGCTGATGTTAGCGTCAAGTGGACCTCGGGGCCTGACGGCAGACATGGGACCACCCAGAGGCGGTACGACTGGCCCCAAGTATTATTATTCCTGTTGCATGCACTGAGACGATTAAAGTTCTTCCTGCTGCCTCGTTGTGCATTCCTCTATGGCCACTCCCAAGATTTGTTGACTGAATAGTCAATCCGTTGCCTTCTTAGACAGTGGGCCTGTTGCAAAGACGGCCACTGTAAAGCTCAACCTTTCTTTTCCACTCTCATACCACTTTAACATCAAGAGTTACAGCATGGTACAGGTCCTTCAGTCCTCAATGTTGTGCTGCCCTGTATATTCATACCAAAAATAATGTACTCGACCCTCTATTTTGCTTTCAGCCACATGCCTCCCCTGTTGTTCCAGCCTCCACTACCACCCCTGGCAACGCATTCCAGACCCCCACAACTCTCTGTGTAAAAGAAAAAACTTACCCCTGAAGTTTCCCCTAAACTTTCCCCCCTTTGCTTTGTACATGTGTCCTCTGGTGTTTGCTTCTCACGCTTTGGAAAAAAGGTGCTGGCTGTCTGCCTCTCAGAATCTTGCAGGCCTCTATTAAGTCTCCTTTCATCCTTCTTCGCTCGAGAAAAGTCGCAGCTCTTATTTTCCAATCCAGGGTCACATCCTGGTAAATCTCCTTTTCACTGCTCCCACCACGTCCTACTTCCAATGACTGAACACAATTCTCCAGGTGTGGTCACACCAGAGACATGCAGAGTTCCAGCAACTCTGCTCAGGTGGGCGGGTGAGGTCTGGGCCTACTGTCCTGCTCACCTGGGGGGGGGGATGTATGCGGGCAATAACATCGCCTCCCCTTCTTCGGTGTCGTGACTGCCTCATGGCTGCTTTCTGGCTCACCAGGCAGGAGGCCAACTGCGAACAGTCTCTCCTACATTACCGCACTGTAGCTACACCTTATCATTGGTGCCCCCCCTCTTCTCACTGAGTGGCCGGCGGTGTCACCGGACAGGTGGGCTGAGCTCGCTAGCCTTGGCTGGCAGCCAGTCTAAGAGAAGGAAACCCAGGGCAGATGGAGCTCGTCAGGCCATCCATTCCAAGAGAAGGACACTTTGGCATGACACCTACGACCCAAGGACCCCAGCATAAAGGGGTGTAAAGGAGTGGGGCCAGTACTGCACTCCCCCTAAAAAACATCCATTGTGCAGGCTCTCAGGACACATCTACGATCCTAAACCTTCTCTGCAAAACCAAGCCATGAGGACATAGGTGTTCTGTGGTTAGTAAGGTGGTATGTGAGTGGGGAGGTTTAAAGCCACTGCTCTCGGCCAGAGGGCTATTTGTAACCAACTGCGACTCCATCCCATTGGCTATTTGAACCGACAACCCATTGGCTGATTCTTTTCCGACACAGTAGTTTGGTTGCCTGCCTGACACTGCAATTTAACAGTGGATTGGGCACCCTGATCCGCCTCACCTCCCTGTATAAACGCGATGAAGGCAGATTAGTGGGGTGGGGTGGGGTGGGGGGACGGCGTAATTTCAGACCCGTCTTTTAACCGTCAAGCGAGGTCGTATCAGAGGTGAAGCGGGGTGAGTGTAAAATGGGGAGCTGTGTTGCTGAGCCCCCGATGCTGCCTCTTTTGCTCTGGGAAGTTAGCTTGCTGTGTAAAAGAAACCCCGGCCTCTTGCTTGTTCTACGCAAACAAGCAGGCCGGCTTCCAGAGGTGGTCATGCATACGGCAATAATGCAGGCTTTTAGTATTCTAAAGCAAAAACACAAGGCTGGAGAAACTCAGCAGGTCAAGTAGCACACTCGGTCGTGGCTACCCCCCACTGAGGTCGAGGAGGGCAGTCTCGTTCCATTAATCCCGCCAAGCATGGATTTGTTTAGTGTGGGCTTGATGCGGCACTCCAAGAATCCAAGAAGCTCACGATATTTCACAAGCCAGCCATCCGATCCCGGTGCATGGAAACCACCGACCGGACGTGTTGTGGCCTTCGCGGCCACTGAGCTCTGCATCCCTTCGTCCGCCTGCTCCATCATCACGGCCCTCGATCGGGTGGTTATTTGTTGGGGACCTCACCACCAGCTGAACCCTACCAGGAGCACCACTCCAGGTGGCATCGCTCTCGGGATCTCAGCTTCACGACTAGGTGACGATCTCGGAGAAGGCTTTACATGGGTCGAGTACCCGTTATCCGAAATGCCCAGGGCCATTCGGATTTTGGAACACCATTTTTTAAAAAAATGCACTCATTCACTCAGACGTAAAGATACATACATTCACATTACATCACAAATATTTACATATGTATCTACACACCGCTTACGTTCACTGCATTCCATTCTCCGATCGGGTTTCAGAACTCTATTACCTTATGGGACCACGGATGGAAAAAGTTTGGATTTTGGTAGTTTCAGCTATGCAACAATACATAACCAAAGTTTCGGGCTTGAGCCCTTCATCTAAGTATGAAGGTGTTACCTTGATGAAAGGCTCAAGCCCGAAACGTTAATTATGTATCTTTATCTCTGCTACATAAACATAAAAACATAGAAGATAGGAGCAGGAGTAGGTCATTCGACCCTTCGAGCCTGCTCCGCATTCAACGAGATCATGGCTGATCTTAAAGTTCAGTACCCCGTCCCCGCCTTCTCTCCGTAACCTTTAATACCCTTATACTGAAGAAATAGATCTAATTCCCTCTTAAATATATTTAATGAACCTGCCTCCACTGCCCTCTGTGGCAATGAATTCCACAGATTCACCACCCTCTGGGTAAAGAAATTCCTCCTCATCTCGGTCCTAAATGGTTTGCCTATTATCCTCAAACCATGGCCCCGGGTTCTGGATTTTCCCATCATTGGAAACATCCCATCTGCATCCATTCTGTCCAGTCCTGCCAGAATTTTATAGGTCTCTCTGAGATCCCCTCTCAATCTTCTAAACTCCAGCGAGTACAATCCCAATTTGCGCAATCTTTCCTCATAAGTAATTCCTGCCATTCCAGGTATCAGCCTGGTGAATCGCCTCTGCACTCCCTCCATTGCAAGAAAATCCTTCCTTAGATAAGGTGACCAAAACTGCACACAATACTCCAGGTGGGGTCTCACCAAGGCCCTGTACAGCTGCAGTAAGGTATCCTTGTTCCTACACTCAAACCCTCTTGATATGAAGGCCAACATACCATTTGCCTTTTTAACCGCCTGCTGTACCTGCATGCTCGTCTTCAGTGACTGGTGCACAAGAACCCCTAGGTCTCTCTGCACTTCCCCATCTCTTAATCTATTGCCATTCAAATAGTAATCTACCCTCCGGTTTGTATTACCAAAGTGGATAACCTCACATTTATCCACATTGTAGTGCATTTGCCATGTATCTGCCCAGTCCCTCAATTTATCCAAATCACACTGGAGCTTCCTGACCCCCTCTTCCGTGCACACAACCCCTCCTAGCTTAGTGTCATCTGCAAATTTGGAGATATTACATCCAATCCCCTCATCCAGATCATTAATGTAAATTGTGAACAGCTGGGGTCCCAGTACAGATCCCTGTGGCACCCCACTGGTCACCGCCTGCCACTCAGAAAACGAGCCATTTATCCCAACTCTCTGTCTTCTACCTGCCAGCCAGTTCTCAATCCACATCAATACTTTGCCCCCAATCCCATGAGCCTTGATTTTGGAAGCCAGTCGTTTATGCGGGACCTTATCGAAGGCCTTTTGGAAGTCCAGGTACACCACATCCACTGGCTCTCCCCCATCTATTTTACCTGTCACCATCTCAAAGTTCGCCGTTTGACCTGCTGAGTTTCTCCAGCGTCGTGTTTTTACTTCAACCTCGGTGTCCACAGACTTTTGTGATTTACAACAAGAGTCTTGGGCTCAGTTCTGGTCACCTCATTACAGAAAGGATGTGGAAGCTCTGGATGGGGTTGCAGAGGAGAGTTCACCGGGACATTGGCTGGATTGGAAAATAAGGCTTACGGGGCGAGGTCAGCAGACTTTTCTCTTTGGAGCGAAGATGGACGAGAGGAGACTTAATAGAGGTCGGTGAGATTTTGGGGGGGCGTAGATAAGGTGGACGGCTGGCGCCTTTTACCCAGGGCAGGAGTGGCAAACACCAGGGGACATCTGTACAAGGTGAAGGGAGTGAGATTTAGGTGAGACGTCAGGGATAAGTCTTTCTTTAACACTGAGAGTTGTGGGGGCTTAGAATGCATTGCCGGGGTGGTGGTGGAGGCTGGAACATTAGGGGCATTTAAGAGACTCTTAGACAGGCATGTGGATGTAAGAAGAATAGAGGGTTACGAGAAAGTACTTTTTTTTGGTAGGAATATTGAGGGCTGAAGGGCCTGTACTGTGCTATGTTCCAGCAAATCACTGAATCTCAGGATGACTGAGGTCTTGGGAGGTGGGGAGGGGGGGGGGGGGGGTCCTGCATGTCATCAGAAGCCATCCTGGTGCAGAACAGACTCCGAGTGCTTTTGGAACCAATATCCCAGGGAGATCCACACACCAGGAGGGGGGATAGGGGTAGGGAAATGGATCGCAAAGCAGCCAAAATGGTTCGGCACTGCCTCTCCCGATCAATGCCTCACGCTCTGAAGCTCCCATTAGCTCCTCGGCTAAGTGGAGTTCAGGGGCTCCTCTGGGCTTTTCTAATGGACATCTAGGTGCAGTGATTAGCAGACATTATATAGCTCTTCCCACCCCCCCATCGCCCCCAGGGGCTGGTGGGCTTTCAACCGGACTTGTTCCTACTGCTGAAATGCTCAAACTTCACCGGGTTGGGCAGCGCTGATGAAAGGTTTGCCAGTCTTGGCTAGTTCGGGAAAGAGCTGGCGTCCGAAAGATTCCACATCTGGTTCTCTGGAAAACCAGGCAGCTCAGAACAAGGATTCATATCGCTGGAATTGGCTTAATGGACACTGCTGCCTAGTTCCTTTAAAAATAACTTAGACATGAGCATGGTAATAGGCCCTTTCAGTCCACAAGCCCATTACTCTCAATTACACCCAATTGACCCCCTGGTACGTCTTGAAGGGTGGGAGGAAACTGGAGCCCCTGGAGGAAGCCCAGGGTGAAAACTCCTTGCAGACAGTGCGGGATTTGAACCCCTGTCTTGGACGTGCTGCAGTAACAGCCAGGCCACCCTAGTTGTGCGCTAGTCCAAGAAAGCCCACGCCCAAGATTTACTATCAGTGGTCAAACTAGTCGCTCTGTGGCACTGTCTTGGGGCGATGGGTGCGGAGATATTGGGCTGGAAAACAAAAATGCTGGAGAAACTCAGCAGAAGGGTGACAGATAGAGGACGCTGAGAGTGGTGGGGGGGGGAGAGATTCAAACAAGAGGGCGTGGATTGGGAGTAAAAGGGAAACACGAGGGGGGATTTCTTCACACAGAGGGCAATGGGGGTGTGGAATGAATTTCTGGCAGTGGTGGCAGAAGTGAGATCGATGTTAATATTCAAGGAAAGGTCAGATCGGTACGTGGACAGAGGAGGTGTGGAGGGTTACGGGCCAATGGGACCAGGTGGGAGAAGGTGCTCGGGCAAGTAGGGCCAAACTGGCCTGTTTCTGTGCTGTAAATGGTTAAGCAGGTGAAGATACATAACCACCGTTTCAAGCTAAGGCACGAGCAAAATGTCGGCAGGCGCCTGAACAAAATGGTGGTGGGGGAGGAGCCCAGTCCCAAAGCCATGAGGTCATAGGTGGATAAGGGAGGGAGGGAGGGCACAGCTGCAAGCAGGGGGAGGGGGGATGACTCTCTGAGTGGGGGATGACTCTCTGAGTGGGGATGGAAGGGGGAGGAAGGGACAGGGAGGGAGGACGGGGAGTGGGCCGGCAGAAACTGGAGAGGCTGATGTTAATGCCGTATGGCTGGAGAGGGCCTGGACGGGAAATCAAGTGCTGCTCTTCCAATTTTACAAGTGGGGCAGGACATGCGGGCAAGGGAGTGGGGTGTGGAATCCCTCCCTTACCCGCCTGTGGGACCATGCTCCTATCCCCCGCCCCTCCACACCCCACCACTTTGCTCATATCCTGATGAAGGGCTCAAGCCCGAAATGTCGGTTCTGCATCTTTTATCTTTGCTGCGTGAAGGACACTGTTTGACCTGCTGAGTTTATCCAGCGTTATGTGTTTTTACTCCAATCACGCTGTCTGCAGACTTTTCTGTTTTACTCTAATTTTAAATGTGGACATACAGCACTGTTACAGGCCGTTTCATCCTACGAGTCCTTGCCACCCAATTTACACCTCCATTAACCCGCACCCACGATAGTTTTTGAAGGGTGGTAGGAAACCGAAGCCCCCCCCCGGGAAAACCCCACGCAGACACAGGGAGAACTTCCTACAGGCAGCACGGGATATGAACCCCAGTCCCAGTCGCTGGCACTGTAAAGGCGTGGGGCTGACCGCCTCGCCGTCTGTGCCCCCCTTCCCCTTGTGAAACAGTGGGAGGAGGTCCGGCGCCAGAGGGGGGAGCAGGAAGGTTTGGCCGAGTTGTCGGAAAGAGGGGGAGCGGCAGAACTTGCTGGGGTCTCGTCGCTTGGCCTAAGGTGATGGGCGGCGGGTAAAGGGGGGCTGAGACCAAGTGAGGGTGGGAGAGGAGATGGTTCTTGCTTCAGGCTGCTGAGCCAAAGCTTTCGCAGCTTGCAGTTGGATCGATAACATAAAGAACTGTGAGCTTCGTTCATTGTTTATGGTACTTGTAATTGGGTATCAGGGTAGCACATCAGTCATCTTCTAAACACTCCCTTGCCAATTAAAATAACCCTTGGCCATTTGGATGTGTGTCTGGATTGTGAAATACTGCTCAGCCTGTCTCTCTCTCTCTAACACACTTGCTCTCTAACTCCCTCTCATTTGCTCTCTCTCACACACACGCTCTAGAGGTTCACCTTTGAGGAGATAGTGAGGCGTCCAGGACTGCACTCGCTGGAACTTCAAAGAATGAGAGGAGATCTCGTAGAAACGTATAAAATTATGAAAGATTGGCAAGTCATTCCCATTGGTGGGGGTGACCAGAACGAAGGGACAGAACCTCAAGATGCAGGGTGGTAGATTGAGGATGGAGATGAGGAGGAACTGCTTTTCCCCAGAGGGCAGGGAATCTGTGGAATTCGCTGCCTGCTGAAGCAGTGGAGGCGACCTCAGTAAATCTATTAAAGATGCGGTTGGATAGATTTTTACATTGTAGGGATAAGGTGGGTGGGGACGAGCTCATCATCAGATCAGCTGTGATCTCATTGAATGGCGGGGCAGGCTCGACAGGCCGACTCCAGCTCCTCATGTTTTTTGGTTCTTTCAATTTCTCTTTCTCCTCAGCGCTCTCACTTCGGCCTCGCGATCATTCTGCCCCTCAACAACGGCGTCTATTATAAATCGGGGCAGGACGAGGATTCAATCCTGCTTTCCCTTTTGAGATCCATGCCTGATTTCGCAGCCCAACGCGTATTATCCTCACGGCCCTTCAATATTCAGAAGAACCCCCCCCCCCCTTGTTTCCAAGTCAATTCGGTGAAAGCCTCCAGCGCAATTAGCATTTAAGACCCACATTTTTTCTCCCCAAAATTGGCTCAGAAATACCACCCCCCCCCCCCCGAGGGTCTTGTACGCAAAGTTGAGATTGAGTGGGTCACCGGCTACTCGCCCAGCTTCAGGAAGCCCGCGGAGGTGCTGCGGCGGTCCAGGAAGTGGGCCTGCAGCTTCGCGGCCCACCTTCCCTCAGGTGACCCACGTTTTCCGGGGGAAGTGAGTGGCGGCCTACCACGGTGACCCCCGTCAGCAGTGCAGGAGTCCGTTCTTCAACTTGCCCGTAAATACACTAAAAAAAAATTAGTATTCCCTGCTGAAATAGGGGGAGGAGGTGGGGAGGTCTTATATGCCCTCAAATATAGTAAATAATCCCACTCATTCACGTTCCTGTGTGTGAAAATACTTCTCCCCAACTCAGTCTGAAAGATTTGTGTAGCAACAAGATCAGCGTGGAGAGAGGGAGAGAAGGAGAGAGGGATAGAAGGAGAGAGGGAGAGAAGGAGAGGGGGGAGAGAGAGGGAGGGAGGGAGAGAGAGAGAGAGAGAGAGAGAGAGAGATAGGGATAAAGTGTGTGTTTCTGAGAGAGATAGACAGACAGATGGATAGAGTGTGAGAGAGAGACAGACAAGAATATGTGTTAGAGAGAGAGAGAGAGAGAAAGAGACGGACAGACAGAGAGTATGTGAGAGAGAGAGATACTGAGGGACAGATGGTGAGAGCACAGAGACACTTGCCGAGTCCAACATGCCTCTATGAATTCGCAGGAGTCGGGAAGTGAACATTTCCAATGCAGGGATCCACAAACATGTCCGTGACCAACCTCCTGCCCCACCGCCCCTCACCCCCTCAGACCCACTGCCCCTCATCCCCACCTTCTACTTCTCCTCTCCCAGAGCATCCCAGCCAGGCTGCATCACAGCGCGGGTACGGTCGCTGGAGAGAAATGGATCGGAGGTCCATCTACAGGACCACAAGAGTGGCAGAGAAGATCACTGGGGTCTCTCTCCACCCGCCCCCCCCCCCAATCAACGTGATCTACCGGGAAGAGGGGGTGCAAAATCGTCGAGGACCCCTTCCGCTCCGCACACAGCATCTTCCAGCTGCTCCCGGTGGGGAAGAGATCCAGGAGCATCAGAGCCAGCACCACCAGGCTGAGGAGCAGCTTCTTCCCACAAGCAGTGAGAACGCTGAACGACCAAAGGAACTGCTCGCACTGACCCTCCGAGACCCTCACATGCACAAAACAATATTTATTTATCTGTATAGTTGAACACTTGTCCTGTCTAGGTATTTTCTGTCCATATGTGTGTTATATCTGGGTGTGTGTCTGCGTGTTTTGCGCCGAGGACCGGAGAACGCCGTTTCACCGGGTTGTACTTGTACAATCTGATGACAATAAACTTAGGACTGAGTTGTGTCCACATGGGCAGCGTGGGGGGGCGCCGCCATCTAGTGGTTGAACCTGAAACTTAAATGCACACGGAAATGCTGGAAGGCCTCAGCTGTTCGGTCTCACACCATCCGCAGGACGTAAAGATACGTCTCAGGCCTGGGCCCGAGCTCAAAGTATAAGCAAAAGCAGGCAGGCAACTCCATCTCCTCTACATCAGAGAGATTGGGCACAGACTGGGAGATCACTTCGTTGAGCACCTCAGCTTGGTCCGCTGCAGCAGCGTGGATCTCCTGTCCCATCCCCTTGCCGCCATGGTTTCCTGCACAGCCAGACTGAGGTCACTTGCCAATTGGAGGATCAGCACTTCATCTTCTGTCCAATTGGACGGCATTAACATCGACTTCTCTGGTTTCTATTAAACCACCCCCACCCCCTTTCGCCTTTTCCAAGCTCTCTCTCTCTCTCTCTACATATCTCTCTTTCACTGTCTGTCACTGTCACTCTTTCTCTTTCCCCTTTTCCTTCTGTCTCCTTTCATGGAGCCAAAATCAATTCTCCCCATTCCTCTCATCATATCCAATGAACACCTTTTGTCTGTTGGTCTGGACCCCTCCCCCTGCCATTCTCTCCCCCACCCCCCTTTCTCTTCCCAGTCTTTAGTGAGACGCGTGCCTGCTTTTTGCTTCTACCTTGAGGAAGGGCTCGGACCCTGAAACATTGGTAAACACATCGTTACCTCCCACGAGACCGGCCGAGTCTCTCCAGCATTTTACAGCAGCGTCTGCGGACGTCCATGTTTCACCTGAAACTTAAACTCCACACGATCAGAAAACGGACATGGGGATCCCTCACTGCCGTTCCCCACTCAGCTTGGCACTCCCTGCGGCAATGCTCCCTCTGCACCTCCCCTTTCTTTGGTGGTAAATCAATACTGCCCCTTTACTATTCCAAAAGTTACAAGTGCTTTATAATTCAGGCTATTCACACAAAACATGTGAAAAATTGAAAGTCAGGTTTCAAATTTACCAACATTGTTCTCCATCTGCCAGACCCTTGACCACTCACTTAACCTATCTATATACCTCTTCCTACCCTCTGCATGATCCAAAGATGAAGTAACAGACAGTGAAAGAAAGAGAAAAACAAAACCATTTATTTGTTGTGTTCCGACATTCCAACAAACCATGTGTTGAATTTGGTCATGGCCAGAGGCCTGGATGGATAGGTGGGGAGGTGGGGGAGTTGCAGAACCAGCCCGGGGACCCCAACTCTGAGCTACAGGGCACTGGCTGCCTCTGAGCACCCCACTGCATCCCCCACCTTCCCGTTCAGGCGACAGTAGCCCAGGTGGGAACCATGACATCGTTCGGCGAAGGGACTGGGACCATTGAGAGGCGTGCGGGACCCCGAGGAGGCGGGCGAGGATTTGGGACCCGGCAGGAAGCGGGGGGTCCCATTCCATCCTGTGTCCCTGGGCTGCGCGGCCCCACTGTAGAAGAACGAAACCTCCAGGAAGCTGGGTCGCATGGCGTCGGTAATCCGCTCCAAAATCTGCAGGAAACTTGGCCGCGATCGCGGGTTCTGCTGCCAACACAACTGCATCAGGTCATGCCTGGGGGGCCAACATTGGGAAAGTCAGTCTCGCTGGTGACTCTGAGATGGTCCTGCACTGTTCTTGGGAAAGAGTGAATCCCGCACTGACCCCGGGTCAGTCCCATCACGGGCTCTGGGACAGTCCTGTCACCGGCTCTGGGTCAGTGCTCAGGGACAGTCCCACTGACCCTGGGGCAGTCCCATCACAAGCCTTGAGTCAGTCCCACCATGGGCTCTAGGACAGTCCCACTGGCTCAGTCTCATCACTGGCTCAGTCCTGTCACAGATCCAGGACAATCCCACTGGCTCTGGGTCAGTCCCACCACCTGCTCTAGGACAATCCCGTCACCAGCTCCAGGACAATCCCACTGGCTCTGGGACAATCCCACTACTGGGTCCAGGTCAGTCCCACCACCAGCTCTTAGACAATCCCATCACCAGCTTCAGGACAATCCCGTCACCAGCTCCAGGACAATCCCGTCAACAGCTCCGGGACAATCCCACTGGCTCTGGGTCACTCCTGTCATCAGTTCCAGGGCAGTCCTGTCACTAGCTCCAGGTCAGTTCCATCACCAGTTCGAGGACAATCCTGTCACTGGCACTGGGTCAATCCCACCACCGGCTTCAGACACAGAGTGAAATTTCCTCAATGCCATCCCAATAAACGACAGATGTGTGAGAGCAAGGAAAAGAAAGGCAAAGAATGGAGGCAGGTTCTGTAGATGCATGGTCTGAGGGGGAGGGGGAGGGGAGAGGCAACTGGCGAGAGTGGAAGGGTGTGGTTAGCAGGAGTGTGCGGTGTCTTGAATGGGCACAGAGAGACGCGTGCCTAGCAAGGCGCGTGGTCCACGGAGGAATGAGTTGGACCAAGCTGGGGGAGGGGCTGGATGCTGGCGTGGTGACCGAGAAGGGGACACACTCAGCAGGAGGAGATGCAGAAAGTGAGGAGGGGCGGAGGAAGGGTCTGAGGGGTCATGAAGGATGGGGGGAGGGGTCGCTGAAGATGAAGGTGAAGAGGGGATGCAAAGGGGAACTAGATAGATAATTCCCTGAAAGTGGCATCACAGGTGGACAGGGTTGTAAAGAGAGCTTTTGGCACATTCGCCTTCATCAATTAAAGTATTGAGTACAGGAGTTGGTGAAGTTGTTTAAGACATTGGTGAGGCCAACTTTGGAGCATTGTGTGCAGTTTTGGTCACCAAACTACAGGAAAGATATTAATAAGATAGAAAGAGGGCAGAGAAGATTTACCAGAATGTTGCCCAGATTTCAGGAACTGAGTTACAGGGAAAGGTTAAACAGATTAGGACTTTATTCCCTGGACTTTAGAAGAATGAGGGGAGATTTGATAGAGGTATTTAAAATTATGAGGGGAACAGACAGAGTAAATGTAGGTAGGATATTTTCACTGAGGGTAGGTGAGATAGAGACCAGAGGACATGGGTTAAGGGTGAAAGGGGAAAAGTTGAGGCCATTGGTGCTCTGTGATTATTCTGCATGGTCTCATTGACCTGTTCCCGGTCCATACCCCTCCCCTCCATGTACCTCTCCAAATTCTTCTTCAATGTGAAAATTGAGCCCGCATTCACCACCTCAGCTAGCAGCTTGTCCCACACTCCCTGGTGTGAAGAAGTTCCTTCTGATGTTCCCCCTAACCCAGTGATTCTCAACTTTTTTCTTTCCACTCACATTCCACTTTAAGTAATTTCCGTGCCATCAATGCTCTGTGATTAATGAGGGATTGCTTAAGGTGGGGTGTGAGTGGGAAGGGAAGGTTGAGAATCACTGCTCTAGACCCAATTGTTACTGAAATATTTTGCTTGAGAAAAATTGTCATTGGCCCATTTCCTTTGGAGTTATGAAACCATGCACATAACGAGTCAATGAGGGTCGATTAAAACAGTGGGTTTCAAAATTTTTCTCGCCACCAACATCCCACCTTAAGCAATGCCTTACTCATCATGGAGCACCGATGGCATAGGGATTACTTAAAGTGGGATGTGAATGGAAAGAAAAAGGTTGAGAACCACTGGGTTAGGGGGAACATCAGAGGGAACTTCTTCACACAGGGAGTGTGGGACAAGCTGCCAGCTGAGGTGGTGAATGCGGGCTCAATTTTAACATTGAAGAAGAATTTGGAGAGGTACATGGAGGGGAGGGGTATGGACCGGGTGCAAGACAATGAGTCCATGCAGGATAATAGTTCGGCACAGATTAGGCAGGCCAATGGGCCTGTTTCTGTGCTGTAATGGTTCTAGTGATACCAGGAATGAAAGGGTTAGCAGATGAGGAACGATTGTTGGCCCTTGAACTGTACTCGTCGGAGTACAGAAGGATGAGGAGGGAACAGAGAGGCATTTTGAAAGCTGAAAGGCCTAGATAGAGTAGATGTGGTGAGCATGTTTCCCATGGTAGGGGAGTCTAGGGCAAGAGGGCACAACATCAGGATAAAAGGGTGTTGATTTGAAACAGAGATGCAGAAATTTCTCTTTTGTCATAGAGTCATGAGTCTGGGGAACTTGTTGCCACGGGCAGTCGCTGGGTGGATTTAAGGCAGAGATTGATGGGAATTTGATTGGTCAGGGCATCAAGGGATACAGGGAGAAAGTTGGGGGAGTGGGGGCTGAGTGGGAGGATGGATCAGCTCGTGATTAAAATATCGTGATGTTGGGAAGAAGATGGCTCAGAGGGGTGACGGTGGGCGAGGAGAGGGTACTTACAGCCTCTCGGGGCAGTTTGCCGGCTTCGACAGCGTCCCGTTGTTAAGCACGAAGCGCAGCACCTGCTCGTTGGACAATCCCTGGTAGGGCTGCTCGGCCAGGGTGGCGATCTCCCACAACACCACGCCGAACGACCTGCAATGTATAGCAAGTGATCACTGGGGTGGGGGTGGGGGCGTCAGACACCACTGCCTGCCCCGCCTCTCCGTTGGCCAGATCCCATCCCCCTCCTCTAATCTCTTGGCCCAATCCTACTTCCAATCCTTCTCCCCTGCAATACTCCCTCCCCTCCCTCAATCTCACTGGACAACAAAGATTTTGCTTCCTGTACACTCCTGGGTCTTATGACAGAGTATATAGATATGCTTTTGGGGAGATAAATTGGGAAAGGTTTGTTAGGAGCAGGTCACATACAAACACTTTAAAACAGATCTTATTTGAAATACTGGAGCTCTCCTAATGCTAGACATATCGGCTCTACAGCCTTTGCATGAGCTTTGGAGAGGGCCCAAGAGACTTCACTAATTGATTGTTGTTTACAAAAGACAACAGATGAAAGAACTTGTTGGAGCCACAGACTGTCTGGAGTTGTTCTAAGAGGGTCAAACAGGCTTTCTCTCTGGGAGAGAGAGAGAGAGAGAGAGAGAGAGAGAGAGAGAGAGAGAGAGAGAGAGAGAGAGAGAGAGAGAGAGAGAGAGAGAGAGAGAGAGAGAGCAGATGGGACTGGTACAGGACAAGCTGGCAAGCTTATGGAAAGCCCCATTTGGAAGACAGTCTGGTCAAAGCCCTTGTGGTTCATGCAAGAGTGGCTGTCTAACGTTTCACTTGGAATAAGGGAAACAAAAAGGCACTCTGTGCTGACCTGAAAGAAAGAGGTTATCATCTGGAGAACCCTGAAGGGGTAAATTTCATCAGCAAGACACTGAAGTGGCTGTTGGAAGTACATCAGTTGTGGATGTCCTGGAACAACAAATCTCTCTGAAAACCCTCAAGAACCTTCCTGAGCAGTAACCATTTACCTTTCATACATGTTAAATTCTGTGCACAGTATAAGAATTGCCTGCAACCAATAAGCTTGGAGGAATTAGGTGAGATTTGACTGAGAATCAGGGAGCTTTTCTGAATTTACACACACACACATTGCATACACATGCACTTAGAATTAGAAGGGGGTTAAGTTGGGTTCATTAAATTAATAGTGATAAGTTAAAGTGTGATTCTGTTTTCATGTTTAAAGTAACTTTTGTTGAAGTAACCATTTGTCTTGGTGAATATCTATTGCTGCTGGGTTTTGGGGTCCTCTGGGCTCGTAACAGGTATATTTTATGGATTTGGAGCTGCTGATCATGAAAATCACCTTGAAATTTTCCCCATCCTGTACAGTAATTTTACAAACTGTAGAACTCCTGGTATCTGGAATTCAAGTAACCGTCAACAAAAAAAAAATTGATGAAAACAAGTTTTTAAAAAATTCTCTGAATTTACACGTAAACCTTTGGTGAAGACGGGAGCTAATATCCAGCCAGCGGAGGGAGGGCCTTGGTCGGGCTTTGCTCGGAACAGCTGTTTGAATGACGTTGCGTGAAACAGTGATGGCATCGCCCAGGATGAAGAGCTGGTTGACACCATTCACCATTGGGGTGACTCTCTTAAAGTATCTCCTTATCCCTGGTTAGTAAGAGTCGCCCCAGTCAGAGGCTTTACCTGTAAACTTGTGGGGGGAGAGGGTTACTGTATATTTCAGCATGTAAGTCAACTGGCAAATAAGTTGACCCCCCACCACTTTATCAGGGTTTTATCATACATTGGGCGTACAAGTCGATCCCCCCCAAAAAAATTTGCGACACCTGAGATGTTGGGCGTTTGTCACCGTTATTAGGTCGGCCCCCAAGAATCAGGTGGGGCGTTGGCTGGAGAGAACGGTGATCACTGAGGCTCTGTTGAAACAACACAAGGATGAAGCGGGTTTCAACGCCAAAGTGATAGAAATGGCCTTGAACATTTGACGTGCACGAGAAGTCGGTAAGAGGTTGGAGGAAGAAAGTTGAAGAAACACGCCCAAAAGGCGATGTTCGACGAGAAGAGGAATCACTCGTTGGCCAGAGCTGGAAAATCACATTGAACAGAGGCAAGATCGCTACAGCCACCCGAAATAAAGTAAGAACATTTCCACGGCAGTGGGCCAAGTTGGACCCAGACCTCAGTGATGATTTTGAGACGACAGTTGGCTGGTGCAATCGTTTCATGAACAGGAAAAATCTGGTATTACGCCAAAAAACAAAAACTGTACAGAAGCTACCAAAAGATCCCGATCATAAAGGTGTAAGTTTTTGCCAATTTATTGTATGGAACTAGCGGAAACAAACTGGCAAATGTCGACGAAACCCCCATGAATTTCAGCAATAGGACAGTGGAATGGAAAGGGTTAAAACTGGGAAAGCCAGAAGTACAGGCCACGAAAGGACCGTGGTGTAATCGCACATAGCCAACGGGACAAAGTTAAGACCCAGGGTCATCTTCAAACGCAAAATTAAACCGAAAATGAAATTCCCAGCAGGTACATTTTCATAACTGATGGATGGATGGATGAAAATGGTGTAAAATTATGGATAGGCAATGTGTGGAACAGACGGTTTACGCAGAGTTTCGTAGCCACTTAACTGCGAAGACTAAAAGTAGATTCACACTACATAATACTTACAGGGCGGTTATCCCAGGTGGTTTGATGTCTCTATTGCAACCACTTGACGTCTGCTTGGACAAGCCATTCAAAGACCACATGCGCGAGGAATGGAATACATGGATGATGAGCGCAGAAAAATCGTTTACAAAAGGTGGGGCAATGCATGCTGCTTCATTTGATGTGTTGTGTAACTTCGTTCTCAAGGCACGGGACAAAGTTAGAGACTGTGATAAAATTGTTTAAAAAGTGCGGTATTTCTCATGCAATTGATGGCGCGGAAGATGATCTGTTGTGGGACACTGACGATGAAGCTGAAGCCGCCTCTCAGATACAGACTGGAACTTGTATGATGACTGTTTAAAAACAGTGTGGGTTTGGATGTGCTGGCCGCCATCTTTGCTTCTGACGATTATAGTGAGAATGATTTTGAAGGGAGCTAATTGTGTTTTGGTTCAATAAAAATTTTCAATGAAAATTTGTTGCAGTTGGCGGTTTGTTAGGTGTTAACTTATATGCCGAATTGGTTTTCAAGGGCCAACTTACACGCCAAATCGGCTTCCAGTCTGAAATTAAGGTCTCAAATGTATGTTGGGCGTATGAGTCAACCCCCATGTTTTGAGAAATTTTTGAGGGTTTCAAGACACAACTTACATGCTGAACTATACATTAAATATCTATAATGTTATTGTTCGTCTTTCGGGCAGCTCTGCGGAGGGGGAGGAACCTGCAGATGCAGCAACAGTTAAATGTTTTCAAGGAATGAGACTGAAAATAAAGTAAAAATGCTTTTAAGGATTAGATATTCATGCAAGTGAAGTTTGTTCAGTGTAAGTACAGTGTAGTATTTTTGTCTTTTAAATTGTTTATTCTTAATGAAGATGCATTAGTTGGGCATTGTACGACTAAGTCTCAAGCAACCAGGTAATACACTTATCCGGCATCTATCAATAGGTGTCGGATACCTAGGGTTTTACTGTACAACCTATTTTTGTGATTTCCTGTCTATTTCCAGCACAGATCGCAACGTGTCATTGAAAATTCATTTTCTGCGTTCGCACATGGACATCTTCCCTGCTGATCTTGGTCTGTGACGTTCGTGGTGAAAGGTTTCACCAGGACATTGCGACCATGGAAAAGCGGTATCAGGGCAACTGGAATCTATCAACGCTGGCCGACTATTGTTGGACACTGACATGAGAGGCATCAGATGCTGAGTACAAACGAAAATCAGTGGTCCGTTAAACTAACGTGGTGTGCCAGCATCATTATGTGATTAAACCTGCTAAATACAATAAAGGTTCATTTAATGTTTCTCCAACATCCTGCACGATACAGAAAATCTAAAATGATCTTTGTGTTCAGCTTGAAGTCGTCTGTCATAATCCCCAATTTTTTTTCGGGAAGCAAAACCGATGAAAAAAAATTGTTGTCCAGTGTATCTTCATTGGTCTGTACCCACGCCCCCACCTCCTCTCCCTCATTATCCACCCTAATTGACCCCCTCCCTCTCCAATTACCCCACCCCGCAACTCTCCTTCCATACCCACTTTCAGCTTCTCCTTTACCTCTCTCCAAAAAGAGCCCACTCAAGCCCCCGGAATTCTCGATTAGGATCCTTCGGGAAGGTGGGTCATCGGGAGTGGGAGTGAATGGGAATGGGAAGGGGGAGCGGGATAGGATTCACAGACCACATGTGGGTTCAGCCGCTCTCCTGCAGCTCACCGCCCCTCTCACTCCTCCGCCACTGCCACGTTCCTGCCTCATTCCCTCTGCTACGGACCCTTGGCCTCAGGTCACTAGGAGGCACAGAAGGGAGGGGGGGGGTCTCACCAGACATCAGTGTGTGGACTGAAGATCCCATCCTTCAGAGCCTCTGGGGCCATCCAGCGGACAGGGAGCAACCCTTTCCCACCTTTCCGGTAGTAATCTGTCTCGTAGATATCTCGGGTCATTCCGAAATCTGCAAGTAAGGTTGGGTTCGTGAGCGTGGCCATAGCCAGTGACCTCAATTTCCAATAGGATCCCAGGCCTCACTCGAAGCCCACAGTCCATAGTTAAGTTGAAATCACTTCCAGATCTGGGCATTCAACACTGGCAGAGGCCACTGATGGCTATTAATGAGGGAACAGAGCGTTCCCCGAGGGTAAATGTACCAGACCATACACCCTCCCTATTTTAGTAGTCCCGGCAGGTCCCTGACACCACTCCCTGTCTCTATAGTCCCCTCTGGTCCCCTACGCCCCTCCCTGTCTCTGAAACCCCCTGTGGTCCCCAACACCCCTCCTTGTCTCTATAACCCTCCCGCCAACACCCCTCCCTGTCTCTGTAACCCCCCTCCAGTCCCCTACACCCCTCCCTGTCTCTATACCCCTCCCGCCAACACCCCTCCCGCCAACACCCCTCCCGCCAACACCCCTCCCGCCAACACCCCTCCCGCCAACACCCCTCCCGCCAACACCCCTCCCGCCAACACCCCTCCCGCCAACACCCCTCCCGCCAACACCCCTCCCGCCAACACCCCTCCCGCCAACACCCCTCCCGCCAACACCCCTCCCGCCAACACCCCTCCCGCCAACACCCCTCCCGCCAACACCCCTCCCGCCAACACCCCTCCCGCCAACACCCCTCCCGCCAACACCCCTCCCGCCAACACCCCTCCCGCCAACACCCCTCCCGCCAACACCCCTCCCGCCAACACCCCTCCCGCCAACACCCCTCCCGCCAACACCCCTCCCGCCAACACCCCTCCCGCCAACACCCCTCCCGCCAACACCCCTCCCGCCAACACCCCTCCCTGTCTCTGTAACCCCCCTGCAGTCCCTTACACCCCTCCCTGTCTCTATAACCCTCCCCCTAATACCCCTCCCTGTCTCTGTAACACCCCCCTCCAGTCCTCTACATCCCTCCCTGTCTCAGCAGCTGGTCCCTTCCACCTCTCCCTGCCTCTGTAATCTTCTCTAGTCCTCTATACCACTACCTGTCTCAGTAACTGGTCCCATCCACCCCTTCCTGTCTCTGTAACCCCCTCTGGTCCCCTACACCCTTCCCTATCTCAGTAACTCCCTCCAGTCCCCTACACCCCTCCCTGTCTCTGTAACCCCCCTCTGGTCCCCTACACCCTTCCCTATCTCTGTAACTCCCTCCATTCCCCTACACCCCTCCCTGTCTCTGTGAGATGGGAATTGGAGGGAAGAGGCAGTTACAGAGATAGGGAGGGGATCGGAGGGGTTACAGAGACAGGGAGGGGTGTAGGGGACTGGAGGGGGGTGACAGAGACAGGGAGGGGTGTAGGGAACTGGAGGGGGGTTACAGAGACAGGGAGGGGTGTAGGGGACTGGAGGGAGTTACAGAGACAGGGAGGGGTGTAGTGGACCGGAGGGGTTACAGAGACAGGGAGGGGTGTAGGGGACTGGAGGGGGAGGGGATGTTTGAGGATGAGGAGTCTGACTCTGCCTGACCTGAAAGACCTTATCTCTTTCTCATCCTTATCCCTTTCTCCTTGTCCTGCACTCATCCTCCCCCCTCTCCTTTCTTCCTCACCTGGTTCATCTTATCCTCACTGGAGTCCTTCCAGGTGATTCCCAGGGATCATTGAAGATGGAACCCATCCTTCCTATTCATGGAACAGTTCAACCAATGGCAGGCCAAGGAATCAGTTGGCCAGCTGATGCTAATTTTGATTGATTGGCTGCAGCCAATGAGTTGGACTCCAGTCAGGGGTGCGATTTCCCCACCAACACTCCCCATCCAAACCCACCTCCGATTTTGACGGTCAGGTCCTCCGAGACCATGCAGTTCCGTGCGGCCAGGTCGCGGTGGACAAACTTGTTGGCGTTGAGATAGGCCATGCCATCAGCAATCTCGCCGGCCATCTGCATCATGTCCCTCAGCGTGGGCAGTGCCAAGCCCTGGTTATCCTGTGCAGAGGAGAAAGCAAAAATCAGTGGGGCAGTGGGTGGGAATTCAAACCATCGTCTGCATGCCAGCCCAAATCACACCATGCTTCCTTGATCCAGAGACCGGCAGAGAAGGCTCACCTTGAACATCCCATCCCTTCCACCCCTCCCCCAAGCCTCTCCTTCCCAGCAAGTGATGGGAGAGAGGGGAGTTCACCCAGACATGGGATCTTGATGTGCCTGTGCGTGACTAACCTTCAGCGCCTTGGAGTCATCCTGGGATGGAGGAACGTAAATGATTCCTCCCATCAAACCAACGATTGGTGGCGGGAGTGGGGGCTCTTCTCCAGGCGCGGGGGGAAAAAGTGGCAGATGGAGTTCAATCCAGATGTGTGAGGTGATCCATTTTGGAAGGTCAAACCAGAAGACTGAGCACAGGGTTAACGGTCAGATACTGAACAGTGTGGAGGAACAGGGGGACTTTGGGGTTGTCCAAGTCCACATGTCTCTCTCCCGGTTGCCGTGCAGGTTGATAGGACAGCTAATAAGGCCAATGGGATGCTGGTATTTCATTAATCATGGGATTGAGTTCAGGAGTCGCGAGGTTGTGTTGCAGTTCAATAAATCTCTGGTGAGACCCACACTTGGAGAATAGTGTTCAGTTCATTATAGGAAGGATGTGGCAGCTATGGAGAGGGTGCAGAGATTTACCAGGATGGACAGGAAAGAAGATCAATCAGGATATTGCCTGGATTGGAAAATGTCTCTGATGAGGAAAGGTTAGCAGAGCAGGGACTTTTCTCTTTGGAGTGTAGAAGGATGAGAGGAGACTTAATAGAGGTCGACAAGATTATGGGAGGCGTAGATAAGGTGAATGGCCAGCACTTTTTCCCCATGGTGAGAATAGCAAACACCAGAGAACGTCTGCACAGAGTGAAGTTTAAGGGAGATGTCAGGGGTAAGTATTTTAATACTAAGAGTGGTGGGGGCCAGGGGTGGGTGGTGGGGGCCAGGGGTGGGTGGTGGGGGCCAGGGGTGGGTGGTGGGGGCCAGGGGTGGGTGGTGGGGGCCAGGGGTGGGTGGTGGGGGCCAGGGGTGGGTGGTGGGGGCCAGGGGTGGGTGGTGGGGGCCAGGGGTGGGTGGTGGGGGCCAGGGGTGGGTGGAGGGGGCCAGGGGTGGGTGGTGGGGGCCAGGGGTGGGTGGTGGGGGCCAGGGGTGGGTGGTGGGGGCCAGGGGTGGGTGGTGGGGGCCAGGGGTGGGTGGTGGGGGCCAGGGGTGGGTGGTGGGGGCCAGGGGTGGGTGGTGGGGGCCAGGGGTGGGTGGTGGGGGCCAGGGGTGGGTGGTGGGGGCCAGGGGTGGGTGGTGGGGGCCAGGGGTGGGTGGTGGGGGCCAGGGGTGGGTGGTGGGGGCCAGGGGTGGGTGGTGGGGGCCAGGGGTGGGTGGTGGGGGCCAGGGGTGGGTGGTGGGGGCCAGGGGTGGGTGGTGGGGGCCAGGGGTGGGTGGTGGGGGCTGGAATATTGGAGGAATTTCAGAGACTCTTAGACAAGCATGTGGACGGAAGAAAAATAGAGGGTTACGGTGTAGGGAGGGTTTAGTTTTTTGGGGGTAAGAATATATGAGTCGGCACAACATGGAGGGCCAAAGGGCCTGTACTGTGCAGTAGTCTTCTATGTTCAATACTGACCCCTGTGTTAGTGCACTATTTGGCCAGATACACCTGTGGCGCTGGACGCTGGTAGGAAGGGGTTGGTGACAGCTGGAAGGCTGAAGAGTGCTGAGCGGCAGGTGCAGGATGTAGGGAGAGACGTGCAGGGCATCAGGCATGGCGCGGAACTCCTACCTCGGTGCTGCGCCGCAGCGAGCGAAGGTGACTCTTGAGATCTCCCCGGGTCATGAGCTCCATGATGACCAGGGTGGGCTGGCCTCTTGACACCACACCCAGCAGGCGTACCTGGATAGGGCAAAGCAAGAGTCACACACGTCCCCTCTCCCCAGTGCCCAACCCCAGCACCTGCAGTGATTCTCATGACCGCACGGCAAGTATTCACACACACCTACATCGCACACATTCACTGGAACACACCCATGCCCGCCCACCCACACACATTCACCCACACTCTTACCTCCACACACTCACCTCACCCACGCACACTCACCAATGCACATTCACCAATGCACACTCACCAAAACCCACACACTCACTCGCCAACACACACTCACCAAAACCCAAACACACACTCACCAACACACTCACCAAAACCCACACACACACTCGCCAACACACACTCACCAAAACCCAGACACACACTCGCCAACACACTCACCAAAACCCACACACACACTCGCCAACACACTCACTAAAACCCACACACACTCTTGCCAACACACTCACCAAAACCCACACACACACTCGCCAACACACACTCACCAAAACCCAGACACACACTCGCCAACACACTCACCAAAACCCACACACGCACTCGCCAACACACTCACCAAAACCCACACACACACTCGCCAACACACACTCACCAAAACCCAGACACACACTCACCAACACACTCACCAAAACCCACACACACACTCGCCAACACACTCACCAAAACCCACACACACACTCACCAACACACTCACCAAAACCCACACACACACTCACCAACACACTCACCAAAACCCACACACACACTCGCCAACACACTCACCAAAACCCACACACACACTCGCCAACACACTCACCAAAACCCACACACACACTTGCCAACACACACTCACCAAAACCCAGACACACACTCACCAACACACTCACCAAAACTCACACACACACTCGCCAACACACTCACCAAAACTCACACACACACTCGCCAACACACACTCACCAAAACCCACACACACACTCGCCAACACACTCACCAAAACCCACACACACACTTGCCAACACACACTCACCAAAACTCACACACACTCACCAACGCACATTCAACAATGCACACTGACTCACACACACTGACCCATACCCACGCACACTCACTGATCTACACTTGCCCGCCCACAATCACCCACACACACATACACACACAGATCAATGCACACTCTCCAACACACATACACTCACAAACACCCACAGCCACTCACACTCAACCACAATCAAGCACCCACATACTCAACCACACACTCCCCCACTCACACTCCCCCACTCACACATCCACTCACACTCATCCACTCACACTCATCCACTCACCCACTCACACTCACCCACTAACTCACCCACTCGCCCTCTCCCACTCACACTTTCCCACCACCACCCTCCCACGCATGCTCAACCACGCACACTCACCCACGCACTCAAAAACACACTGACCCATACACACTCATCGACACACATTCACACACACTCACTCACCCGCGCACCCCCGCCTGCGCGCCCTCGCCCGCACACCCCTGCCTGCGCGCCCCCACCCACGCCAACCCACCCACGCACATTCACCAATACACACATTGACCAACACACATTCACCAACACCCACACACACTCACTGACTCAACACACTCATCCACACACACTACACCAACACACATTCACCAACACAAACTCACCAATGCACACTCACCAACACAAACTCACCAATGCACACTCAACACAAACTCACCAACAAAATCTCACCCACACACTCAAAAACACACACTCACCCATACACTCATCCACACACACTCAAAAACACAGACTCAACAACAGACTCACCAACACACAATCACACAACACATTCACCAACACACACTCACACAACACACCCACTCAACCACACCCACACACACAGCACACACTTACCCACATAAACAACAAACACCAATGCACACTCACCCATGCACCTTCACCCACATGCCCACCCACTCAAGCCCACCCACCCTCGCCCAGCCACACACACCCAGCCACACACACCCAGGCACACTCACCCGCACCCACGTCCCCGCACCCACGTCCCCGCACCCACGTCCCCGCACCCACGTCCCCGCACCCACGTCCCCGCACCCACGTCCCCGCACCCACGTCCCCGCACCCACGTCCCCGCACCCACGTCCCCGCACCCACGTCCCCGCACCCACGTCCCCGCACCCACGTCCCCGCACCCACGTCCCCGCACCCACGTCCCCGCACCCACGTCCCCGCACCCACGTCCCCGCACCCACGTCCCCGCACCCACGTCCCCGCACCCACGTCCCCGCACCCACGTCCCCGCACCCACGTCCCCGCACCCACGTCCCCGCACCCACGTCCCCGCACCCACGTCCCCGCACCCACGTCCCCGCACCCACGTCCCCGCACCCACGTCCCCGCACCCACGTCCCCGCACCCACGTCCCCGCACCCACGTCCCCGCACCCACGTCCCCGCACCCACGTCCCCGCACCCACGTCCCCGCACCCTCACCCCTGCACCCTCACCCCTGCACCCTCACCCCTGCACCATCACCAACGCACCCTCACCCACACACACTCCAAAACTCACACACACTCACCAACACCCACACATACTCACCAATGAACATTCAACAATGCACACTTACCCATAGACACTCACCCATACCCATGCACACTCATTGACCTACACTCACCCACCCACAATCACCCACACACACATGCACATACAGATCAATGCACACTATCCAACACATACTCACCCACTCACTCTCACCTACATAAGCTCACCAAAACCCACACACATTCAACAATGCACACTCACCCACCCACACTCAACCACCCACACACATTCACCCACACACACTCACCCACCACCACCCTCCCACACACGCTCAACCACGCACTCACCCATGCAGTCAAAAACTCACTGACCCACATACACTCATCAACGCACATTCACCAATACCCAAACACGCACTCACCCACTCACCCTCGCACTCGCCCCCTCCCCCGCGCCCCCACCCCCGCGCCCCCACCCCTCACTTTCTCCCCCACGCGCCCTCCCCCACGCGCCCTCCCCCACGCGCCCTCCCCCACGCGCCCTCCCCCACGCGCCCTCCCCCACGCGCCCTCCCCCCACGCGCCCTCCCCCACGCGCCCTCCCCCACGCGCCCTCCCCCACGCGCCCTCCCCCACGCGCCCTCCCCCACGCGCCCTCCCCCACGCGCCCTCCCCCACGCGCCCTCCCCCACGCGCCCTCCCCCACGCGCCCTCCCCCACGCGCCCTCCCCCACGCGCCCTCCCCCACGCGCCCTCCCCCACGCGCCCTCCCCCACGCGCCCTCCCCCACGCGCCCTCCCCCACGCGCCCTCCCCCACGCGCCCTCCCCCACGCGCCCTCCCCCACGCGCCCTCCCCCACGCGCCCTCCCCCACGCGCCCTCCCCCACGCGCCCTCCCCCACGCGCCCTCCCCCACGCGCCCTCCCCCACGCGCCCTCCCCCACGCGCCCTCCCCCACGCGCCCTCCCCCACGCGCCCTCCCCCACGCGCCCTCCCCCACGCGCCCTCCCCCACGCGCCCTCCCCCACGCGCCCTCCCCCACGCGCCCTCCCCCACGCGCCCTCAACCACGCGCCCTCAACCACGCGCCCTCAAACACGTGCCCACAACCATGCACTCTCACCAACACACACTCACCAAAACCCACACACACAAATACCAATGCAAACACACACACTCACCAACACACACTCATCAAAACCCACATACACTCACCAACACACTCACCAAAACCCAAACACACTCGCCAACACACACTCAGCAAAACCCCACACACACTCACCAACACACGCTCACCAAAACACACACAAAGTCACCAAAACACACTCATCAAAACCGACACTCACTCGCCAACACACACTCGCCAAAACCCACACACTCTCGCCAACACACACTCATCAAAACCCCACACACACAAATACCAATGCAAACACACACACTCACCAACACACACTCATCAAAACCCACATACACTCACCAACACACTCACCAAAACCCAAACACACTCGCCAACACACACTCAGCAAAACCCCACACACACTCACCAACACACGCTCACCAAAACACACACAGTCACCAAAACACACTCATCAAAACCGACACTCACTCGCCAACACACACTCGCCAAAACCCACACACTCTCGCCAACACACACTCATCAAAACCCCACACAAACTCACCAACACACACTCACCAAAACACACAAAAAGTCACCAACACACACTCACCAAAACCCACACACACACTCGCCAACACTCACCAAAACCTACACAAATTTGCCAACACACATTCAACAATGCACTCACCCATACCAACACACACTCATCCACTCACACTCAACACACACACTCAAAATGTACACACACTCACCAAAACCCACACACACACTCACCAAAACCCACTCACTCACCAATGCAAACATACACACACCAATGCACACTCACCAAATCACCCACACACACACACCAATGCACACTCACCAAATCACCCACACACACACACTCACCAACACATACTTACCAAAACCCACACAAACACACTCGCCAACACACACTCACCAAACCCCACACACACTCACCCTCACCCACGGACCCTCAACCACGCACCCTCAACCATGCACTCTCACCCATACACAATCACCCGCACTGTCACCAACACACACTCATCAAAACCCACACACTCACGCCAACAGACACTCACCAAAACCCACACACTCGCCAACACATACTCACCAACACAAACTCACCCACACACCCAAAAACACACTCACCCACACAAATGCATCCACACACACTCACACATGCACACTTACCCAACACACACTCACACAAGACATTCACCAACACAACACACACCCACTCAACCACACCCATACTCACCCACATACACAACAAACACCAATGCACACTCACCCATGCACCTTTGGCCACCCATGCACCTTTGGCCACCCATGCACCTTTGGCCACCCATGCACCTTTGGCCACCCATGCACCTTTGGCCACCCATGCACCTTTGGCCACCCATGCACCTTTGGCCACCCATGCACCTTTGGCCGCCCTCGCCCAGCCGCCCTCGCCCAGCCGCCCTCGCCCAGCCGCCCTCGCCCAGCCGCCCTCGCCCAGCCGCCCTCGCCCAGCCGCCCTCGCCCAGCCGCCCTCGCCCAGCCGCCCTCGCCCAGCCGCCCTCGCCCAGCCGCCCTCGCCCAGCCGCCCTCGCCCAGCCGCCCTCGCCCAGCCGCCCTCGCCCAGCCGCCCTCGCCCAGCCGCCCTCGCCCAGCCGCCCTCGCCCAGCCGCCCTCGCCCAGCCGCCCTCGCCCAGCCGCCCTCGCCCAGCCGCCCTCGCCCAGCCGCCCTCGCCCAGCCGCCCTCGCCCAGCCGCCCTCGCCCAGCCGCCCTCAGCCCAGCCGCCCTCGCCCAGCCGCCCTCGCCCAGCCGCCCTCGCCCAGCCGCCCTCGCCCAGCCGCCCTCGCCCAGCCGCCCTCGCCCAGCCGCCCTCGCCCAGCCGCCCTCGCCCAGCCGCCCTCGCCCAGCCGCCCTCGCCCAGCCGCCCTCGCCCAGCCGCCCTCGCCCAGCCGCCCTCGCCCAGCCGCCCTCGCCCAGCCGCCCTCGCCCAGCCGCCCTCGCCCAGCCGCCCTCGCCCAGCCGCCCTCGCCCAGCCGCCCTCGCCCAGCCGCCCTCGCCCAGCCGCCCTCGCCCAGCCGCCCTCGCCCAGCCGCCCTCGCCCAGCCGCCCTCGCCCAGCCGCCCTCGCCCAGCCGCCCTCGCCCAGCCGCCCTCGCCCAGCCGCCCTCGCCCACGCACCCACAACCACGCACCCTCAACCATGTACTCTCAGCAATACACACTCACCCGCACTCTCACCAACACACACTCACCAAAACCCACACACACATACCAATGCAAACACACACCCTCACCAACACACTCATCAAAACCCACACACTTGCCAACACACACTCACCCACACACTCAAAAACACACACTCACCCGCACACACCCACCCGCACACACCCACCCGCACACACCCACCCGCACTCACCCACCCGCACTCACCCACCCGCACTCACCCACCCGCACTCACCCACCCGCACTCACCCACCCGCACTCACCCACCCGCACTCACCCACCCGCACTCACCCACCCGCACTCACCCACCCGCACTCACCCACCCGCACTCACCCACCCGCACTCACCCACCCGCACTCACCCACCCGCACTCACCCACCCGCACTCACCCACCCGCACTCACCCACCCGCACTCACCCACCCGCACTCACCCACCCGCACTCACCCACCCGCACTCACCCACCCGCACTCACCCACCCGCACTCACCCACCCGCACTCACCCACCCGCACTCACCCACCCGCACTCACCCACCCGCACTCACCCACCCGCACTCACCCACCCGCACTCACCCACCCGCACTCACCCACCCGCACTCACCCACCCGCACTCACCCACCCGCACTCACCCACCCGCACTCACCCACCCGCACTCACCCACCCGCACTCACCCACCCGCACTCACCCACCCGCACTCACCCACCCGCACTCACCCACCCGCACTCACCCACCCGCACTCACCCACCCGCACTCACCCACCCGCACTCACCCACCCGCACTCACCCACCCGCACTCACCCACACGCACTCACCCACACGCACTCACCCACACGCACTCACCCACACGCACTCACCCACACGCACTCACCCACACGCACTCACCCACACGCACTCACCCACACGCACTCACCCACACGCACTCACCCACACGCACTCACCCACACGCACTCACCCACACGCACTCACCCACACGCACTCACCCACACGCACTCACCCACACGCACTCACCCACACGCACTCACCCACACGCACTCACCCACACGCACTCACCCATATGCACGCATACGCGACCACCCACACACGCCCACCCACATTCGCCCACCCACAATCACCCACAATCACAAACACACCGATCAACGCACACTAACCAACACCCACGCACCCTCACCCAGGCACTCTCATCCATGCACCCTCACCCACGCACCTCATCCATGCACCCTCACCCACACACACTCACCAAACCCACACACTCACTCATTCAACGCACACTCACCAACACCCACACACATTCACCAATACACATTCAACAATGCACACTCACCCACAAACACTCACCCATACCCATGCACACTCACCCACCCACATTCGCCCATCCCCAATTACCCACCCACAATCAGCCACACACATACTCATCAACGCACACTCACCAACACACGCACACTCACCAAAACCCACACACACTCACTCACTCAACACTCACTCACCCATGCACACTCACCAACACCCACACCCACACACACACCCACACACACACCAAAACACACTCACCCATTAACACCTACCCACACACTCAATGACACAAACTGTCTAATGCCCACTCACCCACACGCTGACCCATATGCACGTACAGGCACCCACACGCTGACCTATATGCACGTACAGGCGCCCACCCACACATGCCCACCCACATTCGCCCACCCACAATCACAAACACACCGATCAACGCACACTCACCAACACCCACGCCCCCTCAGCCACGCCCCTCAGCCACGCCCCCTCAGCCACGCCCCCTCAGCCACGCCCCCTCAGCCACGCCCCCTCAGCCACGCCCCCTCAGCCACGCCCCCTCAGCCACGCCCCCTCAGCCACGCCCCCTCAGCCACGCCCCCTCAGCCACGCCCCCTCAGCCACGCCCCCTCACCCACGCCCCCTCACCCACGCCCCCTCACCCACTGTCACCTCACCCACTGTCACCTACACACACTCACCAAAATTCACACACATAATCACCAACACACACTCACCGAAATCCAAACACATTCACCAAAATCCAAACACATTCACCAAAATCCAAACACATTCACCAAAATCAAAACACATTCACCAAAACCCACTCACACTCATTAAAAACCACACACACTCGCCAACACACTCATCAAAACCCACACACAATCACAAACACACACTCACGTACACCCACACACACTTACCAATGCACATTCGACAATGCACACTCACCCACAAACACACACGCATACCCATGCACACTCTCCCACCCACATTCACCAAATTCACACAAACTTGCCAACACACATTCAACAATGAACACTCACCCATACCAACACACTCGCCCACTCACTCACTACACACAAATATAAACACACACTCAACACACACTCACCAAAACCCACACACATTCTCACCAACACACACTCACAAACACCGACACACACACCAATTCACATTCAAGAATGCACACTCACCCACACACACTCACCCATGCCCCACACACATTCACTCACCAACACTTGCGCACCCACACTCACCCTCCCACAATCGCCCACATACACACATCAAAGTACACTCACCCTCACCCGCGCACCCTCACCCGCGCACCCTCACCCGCGCACCCTCACCCGCGCACCCCTCACCCGCGCACCCCTCACCCGCGCACCCTCACCCGCGCACCCTCACCCGCGCACCCTCACCCGCGCACCCTCACCCGCGCACCCTCACCCGCGCACCCTCACCCGCGCACCCTCACCCGCGCACCCTCACCCGCGCACCCTCACCCGCGCACCCTCACCCGCGCACCCACACCCGCGCACCCACACCCCGCGCACCCCACACCGCGCACCCACACCCGCGCACCCACACCCGCGCACCCACACCCGCGCACCCACACCCGCGCACCCACACCCGCGCACCCACACCCCGCGCACCCACACCCGCGCACTCCACACCCGCGCACCCACACCGCGCACCCACACCCGCGCACCCACACCCGCGCACCCACACCCGCGCACACCACACCCGCGCACCCCACACCCGCGCACCCACACCCGCGCACCCACACCCGCGCACCCACACCCGCGCACCCACACCCGCGCACCCACACCCGCGCACCCACACCCGCGCACCCACACCCGCGCACCCACCACACCCGCGCACCCACACCCGCGCACCAACACCCGCGCACCCACACCCGCGCACACAACCACACCCGCGCACCCACACCCGCGCACCCACACCGCGCACCCACACCCGCGCACTCCACACCCGCGCACCCACACCCCGCGCACCCCACACCCGCGCACCCACACCCGCGCACACCACACACCCGCGCACACCACACCCGCGCACCCACACCCCGCACACCCACACCCGCGCACACCACACCCGCGCACCCACACCCGCGCACCCACACCCGCGCACGCCACACCCGCGCACAGCCACACCCACACACACTTTCACCCACACACACTGTCACCCATACACACTCACCAAAATTCACACACATAATCACCAACACACACTCACCAAAATCCACACAGTCATCAAAACCCACACACATTCACCAAAAACCCACTACACTCACCAAAACCCTCACACAACTCACCAAAACCTCACACACTCACCAAAACCTTCACACACTCACCAAAACCCTCACACACTCACCAAAACCCTCACACACTCATCAACACTCATCGAAAACCACACAGTCGCCAACACACACTCACCAAAACCCACACACACTCACCAATCCACATTCAACAATGCACACTCACCCACAAACACACACCCATTCCCATGCACACTCACCCACCCACACTCGCCCACCCTCATTCGCCCACCCCCAATTGCCCACCCACAATCACCCACACACACACTCATCAACGTACACTCACCAACACACACACTCTCACCACACCCTCAAACACACAACACACACACTCAGCAACGCACACTCACCCTCACACTTACTCACTCAACGCACACTCACCAACACCACCACCCACACCCACTCACCCACACACATTCAGCCACACACATTCAGCCACACACACTCACCAAAACACACTCACCCACACAGATTCACTAAAACACACTCACCCATTAACACCCACCCACACAGTCAATGACATAAAACACTCCAATGCACACTCATCAACGTACACTCACCAACACACACTCACCAACACACACTCACCAACACACACTCACCAACACACACTCACCAACACACACTCACCAACACACACTCACCAACACACACTCACCAACACACACTCACCAACACACACTCACCAACACACACTCACCAACACACACTCACCAACACACACACACTCACACTCAACCACACAACTCCCCGACACAGACTCCCACACATACTTCCCCCCACAGACTCCCCCAAAACCCACACACACTCACCAATGCCCACACACACTCGCCAAAACCCACAAGCACACTCGCCAACACTCACTCACCAAAACACACACACATACTAACCAACACATAACCACCCCAACACCGACACACACACACCAATGCACATTCAAGAATGCACACTCACCCACACACACTCACCCATGCCCACACACATTCACTCACCAACACTCGCGCACCCACACTCGCTCACCCACACTCGGCCACATACACACATCAATGCACACTCACCAACACACACACATACACAAAACACACACACATACAACACCCACCCTGACCCAGCCAGCCACACCCACCCACCCTGACCCACCCTCGTCCAGCACGCACGCTCGTCCAGCACGCACGCTCGCCCAGCACGCACGCTCGCCCAGCACGCACGCTCGCCCAGCACGCACGCTCGCCCAGCACGCACGCTCGCCCAGCACGCACGCTCGCCCAGCACGCACGCTCGCCCAGCACGCACGCTCGCCCAGCACGCACGCTCGCCCAGGCACGCACGCTCGCCCAGCACGCACGCTCGCCCAGCACGCACGCTCGCCCCAGCACGCACGCTCGCCCAGCACGCACGCTCGCCCAGCACGCACGCTCGCCCAGCACGGCACGCTCGCCCAGCACGCACGCTCGCCCAGCACGCACGCTCGCCCAGCACGCACGCTCGCCCAGCACGCACGCTCGCCCAGCACGCACGCTCGCCCAGCACGCACGCTCGCCCAGCACGCACGCTCGCCCAGCACGCACGCTCGCCCAGCACGCACGCTCGATCGGCCAGCACGCACGCTCGCCCAGCACACATTCACACCACAACACGCTGACGCTCACAAGCGCGACGCGCTCACCCCCCGGCGCGCTCACCCACGGCGCACCCGGCGCGCTCACCCCCCGGCGCGCTCACCCCCCGGCGCGCTCACCCCCCGGCGCGCTCACCCCCCGGCGCGCTCACCCCCCGGCGCGCTCACCCCCCGGCGCGCTCACCCCCCGGCGCGCTCACCCCCCGGCGCGCTCACCCCCCGGCGCGCTCACCCCCCGGCGCGCTCACACCCCCGGCGCGCTCACCCCCCGGCGCGCTCACCCCCCGGCGCGCTCACCCCCCGGCGCGCTCACCCCCCGGCGCGCTCACACCCCCGGCTCGCTCACCCCCCGGCGCGCTCACCCCCCCGGCGCGCTCACCCCCCCGGCGCGCTCACCCCCCGGCGCGCTCACCCCCCGGCGCGCTCACCCCCCGGCGCGCTCACCCCCCGGCGCGCTCACCCACCCCCGGCGCGCTCACCCCCCGGCGCGCTCACCCCCCGGCGCGCTCACCCCCCGGCGCGCTCACCCCCCGGCGCGCTCACCCCCCCGGCGCGCTCACCCCCCGACGCGCTCACCCCCCGACGCGCTCACCCCCCCGACGCGCTCACCCCCCCGACGCGCTCACCCCCCCGACGCGCTCACCCCCCGACGCGCTCACACCCCCGACGCGCTCACCCCCCGACGCGCTCACCCCCCGACGCGCTCACCCCCCCGACGCGCTCACCCCCCGACGCGCTCACCCCCCGACGCGCTCACCCCCCGACGCGCTCACAACCACCCCGACGCGCTCACCCCCCGACGCGCTCACACGACACGCTCACACGACACGCTCACACGACACGCTCTCACGACACGCTCTCACGACACGCTCTCACGACACGCTCTCACGACACGCTCTCACGACACGCTCACACGACACGCTCACAACGACACGCTCACACGACACACTCACACGACACACTCACACAACACTCACACAACACTCACACAACACACTCACACAACACACTCACACAACACACCACACAACACACACACAACACACACACAACACACACACAACACACACTTGCCACACACACCCACTCTCACCAACACACACCCACTCTCACCAACACACACCCACTCTCACCAACACACACCCACTCTCACCAACACACACCCACTTCTCACCAACACACCCACTCTCACCAACACACCCACTCTCACCAACACACCCACTCTCACCAACACACCCACTCTCACCAACACACACACCCACTCTCACCAACACACACCCACTCTCACCAACACACACCCACTCTCACCAACACACACCCACTCTCACCAACACACACCCACTCTCACCAACACACACCCACTCTCACCAACACACACCCACTCTCACCAACACACACCCACTCTCACCAACACACCCACTCTCACCAAAACACACCCACTCTCACCAACACACACCCACTCTCACCAACACACACCCACTCTCATCAACACACACCCACTCTCACCAACACACACCCACTCTCACCAACACACACCCACTCTCACCAACACACACCCACTCTCACCAACACATACCAACTCTGCAAAAGACATGGATATGCACACACACTCAATTATAGACACACACAGACAAGCATTCACACAGGGTCCCTCTCTCGCTAACACACACAAACACACAGATAAACCCACAAATGCTCACACACATGTCCCAGAGTTCACGAGTCAGTGATGGGAGTCTGTTCACAGACTGCCTCCGGCTCCCAGCATCAAACACCCTGGTCTTGGTGTTGAGACAGGACCCCACCCCTCCCCATAAGTTCAAGGTGGCAGGAGTTACCACGTGGTAGCAGTCGAAAGCTTTCATCACTGACGCCTCCTTGAGGAACTCGATGCGCTCACGCCTGCTGGCCGACTCGTTCACCGTCTTCAGCGCCACACGGGTCTCGGACTCGCCCGTGGCTGCCAGTTTGGCAATGCCCTCATACACCATGCCGAAAGAACCCTGGCCCAACTCCTTGATTATGGTGATGGTCTCCCTGGGAACTTCCCACTCATCGGCCACGTACACTGGGGAGAGAGACGTTAAAATCGGGGCAGTCAGAGACTCTCTCCACCCCTTCTCCCTGGCTGTCAGGAAGTAGGCCATTCAGCCCCTCCATTGATGCCTGCCCCACAACAACCCCCTCCCATTCCTCTTTCCTCCCACTCACCTCCCCCAATTCCTCTCATTCGTCCCCAACTTCCAGTATCTACCATGTTCCTGTCATGAATTCCCATCCTTCCAGTCTCTCTCCCCTCCCATGTTCCTCTCCCCTCCCCCTTCCTCTCCCCCCAACGTTCGTCTCCCCCTCCCCCTTCCTCTCCCCCTCCCCATACCATTCCCCCCTCCCTTCCCTCTCCCTTCACCCCTTTCTCTCCCTCATCCCCATCCCCTCCCTCTTTCCCTTCCCCATTCTTGTCAACTCCCAATCCTCTCTCCTTCCCCATACCTCTCTCCTTCCCAAACTCCTCACCAAACCTCTCTCCCCATTCCCCCCTCCCCATTCCTGAAGATTCTCCCCATAGTCTGGGATAAAAAAACCTTCCGGACGTGACTCACTGTCTGAAGCGTTGAAGTACTCGGGGTTCACCGACATATACAAGGTGCCGTTGAGGAATCCGTTGATCCTGTGGGGAGAGAAGTATGGGAAGAGTAAAACAATGGTAAGGATTAATACTGGCTCCTATTGAAAAATGGCTTGGGACCCTCCCACATGGAGAAGTACGTCAACGAGGCTCCTGGGTTTTGGTGCTCCTTCACCTCCTCTCCCACTGTGAGGCGCTCCCTCAGTACCACCCCTCCCTTAGTGAGGCACTCCCTCAGTACCGCCCATCTCGTAGCGTAGCGCCCCTCTCACAGAAAAGGGTCTCTCTCAGTGAGGGAGGGAGGGAAGAAACAGGGTGATGAGGAAGGGGAGGTGGGGAGCAGGTGCAGGAGAATGGGAGTTCAATGCCAAATCCTGGCGGTGGGAGACGTCCCTCTCACCTCTTCTTGTTGTAGACGTATACGAAGACGGCCAGGAACAGGATGGCGATGAGTACGGCCACAGGCATCATGGTGAGCATAGTCAGGAAGTCTTCGTACTTCTTCTCCACTGGAGGGGAAGGAGATGGTCAGCACCATTACCATTGGCCAATGACCAGAGATGCCCTCTGTCCAATGACAAGAGATGGTCAAACTCCCTCTGTCCAATGACAAGAGATGGTCAAACACCACTGGCCAATAACCAGATAGTCAAATATCCGCAACCAATGGCCAAGGACCAAACATCAGATCCCCAACTCTGAGCCAAAGCTCCCACCCCCAAGCGACATCACACCTTCCTCCTCTCAGACACTCTAACTACCCCTCTGTCACACTCACCCACTCTTGTTCTCTCGGACGGTCCGACTCCTTCTTGCTCTTTGTCCCTCTTTCCCTCCGTTCTATTCTCTCTCGCACCCCTGATATTATTCGTAGTTGACCTTTGGTCTCACACGCTCTCCCTCTCGCAGATCCTCTTTCACCCTTCTCATCTTGTCATTCATTCTGTCTTCCGTATCATTCTCACCCCTCCTCTTCCTCCCTTCCCACTCTCTCTCTCACACCCTCTGCCTTCCTTCCCCTCTGTTTCACATGCTCCCCCTTATCTATCTCTCTATCCTCTGATTCTTCACCTTCCTCCCATCTCCCTTTCTCCCTTCTCCCGCCGCTTCTCCCTCTCTTCCATCGCTCTCCTCCGCCCCCACCTAACTCCCCTCCACTGGGACAGATCAGCCGAGTGCCCAGCTTCTGCTGGGAGTACTCACAGGGCAGGGCGGGGATGTAGAACGAAATGGGCTCGGTCCAGGAGCCGTTCCCCGCAAGTGAGGTGGTGTGGACCGTGGCCGTGTGGTTCCCCGGTTGTAACCGGCTGATCCGGGCCCCTCCATACTTCTGATACACATGCCGCGGGACACACTGATGGAATTCCTGCGAAGGGGTCGGAGATTTCAGCCTGAGCTGGGGGCAGAAGTGGCGAGCACCCCAGAAGTGCCCCCCCCTATCGGGGGACGAATGGGTCAGGAGAGAGTCCAACAGGTCAGTGGGGCAAAGGGCCAGGGATGGACATGTCAGAAGAGTGATGGGCGGGGGGGGGGGGGGGGGGGCAGAGAAATTCCAGAACTCTGGTACCAGGGAGGGACAAGATTCTGGAGAGGCTTAGAGAGAGGGGGAGAAGTGTAGGAGCTGAGGGAGATTACGGAGGGGTCACAGGATTAGAGGGATTACAGAGATAGGGAGGGGTACAAGGGAGGGAGGGTGTTGCAGAGTTGAGGGGGTGCAGGAGCCCAGAGGAGGTTAAAGAGAGAGAGAGGGGAAGGGTATAGGGGACTGGAAGGGGTTACAGAGACAGGGAGAGGTGCAGGGGATCGGAGGGGGTTGTGGAGACAGGGAGGGGTGTTGGAGACCAAAGGGGATATAGGGAGAGGGAGGGATATTGGAACTGGAGGGGGAGGGGGAGGGAGGGAGGGGGAGGGGGAGGCAGGGAGGGGGAGGCAGGGAGGGGGAGGCAGGGGAGGGGGAGGCAGGGAGGGGGAGGCAGGGAGGGGGAGGCAGGGAGGGGGAGGCAGGGAGGGGGAGGCAGGGAGGGGGAGGCAGGGAGGGGGAGGCAGGGAGGGAGAGGGGGAGGCAGGGAGAGGGTGTGAGAGAGAGAGATCGGGGCCAGAAGGGGGGTTATAGAGAGGGGGAGGGGTATAGGGGATGGGGGGGTTTACGGAGGGAGGGGTGCCAAGAATCCAGTGGGAAAATGAATATAGGGAGAGATGTGGGTACTGGAGGAGACTACAGACCCTGGAGGGGTTTAGTGGCCAAGAGGAATGGGAGGGGTTTACAGAGGTGGGAGTGTGGAGATCCAGGGGATGAACAGAGATGCAGAAGGGTGTAGGGAGGTTTTAAAGATGTCGAAGAGTGCAGATACCCAAGTGGGTAAAGCGGAGCCAAGTTACTCACCTCATTATCCCGACTGTACTTGATCTCATACTTGAGGATGAGCCCATTGGGGTCCACGGGTTCCGGCCACCTCAGTAAGATGGTGTCTCGACTCACCAGTTCCCAGGTGATGTTCCCAACGATGTCGTCAGCATGAGCTGGGGGAGGAGAGACGGCAGGTGGGGATGAAGTGGAGACGTGAGCTCGCCACCTTCCCGGGCGTGGTCAGTGCGCTGGCCTGGGCCGCTGTGTTGGCTGGGACAGGGGTGGTGGTGTGGGTGATGCAAGGATGGGATGAGTTGAAAGCTGCGAGGGTAAGATAATGGGGTTGGTGGTATTGTTTTGGGATGGGACGTGGTGTAGAGGTAGAGGCATGTTTTGGATCAACTGAGTGTGATATAATGTAGTGGCCGTCCGGGTGTATTGGGTTGGGGGGTGTACATTTCAGGTAGAGGGGACAAGGATTTATTGGGTCGAGGGTGTGTTTTTCAAGTTGTGGGGGTACTGTGCGTTTAAGAACTTAAGAAGTAGGAGCAGGAGTTGGCCACTCAGCCCGTCGAGCCTGCTCCGCCATTCAATGAGATCATGGCTGATCTAATGATGGGCTCATCTCCATTGACCTGCCTTTTCCCCATATTCCTTAATTCCCCTGCTATGTAAAAATCTACCAAACCTTGTCTTAAATATATTTACTGAGGTCGCCTTGACTGCTTCAATGGGCAATGAATTCAACAGTTTCCCTACCCTCTGGGAAAAGCAGTTCCTCCTCGTCTCCATCCTAATACCTTGGATCTTGAGGCTACGTCCCCTCGTTCTGGTCTCCCTGACCAATGGGATCAACTTACTGACCTACCGACCTCTACCTTATCTATGCCTTTCATAATTTCATACATTTCCATAAAATCTCATCTCTTTCTTCTAAATACCAGCAAGAACAGTCCCAGACGACACAATCTCTCCACATAGGCCAACCCTCTCATCCCTGGAACCCACCTGGTGAATCTCCTCTGCGCCGCATCCAAAGCCGGTACATCCTTCCTCAAGTCAGGAGGCCAGAACTGCACGCAATTCTCCAGATGCGGCCTCACCAGGACCTTGTACAGTTGCAGCACAACCTCCCTGCTCCTAAATTCAATCCCTCCAGCAATGAAGGGCAAGCAAGAATTGCTTGCCATTTAAATAATGTTCTGATTTTCCATTTTTCCTTCCAAAATGGATGACCTCACATTTGCCAACATTGTCCTCCATCTGCCGGACCCTTGCCTTCTCACTTAACCTATCGATATCTCTCTGCAGACTCTCCACAATCAGCTTTTCCACTCAATGTAATATCATCCGCAAACTGAGATGTATTATAACTCTGTCCCCTCTTCCAGATCGTTTATGTTCATCGTGATCAATTGTGGGCCCAGCACTGTCCCCTGCGGCACCCCATTCACCACCGATTGCCAACCAGATAAACACCCCTGTACCTCAACTCTCTGCTTCCTATTGGCTCATCAATCCTCCACTCCTGCAAATACCGCACTCCCAACTCCATGCAACCTTATATACTCGTGTAATAGACAATCCCATGTAAAAGTCGGCCCACCTATTTTCGGGCCAGATCACCCGCTTATCTGAGCTCGTGATGAACCAACCGCGGATCCTGGCCCCAACCCCCTTCCCATCCAAGCTCTCAACGCCCCGACCATGATCCTCACCCTGGCTGCCCACCTATCTGAGCTCCTGAAGCCCCGACTATAGACTCTCACGCCGACCATTCCCTCACCCCCCCCCCAGAGATCACGACGTCCCATCCATCCCTCCTCCCGATGCCCAAATGTGGACTTACCTCCCAGTCCCGACACCTTAAATGATGCAAGGTTGGCACCAGGACAAGTCTTGGGGGAGAGCAGGGTATCTGCAGGGTGGTATGGGGGGCCCGATCTGTCCTTCGAAAATTCCCTCGGGGGGGGGGGGGAAGTTACTGCCTACCGTGAACCTCCTCCGCCATTTTTCCCCTCTCTCCATTGTAGCAGACAAGTGCACTACTTATATTCTGTGGAGACAAGTGATCTAGATGCTAGTGACACAAGGCTGCGGGTCAAAATACCTTGTTTGGAGGGTCAACACCCATGAATGCCCTCCCCGTACAAAAGTGTGACATGTGTAAAAGTCAAATTTGACCCAAAAAACTCAACTATTACACGAGAATACATGGGAAATCTTTTATGCAGCTCCTTATCAAAAGCCTTCCGGAAATCCAGGTCAAAAAACATCCCCCTGTTCCCCTCTATCTACCGTGCACATTGTTTCAGGTGCGGGGGACTGGGTGCATGTTTTGGGTAGGTGGAGGCTGTGTGTATTGGGGTGAGTGGTGGAGGCTTCGGATGGGGTCAAGGACAGGGTGCATTTGGTCGACGGGACATCCACTTCGGGCGGGCGGGCACCGAGCCGCAGTAACTCACCCTTCGGCATGGTGCGGGCGAAGGCAAAGGTGGCAGCGCTGCAGCCCACCTTGTGAGCGGCGTGGTTGCAGACATGGATGTTGATGCGGTACTCGGTGAAGTGGCGCAGGCCAGAAATGACGATCCGCTCTTTGTTGAACACCTTGTCCTCGAAGTACGGGAAGTCCGTGCGCGGCTTCCCCTGGGCCCCCGAACTGTTGCCACGAGTCAGGTTAAGGCCCATCTCCGACAGCGACACGTTGGCCATGGCTGTCGTCCCGTTGCCAACACTCTCGGCATCTCTCCGCTGCCGTGGCAATCTAAACAAAACATATGGCAGGTCTGGAGTAGCGTCAGAACATAATCGGAATCTACCATCACACAAATATTTCCATAAACCATATTTCAAAATAAGTGGAAGAAAAACATGGAGACAAAATCTGTGGTTCATTGTCCGTCCAGGAATCTGATGCGGGGGGGGTGAAACTGTCCTTGTGCCGCTGAATCCTCGTCTTCAGGCTCCTGTACCTTATACCCAATGGTAGCAGGTTGAAGGGGATGCCCTAGGTGGTGGGAGTCCTTGAGGACAGAGGCGGCTTTCTTCAAGCACTTCCAATTGATGAGGAACCATAAGAAATGGGAGCAGGAGTTGGCCATCTGGCCCATCGGGCCTACTCCCCCTTTCAATGGCTGACCTGATCTCCACCTGATCTCCCCATAATTCCCCTACGACATAAAAAATCTACCCACCCTTGTCTTAAATGTATTTACTGAAGTCGCCTCCACTGCTTCAGTTCCAGATTCCCCATCCTCTGGAAAAAGTATCTCCATCCTAAATCTACTCCCCTGGATCTTGAGGCTATGTCCCCTCGTTCTGGTCTCCCCCACCAACGGAAATGACTTGCCTCCCTCTATCTTATCTATGCCTTTCATACTTTTATACGCTTCTATATAATCCCGTCTCTAAATTCCAGCCAGTGCAGTCCCAGATGATTCAATCTCTCATAGGCCAACCCCTGCGGAGATGTGGATCTGATGTGGCCCATCACTGCTCTCCTCTGACCCTTTGCCGCAGAAATAATCCTGCTCTTATCGGGAGATATTGCTCTAGTTTAGGGGTGGCCAACCTTTTAATTTTTACCTTACACGTACAGCAGGGTAATGGGCCATTTCAGCCCTCAAGTCTGCACCGGGGGTGCAGGTTAATTGGGCGGCACGGACTCGAGGGCCAAAACGGCCTGTTACCTTGCTGTGTGTTGAAATTAAGAAGTTTGGTCACCTCCGCCCTAGTTCGTGTCCACATCTCCTCTCTGAACAGAGAGTCTGATTCAGTGAGGCTAAATTTCCTGAGTAAAATCTCAAACTCAGGAATGGGTAGGACAGAGATTCTCAATCTTTTTCTTTCCACTCACATACCGCTTTAAGTAATCCCTGCACCATCGATGTTCTGTTATTAGTCAGGTATTCCCAAGGTTGGGAAGGGAAGTTTGAGAACCACTGCTCTAGGTCCGATTGTCACTGAAATATTTTGCTTGAGAAAAATTGTCATTGGGCCTTTTCCTTTGGAGTTCCAAGACCATGCACATAACGAGTCCATGAGGGACGATTAAAACAGTGGGTTTCAAACTTTTTCTTTCCACCCACATCCCTCACTACTCACAGAGCAACGATGGCTTAGGGAACACTTAAAGTGGGATGTGAGTGGGAAAAGGTTGAGAACCACTGGCGTAGGAGTTAGTGGTTCAAATCCCCGGGGCAACATAGCAAGGCATGGAAAGGACAGGATGTGGGGAAAATGGGGTGTGTTAAGTGAGTGCAACAGCCAGCATGACCGTGATGGGCCAAAGGGCCTATTTCTGTGCTGTCCCACTCCATGATTGGCATCCCACTGATTCCTGGGAAGTCCCACCCCATGATCGCATTGTGCATAGAAGGAAGATTCGGCCCAGGATTGGAAAACTCCAATCTGTGCAGCGAGAGCTAACAGAGGCACCTCACAAATTGGCCCAATGCCGCCTGCCTGACTTGTGGCAAAAGCTTTGAGGGTCCCGCATTGCCATTTTCAATTTCACAGACCTGGGCGAAGTGAGTCCTGAGGGACTGTCTGGGGGATACCTCTTCACGCAGATGGCTGGGAGTGTGGAACGATTGGAAAGAGGGTGTAGGGATGGAGGGGAAGGGAGTTTACAGAGATAGGGGAAGAGCTTAGGTGACTGGAGAGGTTACAGAGTGTAGGGGATCAGGGAATGTGATAAAGAGAGCTATTGGCCTTCATAAATCGAAGTATTGAGTATTGAGTAAAGTTTCATAAGACATTGTGGAGGCCAAATTTGGAGCATTGTGTGCAGTTCTGGTCACCGAACTACAGGAAAGAGATCAATAAGATAGAAAGAGGGCAGAGAAGATTTACTAGATGATGTCCAGACTTCAGGAGCTGAGTTACAGGTTAAACTGGTGAGGACTTTATTCCCTGGAGAGTTGAAGAATGAGGGAGATTTGATAGAGATATTTAAAATTATGAGGGGTACAGACAGAGTAAATGTAGGTCAGCTTTTAGATGAGATACAAACCAGAGGACATGGGTTAAGGGTAAAAGGGGAAAAGTTTAGGGGGAAACTTCTTCATGCAGAGAGCTGTGGGAGCGTGGAGCGAGATGCCAGCTGAAGTAAATGGTGAATGTGGGCTCATGTCTCACATTGAAGAAGAATTTGAACAGCTACACGGACAGGAAGGTGTAGGGAGGGCGCGGGTCAGATGACGTCCCGACATCTGCACTGACGGGAAGGACCGAAGGGCCTGTGTTCTCTATATGGTGATGTTCTATGGTTCTAAGAAAAGCCTCTCACCTCGGCTTCATGCCTTGCACGGTCTTGGGTTTTCTGAAATGCAAGTTGTCTCGTTAGTAACTGATTCATTGACTTCTCCCAGCCACCCCCCCCCCCCCCCCCCCCGCACCCCAACCCCACTCTACTTTCTCCATTATTCAGTATAGTTTACAGCACATTGGGCTGGACACAAAGTGAAGTTACCCTCTATAATTTCCTATTATAATGCTGCATGAGTGGTTCTCAATCACGAGTGGGGTGGGATGGTGTGTCTGGCCCTGGGAATGCATGACTGGACAGTGGTTTTCAACCTTTTTCTTTCCACTCATACACCACCTTAAGTAATCCCTTACCAATCACTTTGCCATAGGTGATCTATGGTTAGTAAGGGATTATTTAAGGTGGTACGGAGTGGAAAGGAAAGGGTTGAGAACCACTGCTCTACACTGCCCAGTCACGCGCTCCCAGGGCCAGACACACCATAACACTGCACACCCTTGACTTGGGGACAGTGAGCATTGGATTCAAGGTTGAGGCACCTTGATGACGTCCCGACATCTGAAGGGCTGCGGAAACTGCGGTCAGCCGTGTGGAGACGGCTGAGGACCTCATTCTGATGCGGTGCCCCGGGGGAGTGGGGAAACGGCACTGTGGGGTCCGCTGCTCTCCCCACCCCGTTACCTGAGAATGAAGATGGAGTTGTAGAGGAAGTTCTCGAACTTCTTGCGGAAGGAAGTTTCCTCCGCCTCCTGTTCCAGCTGCGCCTGGGTCTTGGGACACTGACAGCAATGCTCCCCACTCTCTGCCTTGGAATCATTGAATCTGTCGTGGTCATAGTTATCTGGGGCACTGGCTACCACGCTGGTCGGCAACTTCATTCCTGCAGGGGGAAGAGAGAACCAACGGCATTCTCCCCAGACGGTCTTGGCCCGCGAGAGTGGTTTTGGTGGCAGCAGGGAGGGCCAACGTCTGGGGGTGGGGGGGGGGGGTCAGACCTGACCCAGAGGTCAGTATTCACCAGGAAGGGTGAGGGCTGACGACAATCAACTATCATTGACGATAACCTCAATTAACATGTCGGTTTGTGTTCAGCTTTGAGCGTCAGTGTTGACCGTTGAGAAATAGTGGTCATTTCTTTTAGAATTAAAGTTTATTGTCATGAACATGTCTCTTGAAATTTTTTGTTTTGCAACTGCATAAATCTAGATAATTACATGTAAAATAAAAATTAATTAGTGCAAAAAGAAGAGAAAATGAGGCCGTGTCTGGGGGTTTGGTCGTTGTCCATTCAGGAATCTGATGGCAGAGGGGAAGAAGCTGTCCTTGTGCCGCTGTGGGGGGGGGTGCAGGGTGGGGAGGGTTCGTCTTCAGCCTCCTGTACCTCCTTTCCAGTGGTGGCAGCAGTGAAAAGAGGGCACGGCCTGGGTGGTGGTGGTGGTGGGGCTGCCTTCTCGAGTTGCCGCCTCTTGTGATGCCCATTTGCACTGGCCCATTTAGACGTCGGTTCACTAATACGTGGCCTACAAGGAGAGAGCGAGTCGTCTGGGACTGTACCCGCTGGGATTTGTAAGAATGGGAAGGAAGTGTATAAAATTATGAAAGGCATTGCTAAGATAGAGGTTGGTAAGTTGTTCCCATTGGTGGGGGAGACCAGAATGAGGGGACGTAACCTCAAGATTCAAGACGGAGATGAGGAGGATCTGCGTTTCCCAGAGGGTGGTGAATCTCTGAAATTCGCTGCCTATTGAAGCAGTGGAGGTGACCTCAGTAAATATATTCAAGACAAGGTTGGATTGATTTTTTTTTTTTTTTTTTACAGAGTAGGGGAATTAAGGGATATGGGGTAAAGGCAGGGAGGTGGAGATAAGCCCATCATCAGATCAGCCATGATCTCATTGAATGGCGGAGCAGGCTCGACGGGCCAAATGGCCGACTCCTGCTTCTATTTCTTGTTCCTAAACACACAGTCACCAAAACCTCCCCCAACTTGAAACACACACCCCTCGCCCCAATAGATCCTAGTCCCTGAAACGTACACCCAGACAGCCCATTGCACTATTACCACACTAAGTCGATCCGAAACATGGCTCTTCCCCAGTGGTTCTCGACCTTTGTCTTCCCATTCACGTCCCACTTTATGTAATCCCTGTGCCATCGGGGCTCTGTGATTAGTCAGGGATTGCTTACGGTGGGATGTGAGTGGGAAGGGAAGGTTGAGAACCACTGCTCTGGACCCAATTGTTCCCAAAATATTTTGCCTGAGAAAAATTGACATTGGCCTATTTCCTTTGGAATTCTGAAACCGTGCACATTAAAATGTGCCAGACTATGGCAGTTGCTGGACCATAGAGCACCGGTTAATAGAGGTTCAACCTGTTGATCTCTATTAAGTCTTCTCTCATCTTTCTTTGCTCCAAAGAGAAAAGTCCCATCTCTGCTAACCGCATAAGACTTATTTTTCAATCCAGGCAACATCCTGGTGAATCTCATCTGCCCCCTCTCCACAGAGACCACATCCTTCCTGTAATGAGGTGACCAGAACTGAACACAGTGGGGTCTCACCAGAGATTTGTAGAGTTGCAACATGGCCTCTTGGCTCAAACTCAACAGAGCCCAGTATTCCACTGGCCTTCTTAAATATCCTCTCAACCTGCGTGACAAATTTGAGAGGTGTATGGATTTTATTGATTTAAAGGCATTTTGGTCAGGATATGAACAGCGCAGCTGGATACCAGCCTCATGGGGGTAACTAGGTATCACAGCCAGCATGGAATGTGGAGGGCAGTAGGGATTCTCTGTTCTGATGATTTTATATCCTCTACAAAGAGGCTCCTTCACACCGCACATCGTCCCACTTGGCCCTGTGTCAAGGTGATTGGGGGAGAAAAGGCCTCACCCTTGTGGCAGTAGTCATTGGTATACAGCTCTCCATCCTCGGGCTGCTCCTGCCACACCACCAGGTAGTAGGTGAGGTTCCCGTTACGGTGGATCGGCGGCTTCCACTTGACAATGAGCTGCGATGAGGAGTTTGACATGGACACCACATCCTGAGGGACAGTGGGTGCTGCGGCGAGAAGCAGGGGGCATGAGCAGATGTGACAAAGGCACCCAGAGCAGTCCACCCACAAGGAGAGCCTTCGAATGTCCCAACCTAAATATACCCTCTCCACTGCCCAATCCCTTCTCTCTCCACCGCCCAATCCCTCCTCCTCCACTGCCCAATCCCTCCAGCTCCACCGCCCAATCCCTCCCCTCTCCACCGCCCAATCCCTCCCCTCTCCACCGCCCAATCCCTCCCCTCTCCACCGCCCAATCCCTCCCCTCTCCACCGCCCAATCCATGCTCCTAAATCTGCACCTACCCCACTTAACCCCTGCCTCTACTCACGATTTCATCCTTCCCCACCTCATCTGGATAATTCCAAACCCATCCACTCCCCCTGTTATCATAACATCTCTCACAGTCTCCAGCAAGGTGATGTATCCTTGCCTCCCAACCCAGGTCCGCCGATATGACCTCTGTGCCACCCATTATCTACAACACCCCCAGCCGCCGGTGGGTTACCTGCGGCCTTGGTGCGGATGTAGACCAGGTCGCTCTTGGCCCCTTGGCTGTGGCTGGTCTCGGACACGGTCAGCGTGATGGCTCGGACGAAGATGGCATACTGCGTCCAGGGCTTCAGGTTGTGAAGCATCACCTCGGGGTAATGGTGCTTGTTAAAGGGGTGGTCTACATCTACCATTGTCCAGCTGTTGGGCACGCATGCGTCCTGCCCGATGTATTCGGTCACGTTTTGGTAAGGGCTGCAGGACGGAGCAGAAAAGGGTGGATTTCCTTCTGGGGACGTCCCGAGGGTGGGTTCCGGTGTTTTCCTCTCTCAGAGGCCCCGATGCTCTGCAACTCCCCCCGCCCCCCACCACCACCTCCTCCTCCTCAGGCAAGGGTGGGGGGTTAGTGGATACAAGAAGGGTCACAATCAGATCGGTTGCTCTCTCACCGAACGGGATAGATTCGAGCCCCATCCCATCTCCTGATGTTTGTGTCCACGGCGGAGTCAGACGGTGAGGCTGAGAGAGAGGACTGCAGGAAGGCTCGCTGAGTGAGCGCCACGTTGGGGGAGGGGGGTGGGTGTCCTGAAGGAGGGTCACGGTCAGCACCGCAGGGAGCTGTTTAAATGGCCGAAATGGGGTTTAAATCGAAAGTTTTGCGCGTGTGGGTGTCCTCGGGTAGACTTCATGGTCAGAAGAAGCCCTCTGCCGTCTCCCAACTCGGCAGTTCAAGCAATTTGCCCGGGTGGATTCACTCCACCTAATTTGCTCGTTAAACATCAGTGACTCCACCGCCAGTTCAGTTCGGGCCTCCGCCTGGAGACCGGCTACGGGGCGGATCGAAAATCTGGAACTTCCCATTCAGACAGCAGCCCAAAAAGGCCGCTCCAGCATCCCAGTCCTAACCAGAGGCGCCTCGTAGCCCCCATCCCCGTGGAAGCGGGGCGACTGGCTCCGTAGCGCCACCCGTCATCAACACGCGGCAGAGCCATGGCTGGTCTTCCTACCCATAATTCCCCCACGCGGCTGAAACCGCGCTGTGGCTCCCAGAACAGTTCCAGCTGCACGGGGGGATTATGGGTAGGGAAGGTGGCCATTGCTCTGCCGCGCTTTGAGCAGCAGAGGGCGGCTCCGAAGGCCGGGGCGGACCGGTGTGGCCGTCCCCCCCCCCCCCCCCGACTTGGAGGGAGAGGACGGGTCGCGGGAGGGACGGCCACACCGCCGCCCCCCAAACAGAGCGCAGATGGACCGGCGGAGGGCTGCGCTGCAGAGATGATCCCTCTGGGAGAAGGGTCGGATGACGCGGCTCGGAGACCCGCCCCCGCACATTCAGATGATGCGTTTGGGCAGAGATTCCCCGACTTTTGGACTATCTGAAATGGCCTATCGATTAGCTCGGATGTCAGGTGTTGACTCCACCGAGGAGTCTCGATTGCCAGGGAGCCAGTCCCTTGCTGAAGGGCTCCAGCCCGAAACGTCGGTGATGTGTCTTCACCTCTGTTGAGTTTTTCCAGCATTTGTATGTTTGTTTCACTTAAACCGCGGTGTCCACAGAATCCAAGGATTCACCATCCAGGGATTTCTGTTCATCGCTCTGCTCGGATAAAGGCGTGGGGAATAGCGTTGGGTTTGAAGTCGTGACTCGCGCTTGACTTGGATTCAAGAGAGGGAGAGCTCCGTCGGTCATCAGCCTCACCCTCTCGCCCCGGCCGATCTGGACCCAGTGGCAAGACATAGTCGAGACGCGGCGCATGGCTAAGTTGTTGAATCAGGGATGGTTTCCGCCCGCAAGCTGAAGCGGTTTCCAGGGTGTGGCACGAGGAGCCAACAAGTGAGAGATTGAGGAGATGAGTGAGGGCCAGCGATGCCCACCCTCCCCACCTTAGACCGACTTCAATCACCGCCCTCTCCTGATGTGAGCTATTCTTTGATACAGTTCGTAAAATACGCCAGACCTGTCCTCTGAAAGCCCTGGGCCCTACAGAAGTCGCCCACTGGGTAACGCCCGCCCCCCCCCTCCCCTTTTGATCTTTGGTCACCCAGGTGGTTGGGGGGAGGCAGGTTTGTCCTCGCGGGTCTGGCCGTTCGGGAGGCAGGGCAGCAGGCTGGCTTGGGTTCAGCCCGGGCGTAATCCCGAGGGGGGGGGGGGGGGGAGGAGCACTCCAGTGCTCACGGGCGGTTTGGAGGGTCTCCGGAAAAGGTTGGCTCCCCCCAGGATTTGACAGAATGGATGGAGATCATTAGGTTCCAATTTGTAACCTGTTCTGTGGGAATTGAAGACAAACGTAGTACTTGTAACTTTGGACAACGAAAGTAAAAAAATATTGGCAGTGCCGCCCTGTGGGGTGGGGGGGTCCCATTGGAGGTCCCTGTACGCAGGAGTTCTCCCCCTTTATATCGGTGTTGGACCGAGCAGTGGGGTCGGCGAAGCTGGCCACTCGCGGGTGGTCGGGGGGGGGGGGGGGTGGGGGAGCTGTCTGCTTGTCTGTCTTTCGGGGTTCCGTGCGGGGTTGTCGGCGCCGCGTCCCCCTCGCTCGGAAACTCACGCGTCCTTGTAATAGACGATGAAGCTGATGAGATCCTGGAAGTTGTGGGGCTGGTACCGTTCCCAAGTCAGCAGGATGCGGTCGGTGTAGGTGGTGTTGGAGATGAACTTCAGCATGTAGCTCTTACCTGCACAACGGAACACCCACATCAGCAGGTGGTGGGGGGGGGGGGGGGGGAGGTGAGTGGCAGGGGAGTGATGACGGGTGGGGTTGAGAGACTGGGGTGGGGTCGAGTGACGGGGGCTGAGGGGGAGTGAGTGATGGGGCGGAGGATGTGAGTGGCGGGGCGTGAAGCGGGTATAACAGGGAGTGACGGGACAGAAAACGACGGGGAGCCGCAAACACTTACAGGACACGCGATCTCCATTGGTGCGCGGGTTGATCTCAGCCTTGTTCTGCCGGCCCTTGGTACCTGTCACCTCCTCCATGCGATAGATCTCGGAGAGGCACAGCTTGGGGTTGAAAGCGAAGTACATCCGTCCGACGGGGATGGAGAGCCGGTGGTGGTTCCAGTTCCACAGCTGTTGCAGGTTTTGATTGTCCAGGACGTAGAGCGTGTAGTTCCTGGGGGAAGGTGGGTTGGGCTGAGGTTACCACCGTGTCTCCGCTGGCTGTCCCAGGGAGCGTTCAGTTCATCCCTCCCAGAGAACGGCCCCTCGGACAGACACGTTCCCCTCACCTAGATATCCATCCCCTCATCCAGGATATCTCTCCACCCCCACCCCGATATCCGTCCCTCCACCCAAATATCTGTCCCTCCCAACCTGGAGAACCCAGAGCGATTCTCTTTTTTAAAAAAGCAGCATTCCAGGGGCTTCTGGATAGAAACGTGAATATTCCGGAATCTGAGGGACGTTCCAGGAGCCAGCAGCTGAGGTTTTATGCACAGCTATCGTGGGTCACAGTTACTGTGTGTATTGTTCAATGCCTCACATGGGATTTGTCTGCCCGTCTCCTCTCTCCCTTCCTCACACGCACGCTTATTCTCACTCACACCCACTCTCAAATCTTCCACTCTCAGCCCCCTCTCAAACCACCCCCACTCTTAAAACCCCCCACTCTCAGCACCCATCTCAAAACCCCTCTCAAACCTCCCCACTCTCAGCCCCCCTCTCAAACCTCCCCACTCTCAGCCCCCCTCTCAAACCTCCCCACTCTCAGCCCCCCTCTCAAATTCCCTACTCTCAGCCTCCCCCTCAAACCCCACTCTCAGCCCCCTCTCAAACCTCCCACTCAGCCCCCTCTCAAACCTCCCACTCAGCCCCCTCTCAAACCTCCCACTCAGCCCCCTCTCAAACCTCCCACTCAGCCCCCTCTCAAACCTCCCACTCAGCCCCCTCTCAAACCTCCCACTCAGCCCCCTCTCAAACCTCCCACTCAGCCCCCTCTCAAACCTCCCACTCAGCCCCCTCTCAAACCTCCCACTCAGCCCCCTCTCAAACCTCCCACTCAGCCCCCTCTCAAACCTCCCACTCAGCCCCCTCTCAAACCTCCCACTCAGCCCCCTCTCAAACCTCCCACTCAGCCCCCTCTCAAACCTCCCACTCAGCCCCCTCTCAAAACTCCCACTCAGCCCCCTCTCAAACCTCCCACTCAGCCCCCTCTCAAACCTCCCACTCAGCCCCCTCTCAAACCTCCCCACTCTCAGCCCCCCTCTCAAACCCCCACTCTCCACCCCCTCTCAAACCCCCACTCTCCACCCCCTCTCAAACCTCCACTCTCCGCCCCCCTCTCAAACCCCCCCTCTCACCCCCCCTCTCACCCCCCCTCTCAAACCCCCCCTCTCAAGCCCCCCTCTCAAACACCCCCACTCTCAGCCCCCTACAGTCCCCCCTCTCAAAATCCCACCACAAGCCGTCCCCCTCAAGTCACCCCACTTCAAGCTGCCCTCTCTCAAGCCGCCCTCTCTCAAACTCCTCACTCTCAAATTCCCTACTTTCAGCCCCCCCTAAAACCCCCCACTCAGCATCCCCCTCTCAGCCCCCCTCAAACCTCCCACTTTCACCCTCCTCAACCCTCCCACTTTCACCCTCCTTAAACCCCCCACTCTCACCCCACCCCCTCTCAAACTCCCCACTCTCAGCCCTCCTCTCAAACCCCCCACTCTCAGCCCTCCTCTCAAACCCCCCACTCTCAGCCCCCCTCTCAAACCCCCCCATTCAGCCCCCTCTCAAAATCCCCCCTCAAGCTGTTCCCCTCAAGATGCCCTCTCTCAAGTTGCCCTCTCAAACCTCCCACTCTCAGCCCCTCTCACACCTGCCCACACCCCAAGCCTTTGAGGGAGAAGAGATGGGTGTGGTGTTGACCTCGGGACCCTGGTACCATCTGGAACCCGCCTTACCCGTCAACCATCGAATCGCCGCGAATTAGCTTCAGGTTGGTGAAGAAGGATAAGGAGACCAGGGCGAAGGAGTGCTTGATCTTCAGGAAGCCAGTGATGGTTTCAATTAGGCCTAAGCTGGCCTCCAGCTTCACTGCAAGGTTGTCTATGGAGAGGCAGCAGTGGGAGAGGGTAAGATGCATGCCTGTCCGCTCACTGACCCACCCATGAGGATCCCAGATTGTGGCCGCAAACATTCTAACCTCAACCTTAATACCAAAAATAGACGTAATTCAAGATAAATTATTTACAAATTGAGAACAGGAGTTGGGATGTTATGGCAAGGTTGTCTAACACATTGATGAGGCCAAATTTGGAGCATTGTGTGCAGTTCTGGTCACCAAACTACAGGAAGAATATCAGTCAGCTCGAAAGAGTGCAGAGAAGATTTACTGGGATGTTGCCGGGTCTTCAAGAGTTGAGTTACAGGGAAAGGTTAAACAGTTTTGGACTTTATCCCTTGGAATGTAGAAGAATGAGGGGAGATTTGAGAGAGGTTTACAAAATTATGAGGGGGACAGGCAGAGTAAATGCGAGTCAGCTCTTTTCACATGGATTGGGAATGATAAATACAAGAGTTCATGGCTTTAGGGTGAAAGGGGAAAAGTTTATGAGGGAACTTCTTCACTGGAGTGTGGAACGAGCTGCCATCTGACGTGGTAAATGCAGGCTCACCCTTAGGTTTTAAGAATAAATTGGATGAATACATGGATGGAAGTAGTCTAGAGGGTTATGGACTGGGTGCAGGTCGATGGGACAGGTAGAATAATATTTCAGCACAGATTAGAAGGACTGAATGGCCTGTTTTCCATGCAGTGGTGTTCTCTGGTTCTGAAAGGAAGACCGTTCAAAGCCCCTTCCCGCCCTTAATTTCATGGAGAACAAAGGAACATTATGGTGCAGAAACAGGCCCTTCAGCCCTTCTAGTCTGTGCCAAACTCTTTCTGCCTAGTCCCATTGACCTGCACCCAGTCCATACCCCTCCCATCCATGGACCTGCCTGAATTCTTCTTAAATGTTAAAATTGGGCCTGCATTCACCACTTCAGCTGACAGCTTGTTCCACCGCTCTCTGTCTGAAGAATTTCTCCTAAACCTTTCCCCCTTCACCCTTAACCCATGTTCTCTGGTTTGTAACTCACCCACCCTCAGTGGAAAAATCCTACCTACATTTATTCTGTCTGTCCTCCCTCATAATTTTAAATACCTCGATCAAATCTCCCCTCATTCTTCTACGCTCCAGGGAATAAAGTTCTAACCTGTTTAACCTTGGTTCCTGAAGTCTGGGTAACATCCTAGTAAATCTTCTCTGCAGTCTTTTTTTTTTAAACTTTATTTAAGATTTTATAACATGAATAACATAGAGGATTACATTTAAAAAAATTAAGAATAAAATAATAAATTTACAATACAGTATCAGTTATCTAAATAAACTATACCCTTCCCAATAATTATTACACATTAATAACCCAACTCAAATTAGTCCAACCCCCCCTTCCCCCCAAAATAAAGAGTGAAGAATTAATAAAGTTAATAATATATGAGAAAAAAAACCCACTTACAAAAAAAACCAAAAACATAACCGATTAAAATACTAACAAAAAGAAAAGTAATTAATTCTAAGATATCAGACTTAAAAAACATATTTAAATCAAACTTAAATGCATATATTTAACAAACGGAGTTAAGATGAAACATATATTTAACTCAAACTTAATATAAAAAAATTAGTAAAGTTAGTAACATTATCTATCAAAAATTCTTAAATAATAATCAATTCTTAAAAAAAAATTGTAGCATGAAAAAAAAGATGAAAAAAAACTTTCTCTATAGAGATAAACCTTCACCAAATATCAACTAACTTCACATCTATCATCTTATTAATCACATAAACCACCATCTTAAAACAAAATTCAAACCTCATTAAGCATTAGTACTCTTCCACCATTTTTCCCTTTTACTCTTGAATAGTTATCCAATAAAAGCTCCAATACCACATTTAAATATCCCCAATCATTACGTTAAAATTTAGATATCCAAATAATAAAAACACATCTACAACGAAATCTATATCTTCAACAAATGGAGCATAAACCACAAACAAAATTCAAGCCTCATTAAGAATTGTACAATTCAATTTAGAACTTTCACCATTATTCCCTTCGTTCTATAACTAAAATAGCAATACACCAGAATTACCACTCCTTTCACCTTAAAGTTAAAGAAAAAATTAAAAAAAACTTATCCACCCCATTCACATTTAAATTTCAGATATTCCTTATCTACTGAATAAACTTTACAAAAAAAACCACATCAATTTTTAGTTTTTTAAACAATCAAATACTTTCTTATGCTTTTTTTATATTTAAACAAAAAAATCCCCTTCACTCTTTAATCTAATAATACGAAAAAAAAGGAAAAAAAATGGGTAGGAGGTTAAAAAATACCCCTCCCGTCTAAACCGCGCAATGCAGTAACTCCCCAAAAAAAATGGGTGTGAGATAACTCACACGTAGCAGATGACTTTCAGGAAATAGTGCCTATACAGTTCTCTCCCCCAACTCTCACTTCATCTTAAACTAACATCATCATTATTTAATATTTAATATCCCTTTTTTTAAAAAAAAAACATTAGAAAAAAAAGGACAACTCTTCTTTTAATCAGCTCCAACTGCCGAGTCACCATTACAACCATTCCTTCTTGGAGCACGGCTCTTTTCTTCCATCTCTTGTCTCCTTAGAGATCGCGGCGGACTATGTCTCTGTTGAAACTGAGTAATTGGCAGCTCTTGAGCAAATGCTATAGCTTCCTTTGGAGAATCAAAGAACTTTGGTTGGCAACCATCTTGGAAAACCTTCAAAACAGCTGGATATCTAAAGGTTGCCTTGTAACCTTTCTTCCACAACAACTCTTTAGCAGGATTGAATTCCCGCCGTTGGAACATAACTTCTTGACTCAAATCCACATAGAAGAAAACTCAATTATTTTGAATCATCAAGGGTGATTTTCTCTGCTGTGCATTTCTAATAGCCACTCGTAAAATTATTTCTCTGTCGTAATAATTCAAGCAACGAACCAAAACAGGTCTTGGACTTTGACCTGAAATAGGCTCTGTGAGCACGTTCCAGTATTATTCCTTCCGGGAAATGTTCTTGACCAAGCACCTGCGGAATCCATTCAGTAAAAAATTTTCTTGGGTCTGGTCCCTCCATACCTTCCGGCAAACCAATAATCTTTATATTGTTCCGTCTGGATTGGTTTTCCAAATAATCAATCTTTTTCACCAAATTTTTATTTTGAGTTTGTAAGTCTTCGACCATTTTGGTCACATCAAAAACTTGATCCCGTATTTCGTCTATATCTTCTTCACACGAATTAAATTTATCTCTCACTTCAAGCTTAAAAGCTCCAAACTCAGCCATCTGTTGAGAATGTATTTTCACCAGAGTATTAAACCTAGTACCAAGTTCAGTCATAATCTTGGATTGTATAAGATCATTGTATAAGATCATTTAAATTCAAGATTCACAAAAATCTTTTCAATTGGAAGAGATTTTGGCTCAACAGATTTCTGCTTCTTCTCCATAACCAAAGGATCTTCTGTTCCTTCCTTCATTCTGGTTGCCTTCCTTGTAGTATGACTGCGTGTGGAAACCCCAGCCACAGCCTCTCCAGCAGTGACTGGAGGATGCTGGCCAGGGTTTTCCCCAGTCCATAATGTATTAAGTTCTCCCAGTACATCAAGTTGTATAGGTTCTTCTATCTCAAGAGGTGCAGTTTGCAGCGCCACCTCTACAGTTGACAAATGCCTTTGAGTAACTCTTTGTTCTAAAGGCTGTTTGGCGCCCTCTTTAGGGGGCTCTACCGATGTAACATAGAGCTCTACATCCGAACACTGTACCTCTCTCCTGGGATCCATTTCACGCTGAGTCCCGGTGTCTTTCCTGCAGGTAGGCTCCAGAACTTGAACTTTTAGAAAATGTAGTTTTTTGATGATCTGTTGTCGTTTTTTTTTTGCTCTTTTTCACCAATTGTACCATCATAAGTTAAATTAACAGCACTGAAATTATCTAAATTTTTAAAGAATTTTAACGGGCATTTCTAGACAAAACAATAAGATAGAGTCAGGAGAGGACTGGAAGGCACATCTGATCCTTACGCCATCTTGCCAAGCCCCCCCTCTGCACTCTTTCAATCTTATTGATATCTTTCCTGTAGTTGGGTGACCAAAACTGCACACAAAACTCCAAGTATGGCTTCACCAATGTCCTATACAACCATCCATTCATTTCCATCACTGTTCATTTTACACCGGTGGTTCTCAACCTTTTTCTTTCCACTCACATCCCACTTTAAGTGCTCTGTGATTAGTAAGGGATTGCTTAAGGTGGAATGTGAGTGGGAAGGGAGAACCACTGATTTACTCCATGATCACCACCGTGGCACCTTGTCCCTTCTCCCCACCCCCTCTGTGGTTTGAAAGGCTTCTCTATGGTCTCAGCCCCTCAATGCCTGGTAATGGGAGGACCCTAGACTATGGTCCTTTCCCACAGCACCCAAGCACCACCGGCCGCCCCAAAACCTCTGTGCCTCCCTCAGCACATACCTCTGCAGCCTGGAGTGCACCAGCCGTTGGCAGCGTTCCCTCACCGGCATCTCGGCGTGCTGAAAAACCAGCCAGTTTCGGGCCGGAACAAAGTTCACCGAGTTGATGGCCTTCTGGCCATCCTGGATGTCTGGATCAGTGTGTGGCCCCGGGAGCAGCCCATAGTGTCCTCTGTCTCGCTGCTGTTGGGGATGAACCAAGCATCCTTCTCCACCCACTTTGCATTCAGCAAAGAGGTGGGCGACAGCCCGTAGATCAGAGAGTCCACTGTCAAGCTATTGATTCAGGAACACCTGCCCACTGCATTCCCCGGCAGCTGAGTGCGAACCTTGGTTGGGACAGGGAGATGGGCGTCAATGTCCAGTGCAAGGGAACGCTCTCCATCTCCCTCACAGTGGGGGATCAACCCCTCCCTATGGAATCACTGTAGTCATGGTGAGGTAATCAAAGCTCTCCCTGGCCAGAGGAAAACCATCCAACCAAGGACCACGACGCGCCCGCTCCAGAGCCTACTCCAGACCCCCATACTGGGGACAACCCCTCCTTCTACCACTCTCCCATCTGGAAACACTCCTCTTCCACCACCACACGCCCACCACCCAGGGGCCGTCCCCTCCCCAGGCACTCACTTCCTCCACGAATGTTGATGATCAGGTTGCCCTCGACGACCGTGCACTCGGACAGCTGCTGCGCGGCAGAAAGCGAGTCGATGGTCTTGGTGCCCACGTGACAGAACTTGGGGCAATGCCCCCGGCACTTGCTGCAACCCAAACTGGAATAGAGAAAGAATGCAGGAAACCAGAGTCGGCCATTCGGCCCGTCGAGCCTGCTCCACCATCCAATGTGATTGCGGCTGATCTGATGACAGACTCATCTCCACCGATCTGCCTTTTTTCCATAAGCCTTAATTTCCCCGACAATGTAAAAATCTACCCAGCCTTGTCATACTGAGGTCACTGTATCAGATCACTGGACCCAAAACGTTCACCTACACATACTCCTGCCACCTGCCCTGTCTCACTCCCTAATAGGAGATTAAGTATTGCACTCTCCCTCGTTGGTACATCTATATATTGATTTAGAAAACTTTCCTGAACACATTAGACAAACTCCAAGCCACCCGATCCTTTAATGTGAAATCCAGTCATCACATGAAAGTTGAAATCTCCGACTATCACAACGTTTTGTTTCCTACATCATTCTGCTCTCTCTCCCTTTCCCTCTCTCTCTCTCCCTCTCTCTCTCTCTCTCCCTCTCTCTCTCCCCCTCTCTCTCTCTCTCCCTCTCTCTCTCTCCCTCTCTCTCTCTCCCTCTCTCTCTCTCCCTCTCCCTCCCTCTCTCCCTCTCCCTCTCCCTCTCTCTCTAATGATTTTCTCCTTCAATTCTCTCTATTGGGCAGTCTCTATAATACAACCCGATCAGTGTGGTCACATCTTTCCCGTTCCTCAACGCCACCACTACGACCTCGGTAGATGAGCCCTCTGGGCTGTCCTGTCTAAGCACAGCTGTGATATTTTCCCTGACTAGCAATGCCACTCCTCCCCCCTCCATCATGTTGGAACCCCAGTCCTGCCCCTCCTGCAACCAAGTCTCACCGATAGCAATAATGTAATCCCACGTGACCATCATTGCCCTAATCTCGTCCGCCTTTCTGACGCGTTGAAAATAAAGACACCTGAGAACATAGCTATCACTTACAAACCTTTGATTTCTGCCTGTACATGCAGCCCTCGCATGACCCTGGCCGTCCTCCACCTCACTATTGGCTCTAACGCTCTGGCTCCCGTCCCCCTGCCAATCTGGTTTGAACCCCCCTGGAGCAGCACGAGCGAACCTGCCCGCAAGGTGGTTGAAAACTACCGGGCATTAACCCTTTGGATTCCAGGCCCCTGTTTTCAGTGATTGCCAACAAGTGCATGCACTCCATGTCCCCGTTTGCCGGGATCATCCACCGTACTGATTTTTAACCTTTTTATGCTGTAGTTGACCCAAGGACCCAGTCCGGAGTATACATTATGAAAGGTTAAAAATGGCCGAAGTGTTACTAGCAGGCTTGACAGGCCGAATGAGCTTCTCCTCCTGTTTCCTAAGCTCTAATGTTGTTTGGCCCAAGACTTCTTGTGTTCTCTGTATGTATGGCCCACAGCCATAAATCACAACCACCCCTGGGAACGTACAGAGTGCGCCAGGTTCCAACCAGGCTCGATGGCGCTGTAACAACGTGGTGCTAACCGCAGCCCCATTTGAACTGCAGCACCTGGGTCGCCCTCCAGAGACCTGGGGTGCAATTACTGGGGCAAAGGTGCCAGAAGCGCCTTTCAAATCGCAGGGGGGAATCGGCCCATTAAAATCTCCAACTTGCCAATTTAAGGGGGATTCCCCCTGCAATGTTGTGTCACACCCTCACTGGAAGTTCCGCCGTATGTTCAGAAGCTGACTACCTGGTGACACACGCCAGCGCTGGTGTCACCAGGATGGCCGGGTCGGACATTTACCCATTCAAATTGGCTGCAGATGAGAACTGGGTTCTCTGACTACCTCTGAGGTAGGTCAGGGACCTGGTTGGATTCTTTCAAGGGTTGACATGGTTACTGCCGCGTAACTGGGCCGCTAACCAGGCAAGTTGCCTGGTTAACCCCATTTTACATGGCAGTTTGAAAGGGCCTCATGCTACCTTCTGGGTGCCTGGTCCCTTTCCTAATATATACTACTGACTAGGTCCGTGGATATAGGAACACCAGAACGAACCAGCTAGTGGTTGGGTCACTGAGTATATATGCTTGTTGGTAGTCCCTGAACACAGGGACATGGAATCCAAAGGGTTAAACTCGGCTTTTAACAGCCTGTATGGAGCTGTCGGTCCCACAAAAGACTGGACAGTAGGACCCTGCGGAAGCCCTGTGCAAGCCACGATCCTTCGGGAGAACAACCCATCCCTGCGCCCAGAGCCCACCCGCCTGTTCGTTGCCTACCTGCTATTCTCCCGCGTGTACCCAGAGGGACACTCCGGTAGGCACTCTCCCTGGAAGACCACAAAGGGAAGCCAATCCTTGGAGTGGTCTGAGGTCTTGTGCAGGCTGGCGCAGTACTCCTGAGTGACGCATCGCCAGCCTGCGTGTTTGTAAGTCCTGTCCGGGCAGTGGGGCAGGCAGGCACCCTGGTAGTGATAATTCCGGCACACGAGGCACATGCGGTTGTCACCGGACCGGCGGCAGCCCCCAAGGCACTCTCTGTGGCAGCACTCACCGGTGTCAGTGCAGCTACGGTCTCCACACTTACTGGGGCAGACTGTGGGAAGGAATGCAGGTTAGGTCAGCCTGAAGGGCAGAATGGCCTACTCAAGTTCTGTTTCATGGGTTTTAATGTGACACATCTTTTCTTTCCCCTTGGATCCCACCTTAAGCGATCCCTATTGCCTTCGGTGCTCTGCGATGAGCAAGGGATCGCTTAAGGTGGGATGTGAGGGGAAAGAAAAAGTTTTAATCATCCCTCATGGACTCATTATGTGCACAGTTTTGGAACTCCAAAGGAAATGGGCCAGTGACCATTTATCTCAAGCAAAATATTTCAGTAACAATTGAATCTACAGCAGTGATTCTCAGCCTTTTCTTTCCCCACCTTAAGCCATCCCTTTCTAATCACAAGATCACCAGGGATTACTTAAGGTGGGATGTGAGTGGAAAGAAAAAGTTTGAAAACCCACTGGTCTAGGGCGTGCCTGGTCCATTTGGAGGTGGATGGAAAGATAGGCCCAAGACAGCAAGATTTCCTGAACCCTTTGGACTCCAGTCTTTCCGGGACTACCAGCAAGTGCAAATACTCGGTCTACCCTGTTTTCAGGGACTGGTTTTAATACTTGCCGCAGACTTCAGCAGGGTTTCTAGCTACCTAGCAATTGGAGTCAGGTAACTTGGGCAATTGGATATGAAAAGCTCGGATCAGCAAGAAGCTGATTGGGCAGCTGAAATCAAGTGATCTGGAGGGGGCCTGTATTTTTTTTCCATGAACTTGTGCCACGGGGTGGAGGGGTATTAATTCACTTCAACTTAGCTGTCTGGAGAAGGATCTATCCTACGTGGACCAAAGAGTAGGAAATTCATAACTAACTATTTTTTTTCCCTACCTACCCAACCACCAGCTGGTTCAATCGCACTGTAGTTTATCCAGGAACCCAGTCCATGGTATTAAAGGTTAAATAAAGGGCTGGAGTCCAAAGGGTTAAAAGGGGTACAACTTCAGGATAAAAGGTTGTCCATTTAAAACAGCAACGCGGAAAATTTTTCTTCAGTCAGCAGGTCGTGAGACTGTGGAACATTGTTGTCGTAGGTGGCCATGGAAGCGAGGTCATCGGGTGGATTTAAGGGAGAGATTGGCGGGTATTTCACAAGGAGCAGGTCGAGGCTGGCCCCTGATCCACCCAGCCTCAACTCTCTGGCTTTCTGCCTGGAACTCTTGATGCCCTGCTGGGGAACGAGGCTGAGGGGGAGGATAGATCAGCTGATGATTGGAATGGCGGGGCAGGGCTTTAATATCTTGTGATGTCAGCCAGGTTTGATCTGAGCAGGGATATGTTAGCGTCACTCACCCTTCTGGCAATGGGTTGAAGTCCAGCAGCGATAGTCCGTCTGACCGTCGAAGCTGGTCTGCACGCAAGAGTTGCCCCCGTCCATTGCGCCTGGGCACACGTCCCCACACTCTTCCACCTGCTTGTTGCCGAAGATGTAGATGTTCTCCCCTGAGTTGAGGATGAGCGACCAGTCGATGGTGGAGAGGTGGCAGAGCTCCTGGTTTTTCTCGATGCGCACGTCCCCTCGCAACACGTTGGTGAGGCCGTGCAGGCCAATCTCCCGCAGGTGGGGCATCTCGAAGATCACCATAGCATAGTTGAAGAAGAGATTGATCCCCTTGATGATGGCCAGGTTGGGGAAGAGTTCCCGCAGGCTCTCGAGGCCATAAACGCGGAAGACGAGCAGATAGTCGGTGATCATGGTGAGGCGGGGAAAGGAGAGGCCGTGAAAGTCCTCGGCCTTGGTGTTGAACAGCAACAGGATCTGCAGGTCCCCCTCAATCACCGTGCAGTTCTCCAGCTTCTGCAGCTGAGCGACCTCGTGGCGAACATCCAGGCTGTCACAGACTGGGTGGGGAAGAGAGCGGAGGGCTGGTTACCCAGGGCTCTGGTGGGGGGGAGGGGTGGGTGGGTGGAGGGAAGGGCAGGGAGAGGGGAGGAGTGGACAGTGGGAAATGAAGTACAGAGGAAGGGGAGAGGGGGCCAAAGGAGGGAAGGGGAAGGAAGAGGAGAGGGAAGGATGGAGGACAGGGTAATGGGCACTCCAGGGAGAGAGGGGTTCGGATGGTCATTTTAGCATCCATAAGAGACAATTGCTTATGTTTTGGGCCTGAACTCATCTTCAAGGAAAAGTCAGAGGCAAGGATACATCAGAAAGACTCAGAATTCAATGGGGGAGGAAACCAGACCAAAGAAAGGTGTGAATTGGATATGAGCAGGGACTAGGTGGACTTTATCATGTCGGTACAAAAGGAGACAGGGAATGGAGAGACGACAGGGGAATAAGTAGGGGTGAGGGGGGTGGTTTAACGAAAGCCAGAGAAGTCGATATTAATGCCATCCAGTTGGAGGGGGCCCGGTCAGAAGATGAGGTGCTGTTCTTCCAGTTTACGGGTAGTCTCGGTCTGGCACATCCAATTAACACCTCCCATTGTTTCAATGAACATATAACCATATAACAATTTACAGTCCGGAAACAGGCCATCTCGGCCCTTCTAGTCTGCACCGATTTACATGAAACTCCACTAGTTCCACCTACCCACTCCCATGCCCATAACCCTCCAACCCCCTCACCTCCATGCACTCATCCAACCTCCTCTTAAATGACACAATTGACCCTGCCCCAACCACTCATTCCACTCAGCCACCGCTCTCTGAGTGAAGAAGCTTCCTCTTATATTCCTCCTAAAGTTTTGCCCCTTAACTCTTAACTTGTGACCCCTTGTTCCAGTCTCCCCTCCCCTCAGGGGAAAGAGCCTATTCACATCTACTCTAACTATTCCCTTCATAATTTTAAATACCTCTATCAAATCCCCTCTCAACCTTTTACGCTTCAACAAATAAAAACCCAGTCTACCCAATCTTTCTCCGTATTCAATCCAGGCAACATTTTAGTAAATCTTCTCTGTACCCTCTCAACCTTATTTATATCCTTCCTATAATTTGTAGACCAGAACTGCACACAATACTCCAAACGGCCTCACCAAAGCCTTAAACAGTCTCAACATCACCTCCCAGCTCCTATATTCTATGCTATGATTTATAAAGGCCAGAATACCCAATGCCTTCTTCACCACCCAATCAACATGGGAATCCACCTTCAAGGACCGCTGAACCATTATTCCAAGATACCTCTGTTCCTCAGCATTCCTCAACGCCCTCCCCTTCACTGCATATGTCATAATTTGGTTATTATTCCCTAGCCTCACACTTGTCTACATTAAACTCTATCTGCCACCTTTCAGCCCACTCTTCTAAACAGTCCAAATCCTTCTGAAGTCCATGAAAACCCTCCTCACTATCCACAACTCCCTCTTTTTTTGTATCATCCACATACTTACTCACCCAATTTACCACTCCGTCATCCAAATCATTAATGTAAATGACGGTCAACAAAGGACCCAACACCAATCCCTGAGGCACACTGCTCGTCACCGGCCTCCATCCTGACGGACAGTTGTCCTCCATGAGTCTCTTCCAGCCACCGTTGAACCCATCTGAGACTTTCTGATATTCCCTGCTTCTGAGTTTTCTGATTTTTTTTCCCTCGAAGAAGGGCTCAGACCCAAAACGTCTTGGTCTCCTGCAGATGCTGAAAAGACCAGCTGAGCTTCTCCAGTGTTTACAACAGTCACAGCGTCTGCAGCCTATCATGTTTCATTCGAAGGGAGAAGGTGCCATTACTGTCACGTAATACTACATTTAGAATGTAACATGCATGAAATTCGTTGACTTTTGTCTACCGTAAGGCAGACAGAGAGGGGCCACTGTGTCCATTGCCCCTCACAGAAACCTACAGCACCTGGTGTTCCGCGCAGTCTCCCCTCCAGGTACTGACCAGGCCTGAGCCTGCTTGGCTTTCGAGCGCAGTCGATCTTGGGCGTTTCCAGGCTATGGGGCTTCTCACTTGAAGGTGCGAGCGCAGGTGGAGAGAAGAGGGAGAAATTGTGAGAGAGGGAGATAAGGAGAGGAAGACTGGAAGGAGGAGTGGAGATGGGAGATGAGAATGAAAGGGAGGGAGAGAGAAAGAGAATTAAGAGTGAGAAATGAGAAGAAAGGGAGAGGGAAAAGGAGGGGAGAGAGAGAGAGAGGTGGGGGAGAAAGAGGAGGGGGAGAGAGAGGAGGAGGTAAGAGAGAGGAGGGGAGAGAGAGGAGGAGGTAAGAGAGAGGAGGGGAGAGAGGAGGGGGAAGAGAGGCGGGAAGAGACAGAGGAGGTGAGAGGAGGGGGAGAGCGAGGAGGGGAGAGTGGAGGTGAGAGAGAGGGGAGAGAGAGGAGGGGGGAGAGAGAGGAGGGGGAGAGAGGAGGGGGGAGAGAGAGGAGGAGGTAAGAGAGGAGGAGGTAAGAGAGGAGGAGGTAAGAGAGGAGGAGGTAAGAGGAGGAGGAGGTAAGAGAGGAGGAGAGAGAGGAGGGGGAAGAGAGGCGGGAAGAGAGAGAAGGGGGGGAGAGAGAGAGGAGGGGAGAGAGAGAGGAGGGGGAGAGAGAGAGGAGGGGAGAGAGAGAGGAGGGGGAGTGAGAGAGAGGAGGGAGAGAGAGAGGAGGGGAGAGAGAGAGGAGGGAGAGAGAGAGGAGGGGAGAGAGAGAGGAGGGGAGAGGAGGGAGAGAGAGGGGAGAGAGAGAGGGGAGAGAGAGAGGGGAGAGAGAGAGGAGGGGAGAGAGAGTGGAGGGAGGAGAGAGAGTGGGGAGGAGAGAAGAAGGGGAAGCAAGGTGTAAGAGAGAGGAGGGGGAAGAGAAAGTGAGAGAGAGGAGGGGAGAGAGAGAGAGAGAAGGGGAGAGAGAGGAGGGGAGAGAGAGGAGGGGAGAGAGGAGGGGGAGAGAGAGAGAGGAGGGGGAAGAGAAAGTGAGAGAGATTGATAATCTCTATACATGATTAGCATTTCCCACCCAGTGCATTCACCTCTCATTGAGTGGGAAGTCTGAGCACAGAGAGATCCCACTATCAACCATGATGTTTTTCGTGGTATAATAGACAGCCCAGGGAAGTGAAACTCCCCATCGCAGCCACAATTGACTTGTAGCCTCTCACCGGCAGGGCCCAGATTGAGGCTCATATCAACCTTTGTGTCCCATCTGAAAATATAAGATGCTTGAGTAAACGCTAACACTGGACGACAAAGATTTTGCTTCCTGAACACTTTTGAGTCTATTTTATGGATTTTGGGTCACTGATCACAAAAAAAAATCACCTTAAAATGTTCCTATTGCATACTGTTTTTTTTAGATACAACCTATTTCTGTGATTTCCTGTCAAGTCCACTTCAAGTGACAAAACCATGAAATGCAGCATGTCCTTGAAAATTAATTTTCTGCGTTCGCACTCGGACGCCTTCCCCGCTGATTTCGGTTCAGTCGGTGACGGGCACGGTGAAAGGTTCCGCCAGGACATTGCGACCGTGCAAAAGGGGTATCGGGGCAACTGGAATCCATCAGCGCCGGCCGACTATTGTCGGGCACTGGTGCGCCAGGCATCAGATGGCGAGTACAACGGAAATCAGCGGCAAGACATTTGTAGATCAGTTGAACCAACGCAAGGAGCCAACATCATGATGCCATTAAACCTGGTAAATTCAATAAAAGTTAGCGTTTCTCCAACTTCCCTCGTGATACGGCCAATCTGAAATTAGCTTTGTGAAGTTGATTATCATAATCCCCAATTTTTTTTATCTTGAAAAACATTGTTGCCCAATGTAATCTCTGAGGTAACTCAGTAATGGGAGACCGTTTCTGAGCACGGCAATAGGGTCCGATGTCCATGCCGAGCAATGTGTCTATCTAAACGTGTTGCCTTTGGCCCACTTTCCTCCAACCCTTTCCTATCCATCCACCTGTCCAAATATTTTAAGCCTTTCATTGTCCCCCCTCCCCCCACCCCTCTCTCTCTCCACCAGCTCTTTTGACATACCCACCACCCTCTGCATCGGATGCCATCGGGGCTCCGTGGTTAGTAAGGGATTACATAAGGTGGTATGTGTAAGGAAGAGAAAAAAAAGGTTGAGAATCTCTGCCAATAGAAACAGGAGAAGCAGTGGTGGATTGACCATTAAGCTGAGTAGACTGAAGCCTAGGGGCCCAGGAGGGAAGGGGGCCCGTTACAACCCGCTGGTACACCGACCAGTCAATATGGCCTCCCGTTCGCCAGTCCAGGCTCGCAGAAGTACTGCCTTCACCTGGCAATCAGGCAGCAAGGGGGGGAGCTATCACTTGGGGCTCCACTGGTCCCAGTGCTACCTGTCATTCGAGGCTCCCGAGTCTGAGGTCCGCCTCCTGCGGCAGAGTGCAGCTGAAGCAGTGCCGTTCATGGGAGGTTTCCTTTTTTTTTAAAAGAAGATTGTTATTTTTGTATCGAGATTGGGGTTTTTTTTAGAACTGATTTTATTGATCCTTTTGGAGACTATTCAAATTATTCGGGGCCAGCAAACGGCTTCTGTCTGGTAAAGTTTTGTTTGCTTTTCGTGACATTTTTCCTCTCCTCTTCCAACCAAACACCAACTGCTGTCTTCCCAGTGCATGCCCGGCAGATAAATGTGAGGGCATCGCGCCCAAAGGGAACAATTTCACTTTATTCAACAAAGGGTGGGGGCAGAGGGGCAAGGTTGGGGGGGCCTTAACTACCACCTGGGCCCTAGGCTGAGCTTTAGTAAGGCCCACAAGAGGAGACGAAATAGGCTATTCAGCCCATCGAGTTGATGTTGATTCCAGACCAGGATTCGGTGTTAGGCTTCTTGGTACGGAGGCAAGGACGGAGGGCTGGGTGGGTTTTTGCAATTCACTGGTGGAGACAGCTGTAAAAAAAGGCTGGGGTTCTTTCAGAGCAGGGTGGGCTCTCTTGACAGATGGCCTAGGGTCCTGCCCACCACGAGACTTCACACACCAGATCCCACAGAGTGAGGGACTTAAGACGTAGGAGCAGAAATCAGCTGTTCGGCCCATCGGGTCTGGCCCCATTGTTTAACCATGAGCTGATCCACTCTCCCACTCAGCCCCATTTGCCTGGTCCCCTCTCCACAACCTTGGCTGATCAAGAAGCAATCAATCTCTGCCTTTAATACGCACACGGGCTGGGTTCCACAACTGTCTGTGGCCACACATTCCCCACCCTCTGGTCGAGTACTTCTGACACGGAGAAGGACAAGAGGGGGTGAGTTTAGGAGAGCAGGGAGGTTATGCTGCAAGGTCCTGGTGAAGCTGCATCTGGAGAAGTGTGTGCAGTTCTGGTCTCCTTATTTGAGGAAGGATTGACTGGCTTTGGAGGCGGTGAAGAGGAGGTTCACCAGATTGATTACAAAGATGAAGGGGTTGGCCTATGGTGAGAGATCGAGTCATCTGGGACTGTACTCACTGAAATTTAGAAGAATGAGAGGAGATCTTATAGAAACATATAAAATTATGAAAGGATTGAGGTCAGTAAGTTGTTCCCATTGGTGGGGGAGACCAGAACTTGGGGACATAGCCTCTAGATTCAGGGAAGTAGATTTAGGATGGAGATGAGGAGGAACTGCTTTTCCCCAGACGGTGGGGAATCTGTAGAATTCACTGCCTATTGAAGCATTAGAGGCAACCTCAATAAATATATATAGGACAAGGTTGGGTAGATTTTGATATAGTTGGGGAATTAAGGGATATGAGGAAAAGACAGGTGGGTGGAGATGAACCGATCATCAGATCAGCCATGATCTCATTGAATGGGGGAGCAGGCTCGACGGGCCGAGTGAACGACTCCTGCTTCTGTTTCTGATGTTCACATGTCGAGGTACAGGTTAATGGGACTTGGGTAGAATAATATTTTGGCACAGACTAGAAGGGTCGAAGGGCCCGTTTCTATGCTGTGTTATTCTATGTTATGTTCTTAAAGAAATTCCTCCGCATCTCCCCTCAACCCTGAAGCTGTGCCTGCTTATCCAAGACTCTTCCACCATGGGACACAACCTTCCCATATCTACTCTGCCCAAGCCTGATGAACTGCGTAGCCTCCAGGATGTTGACCAGGTGGTGTCGGGTGCTTATTTTGGGGAATACCCCAGGAGACTGTGGAATGTGTGGCCACAGACAGTTGTGGAGGCCAGCCCATGGGCGCATTGAAGACAGAGATTGATTGCTTCTTGATCAGCCAAGGTTGCGGAGAGAGGACCAGGCAAGTGGGGCTGAGTGGGAGAGTGGATCAGCTCATGATTAAATGACGGGGCCAGACCCGATGGGCCGAAGAGATGATTTCCGCTCCTATGTCTTATGTCCCTCACTCCATGAGGTCTGGTGTGGGACAGGACCGCAGTCCCTCGAGATGAGTGTCTGCCAAGAGAGCCCACCCTGCTCTTAAAGAACTCTAGCCTTTTTTTTACAGCCATCTCCACCAGTGAATTTGCAAGAACCCACCCACCCCTCCATCCTTGCCTCTGGAACAAATAGCCTACGCCTGACCAGGGGGCTTGAACTCACAAATGGCCTGCAGATGCCTGATGTGGGTCCTGGTGTGGGCGACGACTCTAGGGTGTGAGTTGGGTGACTCCCCACCCAACACCCAGTTCTGGTAGAGATTTCACAGAGTGGACAAGTTGCCGTGGAGGGTGTGTAGCAGCAGATTGACTCAGGTGAGTAAACATGTTTTGAAACCAGAACCTTGATTAACAAAATATTTTTTTCCTCTTCAAGGACAGCGAGATCTGCTGGGGCATCCCCTTACTGTTTATCTACTTTAAGTGTGTGGGATTGTAGCTCACTGTCTGTCAACAAACACCCACTTCATCCACTACTTGATCGCTTGGAGCTCATCACCAACTTCATCCCCAATGGGTCAGAAATCAGGGGATCAATTTCCACCCATCAAGACACCAATGGTCAATTCCACCCCCAACTGATCAGGATTTGGTGGTCATTCTCAACCTTTTATTCCTCCCACCCCCACCCCATCCACATAGCACTTCAGTAACCGCAGAGAACCTACGGCATGAGGTGCTTAGTAAGGAGTTACTTAAGGTGGTATGTGGGTGAGAACGTACTGGGGTTAGTGGGGTGGAGTTAGGCAGCACGGACTCATGGGCCGAATTGGCCTGTTACCATGCTGTATGTCTAAATTTAGATTTAAATCACTGCCCTAAATAGTTATCAATTCCCCATCCCATTCCCTTGCTTACAGCTCTCTTTCTTTCCCCCTTTTTCCCTCTCCTCCCCTTTCCCTCTCCCTCCCCTTTTCCCCTCTCCCTCCTCTCCCTCTTCCATCTCTCCCTTTACTCCTCTCCCCCTTTTCCCCTCCCTCCTCTCCCTCTTCCCCTCCCTCCTCTCCCTCTTCCCCTCCCTCCTCTCCCTCTTCCCCTCCCTCCTCTCCCTCTTCCCCTCCCTCCTCTCCCTCTTCCCCTCCCTCCTCTCCCTCTTCCCCTCCCTCCTCTCCCTCTTCCCCTCCCTCCTCTCCCTCTTCCCCTCCCTCCTCTCCCCCTCTCCCCTTTTACTCCTCTTCCCCTTTCCCCCTCTCTCCTCTTTCCCCTTTTCTCTTCTCTCCCTTCCCTCTCCCCTTTCCCCCACTCTCTCCCTCTTCCCCCTCTCCCTTTCCCTCTCTCTCTCCCTTTTCCACCTCCCCCTTTCTCCCCTTCTCTTCCCCCTCTCCTTTTTTCACCATCCCCTTTTCCCCTCTCTCCCCCTTTCTCTCTCTATTTCTCCTTTCACAGAACCAAATTCAATTCTCACCTTTCCTCTCATCATATCCAATTATCACCTTTTGGCTGTTGCTCTGAACCCCTGACCCCTTCCTGATCCCTCTTTCTCTTGAGTCTTTTGTTCAGACGCCCGTCTGCTGTTTGCTTACACCTTGAGGCAGGGACCAAGCCAGAACCATCGATAATTTCTCTTTACCTCCTGTGGACGCTGCGAGGCCGGCCAGAGGTGTAACTCCTTCACGCAAACCCGCAATATGCTTATGTGGCATGAAGACGCAATCCCTGTCCGGGACCTGGCATACGCCAGAGACTCCCACCCACCCCCGTCCCTGACCACCACATACACACACATCATCCCCTACAGGTGCAGGCTAGCGACAACCCCCCCCCCCCCCACCCAGGCACCCACACCACATGATCAGGACCCTCACCCAGGTAAGCCAACCACCACGTCCGTCACCACAGACAACCAAACCCCACCCCCTATGGAGACAGCCTTGCCCCCCCCCCCCGACAAGTTAAGACACCCGACCAACAATGGAGCTGACAAGTACACCCCCGGCGGAGCTGCGCAGGTCATGGAGGCAAAGGAAGCCACCTGTCTGTTTGAACCTCTAAGACTGTGTTTTGATTTATAAAGAGGGGGTGAATGTGGCGATACTGTCCTGTGTATAAGTGGCTGGCCCACCCACTGATGACTCGACCCCCAGTAACCCCCTCCCCCTGTGACCTGGCCATAAAGGTTGACCTCCCTACCCCCTTCTATTCATTCGAGCACATGGAGTTGGGCCAGCTGAAATCTCATGTGTATTAAAGCCCATCGTTCCTCACTCAGCCTTTGGAGTCATTGATAGAGTGTATCACCGTACTTTCCTTTCACTCACGTGCCTGTCTATTCAGGCGGCCAGAATACCCGACTGTAAAGCCACCTATTCTACCCCAATGTGGCACACGGGTGGCCAACTGAAAGTGGAGAATCCAGCCAGGAGGAGCACTGACCTAACCCTCCTCCTGTAGGTATATTCTCCGGCACGGAGAATCCCCCGTTGCACTTGGAAACAGCAGTGGGACTATGTCCACAGGAGCCCAGTGTTCACTCGGACGCAGCTCTCCTTCAGCCGGCGCGCTCAGGCGACAGAAAGGCGTCTTCTCCACAGCCACCTGAATGTCCCAGCTGCACTCCCCCAGCCGCATCTGCTGGCGCATTATCTGCATCCGAGCACCTGAAAGCGGCTTAAGGGTCTCTTAAGTGCCCCTAACATTCCAGCCACCACACATAAATAAACCACTTAGCCCTGATGTCTCCTATAGAATGCTACAGCACAGACACAGGCTCTTCGGCCCTTCTAGTCTGTGCCGAACTATAATTCTGCCTCGTACCACTGACCATATCCCTCCCATCCGTGTCCCTGTCCAAATTCTTCTTGTGTGAAAACTGAGCCCACATTCACCACTTCAGCTCATTCCACACTCCCTCCGCTCTCCACGTGAAGTTCCCTCTCTAAACATTGCCCCTTTCTCCCTTAACTCTGATTTGTATCTCCCCTACCTGCAGCCTATCTACTGTCTAGACCCCTCAAAGTTTCTCTGTCCAATCACCCCTCATTCTTCTACGCCCCAGGGAATAAAGTCCTCCCCCTGAACTTCCCTCCCTTCACTTTGTGCACACGTCCTCTGGTGTTTGCCCTGAGAAAATGATGTAGGCTGTCCCCTTCCAACTGAGCTCATGGTTCCCAGATACCCCAACCCCCCTCCTCCTCCCACACAGGACCCACCCCCCAACCTCCCATGAAGCAAGAAGAGAAACCTACTCTCTGCTGAGCTGTGACTCGCCACGATCGTGGTGCAGATCAATAACCACAGCGGCGTTCCTTCCTCCCTTAGAACCATAGTTTACGGGCAGATCCACCGGCGCACTCAATGCATCCAGACCTCCGGTTCCAGATCTCAATGCGACCCCTTCGCTCACTGCACCCCCCCCCCCCACACCCCAGGTCACACGTTGAACTTCTTTAAACCCTGAGGGTTAAACCCACGTCCGTGCCTGTCATTCCCTCTCCAGCTCCGGCCATTTTTCCAGGTCTGCGGGAATCCTTCCCCACGCACGCACACACCTGTGGAAACCTTGAAAGAAATTGGACTCTTCAATATGCTGGACGCGACCCAAGAGTGAAGCCCTGCCCCTCAGCGAGGCTCCCATTGGTCAGCACTAAAAGTCATGGATCTGGAGATAGGTACCCCTCAACTGTCAATCACGATACCTTGCTTTTCTTCCCCCCCCCCCCCAGCCTTGTCAATTCCTCTTCCACCCGATGGCCCACCACTCCTCCATCTCCGCCTGCTCCTCCTCCTCCCCATGAATAACACAGGTTATTGGTGTAAACATGGTTCTGTTTACTGTACATAGAGGAGATGTGGCCATGGACAGAGATTGGAGGAGACATTTCTGGTCATGTGAACCATTGGAGCATTGCCCCATGTCAAAAAAGCTCTCTCCCCAATCCACATAACCGATCGGGGATCCAGACAGATAAAGGGGCATATCTAAGCTCTTAGCCAGCCATTGGCAACCTTCTCTTTGGCTCTGGACTATGCCCAAACTTTATGTGCCCCTACCCTGGGAAGCAGTCAGGTTGAGTTGGTATCTACCGTGCTTCTACTGATGACAGAAAAATATTTTAAAAATATGATTACAGTTCATGGGCCACCCCCCCCCCCCCCCCACCAACCCTTAAACGTGCTGTGGCCCCTGTAGAGAATTGGCTGATCTAAACTACAGATACAGAGTCCTAAATACTTCCCATAGATACAGGTGTGTATGTATACGTCTATGGTGTGGAGAGGGGGGGTGTGCCTGTCTGTGTGTGTGTTTGTCTGTTTTAGTGTGTGTGTGTGTGTGTGTACGACTGTGTGTCTGTGTCTGTCCGTCTGTGTCTGTGCATGTGTATCTGTGTGTGTCCATCTGTGTGCATGTCTGTGTGTATGTATCTGTCTGTCTGTCTGTCTGTGTATCTGTGTGTGTGTCTGTGTCTGTCTGTCTGTTTGTATCTGTGTGTGTGTCTGTGCATGTGATTCTGTGTGTGTGTGTGTGTGTGTGTGTGTGTGTGTGTGTGTGGGTGGGTGGTGAGAGGGCAAGAGAGAGAGTGAGAGAGAGGGTTGAATACAGGAATAGGGATAAATAAATTTGTTCTTAGATCTGTACAAAACGTAAAGTATTGTGTGCCCAACCCTGATCACCCTTTTACAGGTCAAATATATCAAGTTGGAAAGGCAACAGATAAGATTCGGAAGAATGTTACAGGGAATCAAACAGGAAAGTCTGCGGACGCTGTGATTGTAATCAAAACACAGAACTTCTGGAGGAGCCCGGCCAGTCTCGCAGGTCGCAACGGCCCTTCCTCAAGGTGTTAGGAGAAAAGAGGCAGGCATCTGAATTAAAGGGGGGAGAATGGAGGGGGGAGAGGAGTCCAGACCAACAGACGGAAGGTGTTAATTGGATATGATAAGAGGAGAATTGATGTTGGCTCTGAGAAAGGGGAGAGAGAAAGAGAGAGAGAGAGAGCTGGGGAAAAGATGACAGAGGGAAAAAGAAGGGGAGGGGGTAACAGAAACTGGAGAGATTGCTGTTAATCCCATCCGGTTGGAGACCAGATGGAAGATGAGGTGTTCCCCCTCTAATCCCTCCATCAGACATGCATTCCTCTCTCCACCTTACACAGGGTCCGCTCCTCCGTGATCCCCTCATCCCCTCCTCCCCACCGTCATCTAACCCTGTGACCGCAGGAGATGCTCCACTTGGGCCCACACCTCCTCCCTTATGCAAAGTTATATAATGTGATAAGAGCAGTAGATAAGGGTGGAGGGGCAGAGGATCTAAAACTAGAAGGCTCGGTTTAAGGTTCGAGGACCTAAAAGGCAGCGTTGTCATACAAAGGTTGGCCAGCATATGCAACCAGCTGCCAGAGGCCGCAGGAGGTGCCCACACCTCCTTCCTCACCACGGTCCAGGGCCCCCCAACAAAACAGGCCTTTCAACACTTCTCTCGGGTCTCCACAGGGCTGATTCACTCCACCCAGGACTCCCCTTATGGCCTCCTCTACCTCGGCAATCACTTCACTGAGCACATCTGCTTAGTTCGCGACAACAGAGACCTCCTGGTCGCCAAACCATTTTGATTCCGAGCATGTACCCGCACCCACATGCCTGTCCATGGCCCTGAGCACCGTCCCACCAAGGCCAAGGCCAAGAAAACACCAGGTCTAGGCGCTCACCAGCCGGGCGGCGTTAACATCGGCTTTTCCAGTTTCCACTTACCTGCTCTCCTCTCCCCCCCCACTCCCTCCTTCCCTTCCCCTTCCCTGTTCACCCAGCCATCCCTCCTCCCCTTGCTCACTGCTGTCCCCTCCCTCCCTTCCTTCTCCACCTATCACCGCCTGCCCTTGCCCAAGCTTTTGTTTGGACACCTGCCGACATTCTTCCTCATCTTGATGAAGGGCTCAAGCCCGAAACGTTGGTTCTGTATTCTTACCTTTGCCCAATAATCAGACCCTTTCAAATGGCCTTGTTAAAAAAGGGCGATTTAGTCAGTTGGAGACCCAGGAATGGGGCTATTTGAAAGGGCCAAACCGGACGAGCCCAGTCAAATCCACCCAGGTCCCAGACCTACCTGGGGGAGGGGGGCTCAGGGAACCCAGTAAAACTTACCCGGGCGTCCACCTCTGCCGATTTGAAAGGGGAAATGGCCGACCTTAAGTAGAAAGGGAACAGAAAGAACCACAGGGAACTGGGGGATTCCCAGTGTCTGTGCGACATGCCACTCACCGCATCATTGCAGGGACGGGATTTCCCTTTAAATCACCGGGTTGGCGATTCATCCGGTGGGTTAGACTGCAATTTGAAAGGTGCAGGAGGCCCACACGACCCAGTCATCCGGGACCCGGGAACCCGGGTGCTGCAGTTCGCAAGTGCCCACTTGACCTGCTGAGGTTCTCCAGGGTGGCATTAGTGGCGGCCCCGTGCACAAGGTGGGGACCCAAACGCAGCAATCCTGCAAGTGGGCATGCCCGCAAAATGGCTGCAGGCGGGAAACAGCGAGCACTGGCGGGGACACCAGCCTATCAGCGGCTGGCAAGCCAATAACATCACTTGCACCAGAAGCGGCGGGTCAACCAAGCCTGGTGGGCCCCTATAAGGCGGGGAAAACCATCGATAGATCAATATGGACTGTACTCACCTCGTGTAAGTGTCTTGCTTTCAAGCCCCGCTGTAGCATGCAGTACGGAGTCTGCACATATAGAGAAACTTCTATACTGAAACATTTAATTGTGCTTTGGAATAAGGTGAATTAAGATATTGGAGGAGGAGTTTTAACGTCAAGAAGAACATCCTGATCTCAACATAGGTTTATTCCATTTCGATGGGAAATCAATTTTTAAAGATTCGGCAAGGTCAGGGTTTTAAGGAGATTGTTTTGAAGCGGTGGAATTTATTACTTTTAGTAGAATGAAGAAGTTCAATGTACCTGAGAAAACAAGACTTTGTTATTTTCTATTTTTTTACGTGAACATATGGGTCAAGATCCGTTATGGCCAGAGGCAGACCTGATGGAGATACGGTAGCAAACTGCAGGGCGCGCCACCCCCGATGCAGCGACCTGGCCTACACCGCCGGCCAAGATGGGCTGCGCGCGCATCTCGGAGTCGGTGGCCGCGGCGCCCTACCCTGATGGAGCGAGAGGGGCTCGCCGATTGGCCACTCCCCCAGTCAGTACTGAACGGCCAATCCCAGGAAGCGAATCGTAATGCCACCAGTCGGTGGTGGGGGGGGGTGGGGGCAGGATGACATCAGAGATGGGTTTCTGAACCCTTTATAAGCAGGGCTGTCAGCGCAATGAGCCGGTGCTGAATTCACTCCCGTAGTGTGTGTCTCTCTTCTCGTTTGAGCGGAACCTCTCCGGCGGTAGCCGTACATAGAAATTTATTTCATTGATGCGTTGGTTGTTACAAAAGGAAGCTCGGAAAAACTGAAGCAAAGATGGGATGTAGATTTGAAGAGTCAAATAGATACGATCAACTGGATAGAGTTATATAGAGAAAAGTTGCTGCAATATAATTTTATTCGACACCACAAAAGCTAATTAAATTGAAATCAGACCCTTTTGGATTTATGTTTTATATGTGGACAGGAAGTTGGTACATTTCTCCATTCCACTTGGCAGTGTCCTAAGATTTAGTGGGAAATAGGCAACTTAGCAACTTATCAATGTTGTGGAACATTTAACGGCTCTTGGCCTGTACCCGTTGGAATTCAGGAACTTCATTGAAGCCTTTCGAACGTTGAAAGTTGTGGACAGAGCAGGCGAGGAGAGACTCAACCTTCCCTTCCCACTCACATCCCACTTTAAGCATTCCCTGGGCTCTGTGATTGCTTAAGGTGGGATGTGGGTGGAAAGGAAAAGTTCGGAAGCCACTGTTTTAATCGTCCCTCATGGACTCATTATGTGCCCCATTTCAGAACTCCAAAAGAAACGGGCCAACGACAATTTTTCTCCAGCAAAATATTTTAGAAACAACTGGGTCTCGAGCAGTGATTTTCAACCTTCCCTTCCCACTCACATTACCATCTTAAGCTGTCAGCTTAAATTTGCACACCAGATCTCTGTGCTCATCTGCTCCCAAAGGAGCCAGCTGGAGTCTGCAGATGGGCCGGTGATTGACAGCCGACAGGTGGGGCCAGTCTCCCAGGTTGCCTACCTGCAGGTACAATGGTCGCCTCCTGCAGTCATCTGGAGGGAGTGCGGCCAGTGTCATGGTTGTATCACCACACACACCAACTGGAGAGCGGTAAAGGAGGATTGGGCAAAGCTCTCTAGGGGCTGGGGCTGGAGAGCTCTGATGAGGCCCCAGGGGGGATGTCTGTCCAAGGCAGACACTCTGGCTGGTGGTGGGGTTGGGGGGGGGGGGGGGGGAGGAGAAGCAAGATGACGGTTACGGGGAGGTGAGGCTGGAGGGGGGTCTGCAATGAGGGCCTCATCTAGGTGCAGAGCCAGGACAGACCTGGAGCTGGCAGCAGCAGTGAAGGTCCTGTCATTGGTGACGGGCAAGCCCTGGCCCCAGCGGATGGAGAGACAGCACCAGGCAGCACAAAGGTCAGGCCACTCCATACCCCAGCCTCTGCTCCCCTAATCCCACTGGTGACTACAAAGTTGGGAGTGGAGGGTGGGTCGGGGAGGAACAGACCTGTGTAGGGCCCCTGGCCTAGCCCTACCGCAGGAGGCAACTTTGGATCTGGTCGCTTCCCGCATTGTGGATGCTGCAGGATTCAGAAACAGGAGGTTTGGCCACATAGGAGTAAAATATAGACCATACAGCCTATCAAGTCTGCCCTGCCATTCAATCATGAGCTGATCCATTTCCCCACTCAGCCCCACTGCCCCAGCCTTCTCCCTGTAACCTTTGATGCCCTGGCTCATCAAGAACCTATCAATCTCTGCCTTAGATACACCCAATGGCCTGGCCTCCACAACCACCAAATTCCACAGATTCTGGCTGAAGAAATTCCTCCGTTTTAAGCGGTCGCCCTTCAATCCTCTTGCCCTAGACTTTCCTACCGTGGGAAACAACCTTTCTACGTCTACTCTGTGCACGCTTTTCAATATTCAAAACATTTCCATGAAATCACCTGCATTCTCCTAAATTCCAGGCCAAGACCCAGCAAACCCTTTCATTCCCGAATCGTCCTTGCGAACCTCCTCAGAACCCACTCCAACCTCAGCATATCCTTTCTCAAATGAGCCCCCAGCAAAGCTGCTCGCGATGCTCCAAGCGCGTATTATGGGTGCAAAAGAGCCCGCGGCCCATTTTGTTGCCGCTACAGCCTGCAGCCTGGGTGACGGAGAAAGGAGTTTTTGGGGTGGAACACCGATCTAGCAGCTTGATTGGCTGGGAAACGCTGGGTATGCGAACGCTGGATGATTGAACAAACTAAGAGAAGTTGGAGAGACATAGTGGGTCAGGCAGCATCCATCGAGAAAAATGGACGTCAGCATTTCGGGTCAAGACCTCTTCCGCCAAGATAGCTTTCAAAAGAAGAAAAATCTCCGGAGGGTTGTTAACTCGGCCTGCGACATCACAGGCACCATCGACGGGAGGCCTCTATCCTCAAGGGCCCCCCACCACCCAGGCCAGGCCCTCTTCACTCTGCTATCATCGGGGAAAAGGTACAGAAATCTGAAGGCAAGGGTGGCTTCTTCCCTTCCACCCTCAGGTTCCCGGATGAACAACCAACCGCAGATGCTGCCCGACCTTGCCATTTTTTGCCCCATTTTAATTTATATTGTAAGGTTCGCCCTGAGATGCTGCTGCAAAACCACAAATTTCATGACACGTTCACAACAATGAATTCTCATTCTGAGAGGAGCCAACATCATCATTTTTTTAAAAATACTTACAGCCAATCCCGCCCCAGTTAAATCTGTGCCGGCCATTTGCACCCAAATGAACTTACCGCCCCTCCCACCCCACCCCGGGGACATTTTGAACAGTGGGACGACCCAGGGGGAAACCAACTCAGAGCACACAAACTCCTCACAGGCAGCGCCAACCCGAGTCGCTGGCGCTGTGATGGCATTGCTCCAACCACCCTTCTCACTTCGGGCAGAAGTTAAAGCCTCGCACCTCTCGGTTCAAGAACAGGAGGGTTGGCTGTACTAACGTAACATCACTATTTTTGACCAGGGTGACTATGAATATTGGTTATATATCTCCATTTTGTATCAATAATCTTTGAAATTTAAAGAGCACCTATGCAGTTGTTTATATATATATATATAATGTATAAAGTCCAAGAGTGGAGGGGACATGCTGCAACTCTACAAATCTCTGGTGAGACCCCACTTGTGTTCATTTCTGGTCGCCTCATTAGTAGGAAGGACGTGGAGAGGGTGCAGAGGACGTTGCCCGGATGGGGAGGCGAGGTTAGCAGAGTCAGGGCTTTACTCTCTGAATTGAAGAAGGATGAGAGGAGACTTAATCGAGGTCAGGATTCTGAGAGGCGTAGATAAGGTGGATGGCCAGCGCCTTTTTTCCAGGGTGGGAGAGGCAAACACCAGGGGGCATCTGAACGAAATGAAGGGAGGAAGGTTTAGGGGAGACATCAAGCGTAAGTTTCTTTTACAGAGAGAGTTGTGGGGGCCTAGAATGCATTGCCAGGGGTGGTTGGGGAGGCTGGAACATTAGAGGCATTTAAGACAGACACATGGATGCAAGAAAAATAGAGATAAGAAGGGTAGGTGATGCTGAAGGGACTCTCTTTTGCTTCTCTTTCTTTGACTGTCAGAGGCGCCTTAGGCAATTCTTACCAATGCTGAATTTTTCTGCCTTACGGCAGATGAAAGGCGATTCTGTGTAACATTGCATCGTGACATAACAATAAGGGAATTTTGAATATACAGGTCAGCACAACATCGAGGGTTGAAGGGCCTGCAGTGTGCTTAATGTTCTGTGTTCCACTGCAGCAATCAGCCCATTATTAATATCATCTCGACCGCTCTCCGTGGATGCCCCGCTGAGTCCCGCCTCTCTGTCTGTCCTGGATGAGGAGTGTTCCTTCGCACAGGGTAGACTTTCATCTTAGATGCCTGAGTTTTTCCACCCCTCTCTGGGTCCACTTCAAACCGCTTGCAGGGATTTTCTTTCAGTCCCAGAGAGTTGCGGGGAACCTTATTCATGGGGAAGTGAAAACACAGGGCAGGAGAAACTCAGCAGGTCAAACAGTGTCCTTGAAAGAGCCAAGATAAAGGTACCCCATCAATGTTTTTTTATAAATTTAGACATACAGCACAGGAACATGCCCTTCCACCCCAATTGACCTATAACACCAGTATATTTTGAATGGTGGGAGAGAACTAGAGCCCCCCCCCCCCCCAGGGGAAGCCCACATGGACACGGGGAGAACATACCAATTCCTTATGGATTAGAAGGCTTCATCCGCACCAATAGCAGGGACCTCCCGGTGGCCAACCATTTCAGTTCGGTGTCACACTCCTGTGCTCACATCTCTGTCTGTGGCCCTCTGCACCGTCCCACCAAGGCCAAGTCAATTGGAGGAACAAACACCTGATTTTTCCCGGTCTGGACGCTCTCCAGCCGGACGGCGTTAACATTGGCTTTTCTGGTTTCTGCTCTCCTCTTTCCCCCCCCACTCCCTCTTTCCCTTCCCCTTCCCTGTTCACCGAGCCATCCCTCCTCCCCTTGCTCACTGCTGTCCCCTCCCTCCCTGCTCCACCTATTATCTCCTGTCTTTGCAACCCTACTCTTTGATCGGACACCTGCCAACATTTTTCCACACCTTGATGAAGGGCTCAAGCCCGAAATGTTGTTTCTGTATTTTTAACTTTGCGACATAAAGGACCTACTGTTTGACCTGCTGAATTTCTCCATTGTTGTGTTTTTACTCCAACCACGGTCTGTGCAGACTTTTCTGTTTTACTTCTGGATTCCCATGTAGATAGGGTGGTGAAGAAGGCTTTGGGTATGCTGGCCTTTATAAATCAAAGCATAGAATATAGGAGCTGGGAGGTCATGTTGTGACTGTTTAAGGCTTTGGTGAGGCCAAATTTTGAATATTGTGTACAGTTCTGGTCTCCAAATTATAGGAAGGATATCAATAAGGTAGAGAAGATTTACTAAAATATTGCCTGGATTGCAGTATCTTGAATATGGAGAAAGATTGAGTAGACTGGGTCTTTATTCATTGGAGCGTAGAAGGTTGAGGGGGGATTTGATAGAGGTATTTAAGATTATGAGGGGGATAGAGTAGATGTGAATAGGCTCTTCCTCCTGAGGGTAGGAGAGATTGGAACGAAGGGTCATGAGTTAAGGGTAAGGGGCAAAATGTTAGAAGTAACATAAGAGGAAGCTTCTTCACTCAGAGAGGGGTGGCTGAGTGGAATGACCTTCCAGTAGAGGTAGTTGCAACATTTAAGAGGAGGTTGGATGAGTGCATGGATGTGAGGGGGTTGGAGGGTTATGGGCAGGGAGTGGAGTTTCACAAATCGGTGCGGACTGGAGGGGCCGAGATGGCCTATTTCCGTGCTGTAATTGTTATATGGTTATGAATTGGATCAGAAGGTTTGCAGGTGACACTAAGATTGATGACATTGTGGATAGCGAGGAAGGCTTTCCAGCTGGGAAAATGGGCTGGAAAATGTCGGATGGAATTCAATGCAGACAAGTGTGAGGTGTTGCATTTTGGAAGGACAAGCCAAGAAAGGAGGTACATGGTGAACGGTCGGGCGCCAAGGAGTCCGGTAGAACAGAGGGATCTGGGAATACAGATACACAATTTCCTGAAAATGGTGGACAGGGTTGTAGAGAGAGCTTTTGCCCTATTAGATGAGATTCAACTTTATTATCGTTGCCAATGGTGGGCAATTAGCATCTAACCAGAGGTGCAAAAAATATAGTGCTATTTACAAATAACTGTGAATAAAACAAGCCCTCCAGCAAACAACCAAGTATAAAGACATTGCCAGTACAAATATGGGCTACTGTAACAGCTGCTACCGCTGGAGAGGTTATGCCGCCGGCCAGCCCATCAGTGTCGGGTCACTTCCTGAGCTTTGCTGTTTTGGGAGTGGAGGCACCCACCCGATGGGAGGAGAGTAAAATAATCCACAGTTAAACTGAGACGCAGCCTTTAGCTCTTCACCCTGTCCAGGCAGTGTTTCTCAATGATGGGCCCATTCACAAAGGCTGTTCACCTGGCCCCAGTGACGCCCTCTTCGGGTGCCGGTAATCCGTTTGTAAATCAAACTATTGAGTAGACGGGTTGGGATATTATGGGAAAGTTGTACAAGACATTGGCAAGGCCAAAATTGGAGCATTATGTGCAGTTTGGTCACAGACTATAGGAAAGATATCGAAGGCACAGAGACAATTTACTAGGACGTTGCCCAGACTTCAGGGAAGGAGTTACAGGGAAAGGTTAAACACTTTAGGACTTTATTCCCTTGAGCGCAGAAGATTAAAATTTATGAGGGGGATGGGCAGATTAAATAGGCTTTTTTCCACTGAGACTGGGTGAGATGCAAACCAGAGGGCTCGGGGTTAAGGGTGAAAGGGGAATTTCTTCACACAGAGAGTGTGGAACGAGCTGAGGTGGTGAATACAGGCTCAATATTCACTATTCAGAGGAATTTGGACAGGTACATGATGGGAGGGGTGTAGACTGGGTGCAGGTCAGTGGGACTAGGGAGAATAATAGTTCAGTGCAGACTAGAAGGGCTGAACGGCCTGTTTTCTACGCTGTAATGTTCAGGGGTGTTTGGTCAATATTAAATCTCGCCCATTCACAAAGGCTGTTCACCTGGCCCCAGTGCCGCCCTCTTCGGGTCAGCGCGTAACACTGATCTCTGCTCGGATATTTTCACCCCACGAACACTCGCTAGAGGGCAGGTCTGACCACAATCCTCACCGTGATGGACCGGGACAGCGGCTAAAGTTTTAGACATGGGCGGAGAAGGGCTGACGGACACCGGGGAATGACTAAAGAGCTGGAATATACGAGGGAATGGTCGTTGAGGTAGGTGTGCGAGGGAGGTCGGGATTTCAGAGACAAGGAGGGGTGTGGGGGACCCGAGGGGGTGAGAGAGACAGGGAGGGGTGTAGGGGACCGGAGGGGTGTAGGCGACCGGAGAGGGTGATAGAGACGGAGGGGTGTCGGGGACCGGAGTGGTTGACAGAGACAGGGAGGGGTGTAGGGGACCGGAGGGGGTTATAGAGACAGGGAGGGGTGTAGGGGACCGGAGGGGGTTATAAAGACAGGGAGGGGTGTAGGGGACCGGAGGGGGGGGGGGGTGACAGAGACAGGGAGGGGTGACAGAGACAGGGAGGGGTGTCGGGGTCAGAGGAGGTTGTCGCATTAGGGACTGGTTGGGGCACAGTGGAGTTGTGAGAGTTGGTAGAAGAGGTGGGGGGTTGGAGAGGGTGGAGCCTCCATTGTAAAGGGAGGCGTCGCGGATGGTACACGCCTGTTCAGGAGTAGCGTCCGTCTGTCATCGGAGGGGGAGAAGGAGCGGGGGGGGTAGAGGGGGAGGGAGCGGAGGAGTAAGAGGGGGAGGGAGCGAGGGGGGAGAGAGCGGGGGAAGAGAGCGGGGGGAGAGGGGGAGGGAGCGGGGGGGGGGGGGTGGGAGAGGGGGAGGGAGCGGGTGGGGTCGGCTCTAAGTTCCCTGCCCCAAGGATCCAGGCGTCAGTCTTCCAGGGCGGCGGAGTGGGGAGCAGGGCGAGGGTCCGAGATGGAGGCGATGGCGAGACAGTGGGGGCTGGGGACGGAATCGGCGCAGCTGCGAGAGCTCAACGAGCGCCTGGAGTCGTACCTGCAGAGGGTCGCGGTCCTCGAGAAGGAGAACCGCTCTCTGCGGGAGCACATCGAAGCGCTGAAGCCCGAATTGGACAGGGGGAGGCGGAAGGAGTTGGAGGGGCTGCTGGCGGCGGTGAGGCAAGAGCTAGCGGAGGGCTGGAGGGGGGCGGACCGCGCGGTCCTGCAACGGGACTCGCTGCTGGAGGAGATGCGCCGGGTGTCCGAGGAGTGCTTGCGGGAGGCTCGCGTCCGCTCCGCGGCCGAGATGGAACTGGACGAGAGGCAGGGGTGGCTGGAGGAGGAGCAGGAGGGCCGGGAGGAGCTTCAAGGCCAGGTGCGGAGGCTGCAGGAGGAGCTGGGGCAACTGGAAGCGTCGCAGAGGCAGGAGAGGGGCGCCCTGCTGAAGGAGTTGGCGAGTGGCGCGGAGCGGGGCGTCCGGAGCGCCGCGGCCCCCGCGCCGGCTCTCTCTGCTCGGGATCTGGAGTTCTGCCTCGGGGAGGTGGGCCTGCGGTGGACCGAGGCGCGGGAGCTTTACCGCGAAGAGCTGGCCAGGGTGGAGCGGGCGGTGGTGGACACCGACCTGCAGCAGGAGGCGATGAAGGAGGAGACGAAGAGCCACCGGCTGCGGCTGCAGGCGCTGCGGGGCGAGGTGGACGGACTCAAGGAGAAGCGGAAGCTGATGGAGGAGAAGCTGCGGCAGCAGAACCGGGCGAGGCAGCAGGAGATGCAGCAGCTTCAGGTTGGCGGACACTTGTTGGGCAACACTTGTTCAGGAGTGAGGGGCGAGAGGATGGGGAGAGGCGGGGAGGATGGGGGTGGAGGGGAGGTGGAGTGAGGAGAGAGGTGGGGCGAGGAAGAGGGGGTGAAGGGCGAGGATGGTGGGTGAGGATGGGAGGGAGGGGCGGGGAAGGGGGTGAAGGGCGAGGATGGAGGGGTGAGGGATCGCCTTGAACAGCGAGGGTGTGTGTGAGGGGAGAGGTGGGGGAGGGGTGCGGGCGAAGGGGCGCACGGCGGGCGTTGGAGCGCGGGCAGGGCAATGGAAGGGGGGCGGCGGAGCGAAGGCAGAGAAATTTGGCACTAAACTAAATTTCGCGAGATAACCGGCCGGCGGAGGCTGACTGAAGCGTTAACGTTGTCTCCGCGACCGGGGAGAGCTCCTCACTCAAGACCCAGCGCTCACACCTCCACCGGAGTGAACGTAGCCGGCCGTCCCTCGGTATGGGAGTCCCGGGGAGGCTGGATGAAGGATAGAGCGAAGGAGAGGAGAAACGAGTGGGAGAGAAAGAGATGAAAGTGCCCCCGCTCCTCTCTGGCCATCGCCCGGCTGCCTCCAGTTAAAGGCGTTACCCGGGGTCCCGTTCCAACCCCCTCAGACCTGCCGTAACCCGCTCTGAGTCCCGCTGAATCAACCTGCGGCAGACACCCAGAATTCGTGAACCCAGAGGGAATATTTGGGAGGGTGGGGAAGGAGGGACTCAAGGCAGAGGGGTCCCGAGGTGCAGAACTCGGGTCGGTCCGTTAAACCAGTGGTTCACAACCTTTTTTTTCCCAACTCGCATGCCACCCCTTACTAACCACAGAGCACTGGCATTGGATGTGAACGGAGAACCACTGCCCTAAATAAAGAGAGCTTGGAGTTGAGAGATGGGGGAGATTTGTGGCAGTTGCACGGGTTCCAGGGAGCCCATTCTGGGAGTTGTGCGCACCATTGAATTCGATCTGTACCAGTGGCTCTCAATCTCTTCCACTCCCCCCCACCCACTCATATACCACGCTTCAGGAAGGGCAAACCAGAGGTCAAAGGTGGAGAGGGTGAGCACATTTTAAGTTCTTGAGAGTCACTATCTCGGCGGGGGGTCTTTCCTGGACCCAACACACGATTGGCCTTTACTTCCCCCGACACCAGAAACCCTGGCAAATTTCTGCAGATTGTGTGATGGAAAGTGGGTATCACAAACACCCCCTGAGGGTAAAGCCCTGCAAACGGTGGTGGACCCAGCCCAGGACATCACAGGCAAAACCCTCCCCACCATCGATAATGTGGGAGAGCAGCAGAGATCACCATAGGCCCACCCCTCCCGGCACACGCTCTGTTCTCGCTGCTGCCTCGTGAAAGAGGTGGCGGTGCCACAAGACTCATCCCCACTGGGTTCAAGAGCAGCTGCTCCCCCTCCACCGTCAGACCCCTCAACACAAACTCAATCAGTGACTCATTTATAACCATATAACAATTACAGTACCGAAACAGGCCATCTCAGCCCCTCTTGTCTGCACCAGTTTAAGTGAACTCCTCTACTCCCTGTCCATAACCCTCCAATCCCCTCACATCCATGCACTCATCCAACCTCCTCTTAAATGACAAAATTGACCCTGCTGCAACCATCTCTTCTGGAAGGTCATTCCACTCAACCACCACTCTCTGAGTGATGAAGTTTTAAAGGCTCTTTATTGATATTCTGTCTGTAATGCATAGTTTGCCCGTGCATGTTGAGTCAGTAAGTGGTAGTTCTGCCTTGTCAACAGGAAAAAGAATCTCAGGGTTGTATATGATGTCATGGAGACACTCTGACAATACATCTGAAATCTAATCTAAATCCCTCACCAACCAGACCACCTATGCCACAGGCACTCTGTGGTTAGTAAGGGATTACTTAAAGAGGTCGGTCTGTGAGTAGAGAGAAAATAAACATTGAGAACCACTGGTCTATGCCATTGGGCTGATTCCTGAGATGGCCGGGTTGTACTGGCTCAGAGACCCAAGGAATTCGATTTATATTCTTCAGATTTTAGAAGAATGGGAAGATGATCTTATTTGGACAGCTATCATTCTGAGAGGGCAGATATTTCCACTATTGCGATTGAGCAGACAGTGTAAGGATTAGGGAGGGGACATTTAACTCTGAGGTGGGTCCAAACTTCCCTCAGATGGCAGTGAATGCCTTGAGCCCCGTTGCCCCTCCCACCCACAAAGGGAACATCTTTCAAGAGTCAAATAGATAATGAGGATTGGGGTGAGGGGTGGCAGGAGCTGACCAATCCCTCTGAGTGGGGGGTCTCTCTCCCCTCCATCAACGTGATCTCCCGGGATCATTGTCTGAATAGGGGGAGCATTATCGTCGAGGACCCCTTCCACCATGCACACTGCATTTTCAGCTGCTCCTGTTGGGGGAAGAGATCCAGGAGGATCTTGCCCACTTCAATCTTCTCAGCAAGTGCAGTTGCTGTTGCCTGTTCCTGACCAGTGAGGAGATGTTGAGAGTCCACCATAGGTCACTAGTTAAGTGAACTCCAAGGAACTTAGTGCTCTCCACTATAGAGTTGTTGATGTGTAATGGAAGGTGGAGGGTCCCAGTCCTCCTGAAGTCCAGGATCATCTCCTCCATCTTGTCCACGTTAAGACTCAGGTAGTTGCACTTGCACCTTTTAATGAGATTTCCCACCTCATCACTGTAGTTGATGAGGCCAACGACTGTCACATCATCTGCAAACTTCTGGACGTGGCCATGCAGTTGTGGGTCAGTAGCATGAACAGGAGTGGGCCGGGCACCCAGCTCTGTGGCACGCCAGTGCTCAGTTTGATGGTGCTCGATGTTCTGCTTCTGATCTAGACATACACTGGTCTTACTGCTGGGAAATCCAGGATTCAGTTCGAGAGAGGGGTGTTGAGGACGGCTTCTCCCCAGCCTCTGGGGAATGATTGTGCAATCAGGTGATGATAAACTTGACTCTGACCTCCCTCCTCCAGACCACTGTGGGAGACCTGGAAAAGGTGAAGGAGTCCCTGACAGCCAAAATGGACCAAATCCTAGAGGACCAGAGACACCTGATGCAGATGAAATTGGCACTGAGTCTCGAGGTGGCCACTTACAGGTATTTAACTGAACCATGCATGGCGAGATCTCTCCCAAAGGATCCTGCTGCTAATCTGGCCCATCTGAACCACCTCGTAACAGAGCAGCGGCAGCAATGTGGGCCATCCATCCCAGCCTGTTGCAGGAGGTGTTTGTGGTGGTCAGTGGTTGGGGTGGGGGGGGGGGGGTTGGAGCACATGTAGATGGAGGCAGAGAAGAGATGGGCAGAAACTCATCATTCTGGGAGGACCCAGCTAGTCACTTCTGTGATTATGTAATGGGGGTGGAGGGGCATGTGTATTAACATTGACGACTCCGGTTTCAGTTACCCTCTACCCTTCCCCATCTTCTTCCTCCTGTCCCCTTTTCTCTCTTTCCCTCAGTCCCCTTTCACAGAGCCAAAATCAATTCTCACCTCTCCTCTTATAATATCCGATTAACACATTTCGTTGTTCTGGACCCCTCCTCTTCCCCCCCCCCCCACAGTATAGAGGATGTGATGATGAAATGGGGCAGGGCGTATTATACTGACTGCTTGCTATTGGCTATGAGTGTAGAGATACGGCACCTACTGGTATAACAGATGGAGATGCTTTCCCACTGGCCAGCCATAGCCAATAGCAAGCAATCAGTATAATACGCCCTACCCCATTTCATCATCACATCCTCTATACTGATCTTTGCAATGGAATCGCCTCAAGGTGGGACCATTTACAACAAGAAGGGTTGCAGGGCTCCATAAAAATGCTGAGAAATTCAGTAGGCCATGCAGCGTCTGTAGGAACGAAAGGGTAGCCAATACTTCAGGTCTGAGCCTGTGGGAGCAAAAATCAGGGGGAACTCTTGCTGGACCACTCTTGGAGTGTTGTGGGTGGTTCGAGTCACCTGGTCACAGAAAGGATGTGGCAGCTATGGAGATGGAGCAGAGGAGATTCACCAGGATGTTGGCTGAATTGGAGAATGTGGCTTATTTGGCAGGGTAAGCAGAGTGAAAGTTTTTCTCTGGTGCTCAAGAAGGATGAGAGGGGACTTTATTGAGGTCTACAAGATTATGAGAGGCATGGATAAAGTGGATAGCTGACACCTTTTACCCAGGGCAGGAATAACAAAAACTAGTGGACAAAGTGAAGGGAGGAAAGCTTAGGGGAGACATCAGAGTTAAATTTTTTTTTACACAGAGAGTTGTGGGTGCCTGAAATGCATTGCCAGGGGTGGTGGTGGAGGCTGGAACATTAGGAACATTTAAAAGACACTTAAATGGTGCAAGAAAAATAGGGGTTGAGAGTGTGAGATAGGGAAGATTTAGATTGTTGAGTAGGTTCACATAGGTGGGCTGAAGAGGATGTACTGTGCTGTCGTATTTCCATGCTCCAATGCCAACGGGTCCGCGGCATATAAGTAGCACCAGGATTCTGTGTTGGAGGGCAACCTCGATGCAGAGATGAGGAAGAAGGACTTGGGGGGGCCTGTGCATGAATCACAGAAGATTAGTTTGCAGGTGCAGCAGGTCGGCAAGAAGGCAACTGGAATGTTGGCTTCCATTGCTGGAGGGATTGGATTTAGAAGCAGGGAGGTTTTGCTGCAACTGGACCTTGGTGAGGCCCATCTGGAGAACCAGGTACAGTTCTAGTCTCCTAACTTGAGGAAGGATGGAGTGACTTTGGAAGCGGTGCAGGGGGGGGTCACCTGGTTGCTTCCAGAGATGAGAGTGTTAACCTATGGAGAGATTGAGTCATCTGGGACCATACTCACTGGAATTTAGAATGAGAAAGGATCTTATAGAATCAATAAGATCAATAAGGCATCAATAAGATAGATAAGTTGTTCCCATTGGTGGGTGAGGTGAGAATGAGGGGACAGAGCCTCAAGATTCAGGGAAATAGATTTAAGACAGAGATGAGGAGGTACTGCCCATTGAAGCAGTGGATGGCAACCTCAGTAAATAGATTTAAGACAAAGTTGGATAGATTTTTACAATATTGGGGGGAATTAAGGGATATGGGGGAAAGGCAGGTGGGTGGGGATGAGCCCGTTATCAGATCAGCCAATGAATGGTGTAGCTGGCTCGACAGGCCGAATGGCCGCCTCCTGCTCTTATTCCTGATGTTCGTTGTTGTCCTGCATCAGCTGTGGTGTGGAAGGGGACTATTGAAACTGCAGGGGTTCCCCCTCGCTCTGAAGTTCCCTGGGGTCTTTTCCCCCCAATCCTTTTCGAAGACCAGTTCGCAGCGGGGTCCCCTCCGCCTGCCCCCTCCCAGCGTCCGGCGCCCATCACTTCTGATGCTTTCTTTCGCGGGGACGTGCGCGCTGGCCGCTCGTCCTTGGTGTTCAGAGTCCAGGGTTTAAATGGTTAATGTGTCCGCGGTGGGACTGTGGGGGGGGGGGGGGGGTGGAAGCCACTCCCGTCGATGATGTAATTCCCCTAGACTGGAGAATAGGAGTGAGGTCATTGGTGGCAAATGTGAGGATCGCTTCGTGGAGAGAGGTGGGGGGTGGGGGGGTGGACCCGGGGCACCTTTTCAAACTCGAAGCCTTTCACAGCGATGAGACCTGGGAATGTTTGTTTGAGCGTCTCTCATCCGCCAGGAATAAAACTTGCCGAATTCTTTTAACTGACATGTGATACCGAGACAGAGAAAACAGGCACTCTCTCTCCCCCCACCCACAGACACCCCCACCCACACTCGATCACTCACAGACACACACTCACTCTCACACAGATTCTCAAATACACACAGATACCCAAAGATAATCTCTCTCTCATGCAGGCAACGCACACACATAGGGGTATGTCTATCATGTGCGCTCCCACACACCCTCTCTTTCTCATGCGCACACCGCCCCCCCCCCCCCCACAGTCTCCCTCGCAAGCACATGCACACTCACACACACACACAGATAAAGCCTCTCTCTGTCTCATACAGAAAGTCTCTCTCTCACACACACACACACGTGGGCCAGTGAGTCACGCTCGGCCTCCACTCGCTGTCTCTGTGACCCACACGCCGGAGCCGGACGGGTTATTAACACCACAATAGAACGGCCCTTCAAAGGGCTCTTGTGCCGGCTGCGCTCGCACCATTCAGCACAGATTTACTCTCGATGAATGACTCCCAGAGTCGCGCTCAAACCATCTTCCTCACATTCAGCCGATCCGTCCGTGTACAGTTCCCCTAAGACGGAGTCGGGGAGGGGGGGGGGGGGGGGGGGGGGAAGCGGTGACCAGCATTCTCCACCCCACTCCCCTCCTCCTCATCTCTCCGTCCCCTCTCCCTTTCTACTCACCTTTTCCCCCCTTCTCTCTCTCCCCCTCTCTTTTTCTCTCTCCCACTCCCCCCCCCCTCTTTTCAAATCTCATGAGAAATGGTCCTATCAACTAACTCTCCCTGGAACCCAGTGAGGGTCTGCGCCGAGGGTTCGAACCCAGCATCTGAGGACCCGTTTATAATTTAAACAATCAGCACGGTAACAGGCCATTTCGACCCATGACAAAACCCGGAACGTTTCGAACTGTGGGAAGAAACTGGAGACCACCCCTCCCCCAAACCCACCCCTGGGAAACCACACGCAGAATCGAGGAGAATCCCTTTCCAGGCACTGCGGGATTCGAACCCCTTTCACGATCGATCGCTGGTGGCTGTGCCAACGCCCATCATCAAAAATAAGGCTCCATACTGCTTTTTGCCACAATTTGTCGGGGGGGGGGGGGGGGTTTCTTTGCAGGGGCTGTGAATGTTGCAAACTCTGGAGAAACTCAGCCGGTCTCGCAGCGTCCATGGGAGGCAAAGATATGACTGACGTTTCGGGCTTGAGCCCTTCCCCAAGGTGGAAAAAAAAAGTTAAAGGCTGGGGAAAGAAAGGGGGTTGGGGGGGGGGGGTGAAGAGGAGGGGTCCAGATCAACGAAATGTGTTAATCGGATATTATAAGAGGAGAGGTGAGAATTGATTTTGGCTCTGTGAAAGGGGACTGAGGGAAAGAGAGAAAAGGGGACAGGAGGAAGAAGATGGGGAAGGGTAGAGGGTAACTGAAAACCGGAGTCGTCAATGTTAATGCCATCCGTTTGGAGAGCGCTCTGAACCGTCGGTAATTTTGCTTTCCCTCCGATGAATGCTGCGAGATTGGCTGAGTTCCTCCCCGCATTTCTGGGCGTTGCCATTGGCAGGGTTGTAGATCACAAGGCAGAGGGACAAGAGTAGGCCCGTCGGCCCATCCAGCCTTCCCCGCCATTCTGATCCATCCTCCCGCTCTGCCCTGCTCCCCGTAACCCTTGACGCCCTGTCCATCTCTGCCTTAAATCCACCCGGCGGGCCTCGCTTCCACAACTGCCTGTGGCACCATCTTCCACAGACTCGCCACTAAAGAGATTTTTTCCCGCATCTCCGTTTTAAATCGACGCCCTTTTATCCTGAAGTTGTGCCCTCTTGTCCCAGACTCCCCTACCATGGGAAACATCCCTGGCCACTTCTGCTCTGTTCAGGCCTTTCAGCCCTCAATATGTTTCTATAAGGTCCCGTCGTCGTCGTCGTTCCCCCCCCCCCCCCCCATTCATCCTCCTGTACTCCGACCAGTCCAAGAAGTGACAATTGTTCCTCATGTACTAACCCTTTCATACCTGGTATCATTCTAGTAAATCTTCTCTGAACCCCCAGCACATCTTTTGGTGCCCAAACGGAACACAGTCTCTCCAAGTGAGGTCTCACCATGGCTTTTTGGAGCCTCAACATCACATCCCTGCGCTCTGAAATGAACGCCAACACTGTATTCCCCTTCTTCACAACCTGGGGGGTCAACCTTTAGGGAATCCTGCACCAGGACTCCCAAGACCCTCTGCACCTCAGAATTTAGAATTTTCTCCCCATAGTCTGCCCATTTATTTCTTCGACCGAAGTGCATGACCGTGCCCTTCCAACACCGTATTTCATCTCCCATCTCTTTGCCCTATTCAAGTCTCTGCGGCCTTTTGAATATCTTCAGCACCACCTATATTGGTATCATCTGCCAATTTAGCCATAAACCCATCCATCCCATAATCTAAATCCTTTATATACAACAAAGCGGCCCCAACACCGACGCCGCCCCCCCCCCCCCCACCCCCACACCGCGGAACGCCACTGGTAACTAGGCTACTAACACCTGTGTTTGGGGTCTCTCTATGCATCAGTTGGTCTGGAGGGCCTGCAGGCGGTGAAGGAGATGGGACAGATTTGAGCTCAATGACGTCTGTTTTTTTTAATATCTTCTTCCTCTCTCTGGCTCACGCAGAGCCCTGTTGAACAGCGAAGCGGACAGGATGAACTTAGCGGCCGGGTATCGAGGTAAGGGAGTCGGATGCTCTTGGTCTGATTGCGCCTCGCGTGGAACCTTAGACCAGTGGTTCTCAACCTTTGTCTTTCCATTCACATCCCACTTTTAAGTAATCCCCGTGTCATCAGTGCTCTGTGATCAGTTAGGGATTGCTTAAGGTGGGGTGTGAGTTGAAAGGGAAGATTGAGAACCACTGCTCTCGACCCAATTGTCACTGAAATATTTTGCTTGAGAAAAATTGTCGTTGACGCATTTCCTTTGGAGATCTGAGACCGTGCATGTCAATGAGGGACGATTTCAACAGTGGATTTCACACCCTTTCTTCCCATTCACCTCCCACCTTTAAGCAATCCCCAACTAATCACAGAGCACCGATGGCCTAGGGATTACTTAAAGTGGGATGTGAGTGGAAAGAAAAAGGTCGAGAACCACTGCCAGAGACTGACGGCAAAGCCTTCGTGTAGGGACCATTCAACGATAGGGTCTTCCACCTGGGCACCCTTTAACCGGATGGCATTATAATCGATTTCTGTTAAACCTTCCCCGTCTCCTTTCCTCCTTTCCCCATTTCCCTCCGTCCCCTTCCACAGATGCAAAATCAAGTCTCACCTCTCATCATATCCATTAACACCTTTTTGGCTATTGGTCTGGACTCACCCTCCCCTCATCTCTTCTGCAAATAAGACGCCTGCCTGCTTTTTGCTCACCTCTTCCTCGGGCCCGAAATGTCCATGTTTTTACCTCCTGTGGACGCTGCCAGACGGGCTGAGTTCCTCCAGCATCAGTGTGTGTGTGTGTGTGTGTGTGTGGTGGGGGGGGTCGGGTTAAAGGAGAGCACCCCCCACCTACCTTCTTCCTACGTCCGTGGAAGGAACGGCCAGAGGGAGTGGCAGAGGCAGGGGACAACTGTGGATGAATGGAATTTGTCAGCAGGTTACAGGGCGGCGCGGCTGTGAGCGCGACGCCTTTACAACGCCGGGCATCGGGGATGGGGGTTCGAATCCCGCGATGTCCGTAAGGAGTTCGTACGTTCTCCCGGTGTCTGCGTGGGGTTTCCCCCGGGGGGGGGAGGCCTCCGGTTTCCTCCCACCGTTCGAAACCTACTGAGTGTGTCGGTTAACGAGGTGTAAATTGGACATGGCCTGTATGTCTAAATTTGTTTTGAATGATACCCCTTTAACCAACACCCCCCCGCGGTAGGTTTTGAACGGTGGGAGGAAATCGAAGCCCCCCCCCCCGGGGAAACCCACACGGATACGGGGAGAACGTACCAACTCCTGTCAGACAGCGCGGGATTCGAACGCCGGTCCCGCTCGCTGGCCGCTATGTCTAAATTTAGAAACAGGCCGTTCGTCCCTTCTGGTCCGTGATGAACGTTTGTTTCTGTCTCGTCCCACTGTCCTGCACCCACGCCCCTCAGTCCGTGTACCCGTCCAAATTCTACGGAGCTCGGGTTCACCGTTTCAGCGGGTAGCTCGCTCCGCACTCCCACCACGTTCCCCTTTCACCCTTTATATATCTATATATGTTTAAAAAAAGACAGGTACCAGGATAGAAACGGTTCCGAGGGAGATTGGCCAAGCTGGTTCAGCGGGGGAAACGGGACGGGTAGGGCCGAATAGCCTACTGGTGCGCTATAATCCCCAGTGTGATAGCCATATGGTGCATAATGGAGCCCTGGGGGGGATATCGCTTACTTGTGCTTGTTTGACATTGCCAGACGTCGAGTTGGGATTTCCAAGCGGGAAGGGACCTTCGCGACTGGGGAGCGGCTACATCTGGAGAACTCGAACGGTCAGCGCGTTGGGATCGAGGGAGCGGGACGACGTGGCTGAACCAGAGCCCTCCGCGAGTCGAGGAGACAAGGTCATGGCAGCGGGCACCCCGCAGTCGGCGGCGGGCGGGACTGGGTCAGGTGATGGTACCGGCGCAGGGAAGGAGCCCGAGGAACGTCCAAAGGGTGACCGGGGCCCTGGCATTCCCAGCCGAGATGAGACGGCTCCGAGGGAGGGCAAGGTCCCAGAGACCAAGCTGCTCTCCAAACCGGAGAGACAGCCGCCCCCAGAGACCGAGCAGCCGCAGTTGGATACCGCAGGGGACACTGCCGGGACCCCGCTGGACGCCAAGGGAAGCCAGCCCGCTCCGCCCTTCTCGGCGTCCCCCGCACAGAGTCCCGAGCCGATGAAAGAGGAGCGGGGTGATCGGGAACCTGAGCAGGCGGCCGCCGAGAAGAAACTGGACGGTGACCAGGAAAAGGTGGTGAGGGCGGCCGCCGACGAGCAGAAACCCGCGGGAGAGGTCCTTGGCGAGAAGCCGGCGGCAGAGGAGATCGCGAAGGTCATCGTGAGCTCGGAAGCACCGCGGACTCAGCAGCGGGTAGCGGGGCCAGGAAAGGAGGAGACGGTAGCGCAGGGGGTCCCGCCCGGCGGCGAGGATGCATCGAAGCCGGGCGTGGGTGGAAGCAGCGAGATGGCGGCGGAGGACGTCCCGCTGGGAGCCCAGCGAGAAGGACAGCCCAGTGGGAGCTCCCGGGAGTTTGGGGGAGAGGTGACCGGGGCGGAGGAGCCGGTGGCCGCCCAACGGATCCAGGAAGAGTTGAAGTCCCAGGAGAGAGTGGCCGCGAAGGAAGGATCCCCTGTTGAAGGAAGCTCCAAGCTGCCCGCAGACCCTCTCCCCGCCGAAAGAAACAAGGAGGGGGTAAAGACGGACAAGAGGGAGGATGTTTCGGTGGAAACAGCCGCGGGCTCTGCGAAGGAGAGTCTCCTCGAGGACAAGAAACAGGGAGTGGTGACCTCGATCGCCAACCAACATCTCCCCTTGGGAGGGCTGTTCGGAGTTGTGGCGGCGAGAGAGGAGATAGCGGGGACCAACGCAAGCTCAGACGCAGCGCCGACCGAGCAGCCGGTACCGGAACGGGAGGACGAGACGGCGGCGCAGGAGGTCCTGGATGAGCTGAAGCCGCAAGAAGCCACCGTGTGCGGAGACGAGGGGGGAAGTGGCGAGGGGGCGGTGGAGAAAGTCCCAGTGGGGGTCAGTGAGGCCAAGTCCAGCACTGAACCCGGGCCACAGGGAGAACCGCCCAGCGAGAGCGACCAGGGGCAGGGGGGAGAAGTGGCCGTGACGGAGGAGCCTGACGCAGCCCAACCAACCCCAGGAGAACCGGGGTCCAAGGCACCAATAAAAGAGAAGGAAACAGTGACATTGGGGTCTTCCCCTGAGGACTCTGTTCAGGAACAGCCCGAGGAAAAGGTGGTCCCAGGGAGAGAGACCAGGGAGAAGGTTCCTGGGGAACCGTGTGTGGCGGTTACAGAAGAGGAGAAGCTCCCAGAGGAGAAAGAAGAGGAGGGGAGCCCGGCCGAGGACCAACATGTGTCCGCAGGAGAGGAGTCGGTGAGAGAGGAAATAGCGGAAACCATTGAGAGCTCAAAGGCAGCGCGGACCGAGCAGCCGGTGGCCGGACAGGAGGATACGGCGGCGCCTAGAACTTCGGTGGCCGAGGAAGCGCCTTCCCCCGGAGACTCTGTTCAGAAACAGCCTGAGGAGGAGGTGGTCCCGGGGACAGAGACCAAGAAGGAGCTTCCTGAGGAACCGTGCGTGGAGGAGACGGCGGAGGTCACAGCAGAGGAGAGGTTTGACCAGGATCTGGAAGAGGAGGTGACCCCGGCCGAGGATCAACATGTGTCCGCGGGAGAAGTCATTTGCGACGAGTTGCTGAGAAAGATATCAGAGACCAAAGAGAGCTCAGAGGCAGCGCCGACCGAGCAGCCGGTACCGGAACGGGAGGAGGAGACGGCGGCGCAGGAGGTCCTGGATGAGCTGAAGCCGCAAGAAGCCACCGTGTGCGGAGACGAGGGGGGAAGTGGCGAGGGGGCAGTGGAGGAAGTCCCGCTGGGGGTCAGTGAGGCCAAGTCCAGCGCTGAACCCGGGCCACAGGGAGAACCGCCCAGCGAGAGCGACCAGGGGCAGGGGGGAGAAGGGGCCGTGACGGAGGAGCCTGACGCAGCCCAACCTACCCCAGGAGAACCGGGGTCTAAGGAAGCAGTAACTAAGAAGGAAACTGTGACATTAGCGACCGAGGAAGGGTCTTCCCTTGAAGACTGTGTTCTGCAACAGCCTGAGGAGGAGGTGGTCCCAGGGACAGATACCAAGGAGGAGGTATCTGGGGAACCGTGTGTGAAGGAGACGGCGGAGGTCTCAGCAGAGGAGGAGAAGATTCTCGGGGACAAGGATGAGGCGGGGACCCCAGCTGAAGAACATCATCTCTCCACAGGAGAGGAGTCAGTGAGAGAGGAGATAGCAGAGACCATTGAGAGGGCAGAGGCAGTGCTGACCGAGCAGCCAGTGGCCAGACAGGAGGAGGAGGATGAGACGGTGGCGCCTGGAGCTTCAGCTGCTGAGGAGATAACTTCCCCAGGAGACTCTGTTCGGGAACAGCCTGAGGAGGAGGTGGTCCCAGGGACAGAGATCAAGGAGGAGGTATCTGGGGAACAGTGTGTGGAGGAGATGGCAGAGGTCACAGCAGAGGAGAAACTTCCAGAGGAGCCCAAAGAGGAGGGGACCCTGGCTGAGGAACCTCATCTCTCCGTGGGAGAGGAGTCGGTGAGAGAGGAGATAACAGAGACTATTGAGAGCTCAGAGGCAGCACCGACCGAGAAGCCAGTGGCTGGAAAAGTGGAGGAGGAGGTGGCAGTGCCTAGAGCTTCGGCCGCCAAGGAGATGCCTTCTCCCAGAGACTCTGTCCAAGAACAGCCGGAGGAGGAAGTGGTCCCAGGAACAGAGACCGAGGAGGAGGTATCTGGGGAACTGTGTGTGGAGGAGACAGCTGCAGTCTCTGTGGACCAGGAACTGGAGGTGACCCCAACTGAGGACCAACATCTCTCAGTGGGAGAGGTCCACTGTGAGGAGCCAGCGAGAGAGAAGATAGCGGAGACCATTGAGAGCTCAGAGGCAGCACAGACCGAGCAGCCGGTGGCCGGACAGGAGGAGGAGACAGTGACGCCTGGAACTTTGGCACCCAAGGAAGTGTCTTCCCCTGAAGACTTTGTTCTGCAACAGCCCGAAGAGGAGGTAGTCTCAGGGACAGAGACCAAGGAGGACGTATCTGGGGAACTGTGCATGGAGGAGACGACAGAGGTCCCAGCGGAGGAGGAGAAGATTCTTGGGGACAAGGAAGAGGAGGTGACCCCAGCCGAGGACCAACTTGTGTCCATGGGAGAGGAGTCAGTGAAAGAGGAGATAGCGGAGACAATCGAGAGGGCAGAGGCAGTGCCGACCGAGCAGCTGGTGGCTAGACTAGGGCAGGAGGAGGAGATGGTGGCGCCACAAATTTCGACAGCTGAGGAGACACCTTCCCCCAGAGATTCTGTTCAGGAACAGCCCGAAGAGAGGGGTGAGAAGGAGGTGGTCCCTGGGACAGAGACCAAAGAGGAAGTTCCTGAGGAACCATGTGTGGAAGAGACGGCGGAAGTCACAGCAGAGGTGAAGCTCCCAGAAGAGAATGAAAAGGAGGGGACCCCGGCTGAGGACCAACATGTGTCTGCAGGAGAGGAGTCTGCGAGAGAGGAGATAGCTGAGACCAGTGAGAGCGCAGAGGTAGCGTCGACTAAGCAGCTGGTGGCTGGACAGGAGAAGGAGATGGCAGTGCCTGGAACTTCGGCGGCAGAGGAGGTGACTTTCCCCGGAGACTTTGTTCAGGAACAGCTTGAGGAGGAGGTGGTCCCAGGGACAGAGACCAAGGAACAGGTATCTGGGGAACCATGCATGGAGGAGACAGCGGAGGTCACAGCAGAGGAAAGGTTTGATGACCAGGATCTGGAAGAGGAGGTGACCCCAGCTGAGGACCAACATGTGTCCATGGGAGAGGAGTTGGTGAAAGAGGAGATAGCGGAGACCATAGAGAGCTCAGAGGCAGTGCCGACTGAACAGCCAGTGGCTGGACAGGAGAAAGAGGAAATGGTGGCACAGGAGGTCCTAGATGAGCCGAAGCCGCAAGAAGCCACCATGTGTGGAGACGAGGAGGGAAGTGGTGAGGGGGCAGTGGAGGAAGTCCCACTAGGGGCCAGTGAAGCCGAGCCCAGCACTGAACCTGAGCCACAGGGAGAACTGGCCAGCAAGAGTGATCAGGAGCAGGGGGAAGAAGTGACCAGGATGGAGGAGCCTGATGCAGCCCAACCTACCCCAGGAGAACCAGAGTCCAAGGAACCAGTTACCAAGATGGAAATGGTGACATTGGAGTCTTCAGCAGCCGAGGGTTCTTCCCCTAAAGACTCTGTTCTGCAACAGCCTGAGGAGGAGGTGATCCCAGGGACAGAGACCAAGGAGGAGGTATCTGTGGAACCATGTGTGGAAGAGATGGCGGAGGTCCCAGCAGAGGAGGAGAAGATCCTTGGGGACAAGGAAGAGGAGGAGGAGACCCTGACTGAGAACCAACATGTGTCCACAGGAGAGGAGTTGGTGAGAGAAGAGATATCGGAAACCATTGAGAGCTCAGAGGCAGCACTGACCGAGCAGCCAGTAGCAGAACCAGAGGAGGAGGAGGCGGCAGCTCAGGGAACATCGGCTGCCGAGGAAGCGCCTTCCCTCAGAGACTCTGTTCAGGAACACCCTGAGGAGGAAGTTGTTCCAGGGACTGAGACCAAGGAGGGGGAATCTGGGGAACCATGTGTGGAGGAGACGGCAGAGGTCACAGCGGAGGAGAAGTTGATTCTCGGGGACAAGGAAGAGGAGGTGACCCCGGCCGAGGACCAACTTGTGTCTGAGGGAGAGGAGTCGGCGAGAGAGGAGATAGCGGAGACCATTGAGAGCTCAGAGGCAGCACTGACCGAGCAGCCGGTAGCAGAACCAGAGGAGGAGGAGGCGGCAGCTCAGGGAACATCGGCTGCCGAGGAAGCGCCTTCCCTCAGAGACTCTGTTCAGGAACACCCTGAGGAGGAAGTTGTTCCAGGGACTGAGACCAAGGAGGGGGAATCTGGGGAACCATGTGTGGAGGAGACGGCAGAGGTCACAGCGGAGGAGAAGTTGATTCTCGGGGACAAGGAAGAGGAGGTGACCCCGGCCGAGGACCAACTTGTGTCTGAGGGAGAGGAGTCGGCGAGAGAGGAGATAGCAGAGACCATTGAGAGCTCAGAGTCAGTACTGACCGAGCAGCCGGTAGCAGAACCAGAGGAGGAGGCGGCAGCACAGGGAATCTCGGCTGCCGAGGAAGCGCCTTCCCTCAGAGACTCTGTTCAGGAAAAGCCCGAGGAGAGGGGCAAGGAGGAGGTGGTCCCGGGGACAGAGACCAAGGAGGAGGTATCTGGGGAACCATGCATGGAGGAGATGGCAGAAGTCACAGCAGAGGAGAAGCTTCCGGAAGAGCCTGAAGAGGAGGTGACCCCAGCCGAGGACCAACATGTGTCCGCAGGAGAGGAGTCGGTGAGAGAGGAGATAACGGAGACCATTGAGAGCTCAGAGTCAGTACTGACCGAGCAGCCGGTAGCAGAACCGAAGGAGAAGGTGGCAGTGCAGGGAATCTCGGCTGATGAGGAAGCGCCTTCCCCCAGAGACTCTGTTCAGGAACAGCTCGAGGAGAGGGGCAAGGAGGAGGTGGTCCCGGGGACAGAGACCAAGGAGGAGGTATCTGGGGAACCGTGCATGGAGGAGATGGCAGAAATCGCAGCAGAGGAGAAGCTTCCAGAGGAGCCCGAAGAGGAGGTAACCCTGGCCGAGGACCAACATATGTCCGCAGGAGAGGAGTCAGCGAGGGCAGAGATATTGGAAACCATTGAGAGCTCAGAGGCATCGCCGACTGAGCAGCTGGTAGCAGAACTGGAGGAGGAGGCAGCAGCACAGGGAACCTCGGCCACCAAGGAAGAGCCTTCCCCCAGAGACTCTGTTCAGGAACAGCCTGAGGAGAGGGGCAAGGAGGAGGTGGGCCCTGGGACAGAGACCAAGGAGGGGGAATCTGGGGAACCATGTGTGGAGGAGATGGCGGAGGTCGCAGTGGAGGAGAAGTTGATTCTCGGGGTCAAGGAAGAGGAGGTGACCCCGTCCGAGGACCAACTTGTGTCCGCAGGAGAGGAGTCGGCGAGAGAGGAGATAGCGGAGACCATTGAGAGCTCAGAGTCAGTACCGACCGAGCAGCCAGTAGCAGAACCAGAGGAGGAGGTGGCAGCGCATGGAATCTCGGCTGCCGAGGAAGCGCCTTCCTCCCGAGACTCTGTTCAGGAACAGCCCGAGGAGAAGGGCAAGGAGGAGGTGGTCCTGGGGACAGAGACCAAGGCGGAGGTATCTGGGGAACCGTGCATGGACGAGATGGCAGAAGTCACAGCAGAGGAGAAGCTTCCAGAGGTGCCCAAAGAGGAGGTGACCCCAGCCGAGGACCAACATGTGCCCGCGGGAGAGGAGTCAGTGAGGGCAGAGATATTGGAAACCATTGAGAGCTCAGAGGCAGCACCGACCAAGCAGCCAGTAGCAGAACTGGAGAAGGAGGAGGAGGAGGAGGCGGCAGCTCAGGGAACCTCAGCCGCCGAGGAAGTGCCTTCCCCCAGGGATTCTGTTCAGGAACAGCCCGAGGACAGGGGCAAGGAGGAGGTGGGACCTGGGACAGAGACCAAGGAGGAGGTATCTGAGGAACTGAGCGTGGAAGAGACAGCCGCAGTCTCTGTGGACCAGGAACAGGAGGTGACCCCAAATGAGGACCAACATCTCTCAGTGGGAGAGGTCCACCGTGAGGAGCCAGTGAGAGAGGAGATATCGGAGACCATTTTGAGCTCAGTCAAAGGACAAGATGACCGGATTGACCAGGAGGGAATCCCAGCAGAAGTGGCTGAGCTGGAGGCCCAGGAACTAGTGTGCGGCCAGGAGGGGGGATCTGCCTGTGACGTGGAGGGGGGACTAGCTGATGAGGACCTTCCCTTGGTGAGATCCGCTCCACTCGCCCAGCCCGAGCAGGTTGAAGATGAAGAGAAGTTTGGTGAAAATGAGGCAGATGGCGGGGAGGGGGCAGCCCTTCCCTCAGAGGAGGTCCTGGAGCCTGCTCTCACTGAGGGCATGGAGGAAGAACAGTCCAGATGGGAAGACTGCATGAAGTCGCCAGACGTCCCGTCCTTGGACGAGGACCCTCCGCTGAGGGTCTCTTCAGAGGAAGCTCTGGACACGCCGAGCCAACCCACAGTATCGCCGATTTCAGAGTGCCTTTCGCAGGCCGAGTCACCAGAGGTCACAGGCCCATCCCACACACCTCCCTCCCAAACAAGTGAGGTTCAAGGCGATGCTAGCCCTTGTGAAGAAGAGCATCCCAATATGAAGCCGACGGAGGATGGGCTACCTGGGGGCTCCAGTGAGCCAGGCCCCCGGGATGAGCCTGTTCCTGAAGAGGGGAGTGATTCTGATGGGGCTGGAGGTTTGGCCCTGGAGGAGGGTGGGTTGCAAACAGAAGTGTGTGTGAAGCCCGTGGACGACACCCAAGCCGAGGAAGAGGCACCTGAAACCCCAATCGACCAGCAGACGGGCGAAGAGAACCTCGCCGCTTTGGAACACGAAGATTCACCCAAGGATGTCCAGACTCCAAGCAACCTCTTGCAAGTCCAGGGCGATATACCAGCAGCAACACCTTCAGTGGGTGCATGGCAAGGGGACAGTAACGGAGTGGAGGTGGCTGAGCAAGAGGGGTCACCTGGAGAGGAAGAGGTGGAGGGTCGACTTGTCTCTCGTCTGGAAGCCTCGGGCCCAGGAAATGACAGTAAACCACTGACAGAGGACCAAGAGACATCATCTCTTCAGGGAGAGGCTGACCAAAGTTACAAGGGCCAGAGTGAACCGTGTGGACCACAGGAGGAGTCCAAGGAGGATTCATCCATTGCTTGCCCTCTGGACAAAATTGACTCCAGCATCCCTAACCCAAGAGATTCCGGCAGGGGCTCGGAGGAAGAAGGGGAACCCTGCAGAGGAGAGGAGCTTGGCACATTGAGGGAATCTATGCAGATCTGTGAAGACATAGTGGAACGGGTGACCTCCCCTAAAACCCACCAGCACCTGGAGACCCATGAAGATGAGAGGTTGCCTGGCGAAGATTTCTCGCTGAGTGCTGCAGAGGGAATGGAGGAGGGGGGCAATGGCGGCAGCGTCGACCCGACCCTCTCCCCTCTCCCCCTGAGCCCAGCTCAGGACACCACGCCAGCGGACATCCAGGATCCCCGTCCGGTGATCCCCGCGCTTCCCGAAGACCAGCCAATGAACGGGTTGCATGATTGCTGCAAAACCTTGGGCAAAGGCGAGGGTAGAACGGTGGAGATGATTGCAACTGCCTACCACTACTGCTCGTCTGAGGACGAATAGGTACTTCCCACGCCACGACACTGACAGAGCGGAGTATCCTCTCTTCTCATCACTGGGGCTGGTCACCGTGGTACCAGCAGCCGGAACCCCGCCACCATCCACCTAACATTGGCCTTCAATTGAGGGAAGCTCCTGTGTGTTGACTGGAACTTTAGAACATTAAAAAATCTACAGGCCCTTTGAGCCAACATTATCACCTACTCTACCAACTGCCTGGAATTTCCCTAGTACATAACCCTCCATTTTTCTCAGTTCCATTTATCTAGTCTTTCATATGATCTAATTGTGCCTCTTCCTCCACCACCAGCACCACGACTCCCAGTGTAAAGAACTCAACCTCTTACAACCCCCCCCCCACCCCCGTATTTACCCCCAAGCACCTTAAAACTATTTTGCCCTAGTGTTAGCCATTTCAACCCTGGGGAAAAGCCTCTACACAATCAATGCCTCGTATCATTTTGTACACCACTATCGGGTCACCCCCTCATCCTTTTCGCCCCAAGGAGAAACGTCCAAGTTCACTCAACCCATCCTCATAAGGCGTACTCTCCAAATCAGGCACTATCCTTGTAAATCTCTCCATAGCATCTACATCCTTCCTGAAAAGAGGTGACCAGAACTGAACACAATATTCCAAGTAGGGGGGGTGGCGTCTAGACAAATAGCTGGAACAGCTATCCCATGGTTAAATGAAGCCCAACACATCATATGGCCTTCTTAACAACACTGTCAACCTGTGCGGCAGCTTAAGAGTGTCCTGTGGACAGGGACCCCAAGATCTCCCAGTCCGTCCACACTGCTCAAAGTTCACCCAGTCACATTGCAATCTGCCTTCAACTGTGACCGACTGAAATAAACTACCTCACACTTTTATGGGTTGAACTCCATCTGCCCAGCTCTGCATCCTACCAGCTCTCCAGCACCGCCAACCTTTGCATCATCCGCAAACTAACTAACCCCACCCTTCCATTTGGTCATCTAGGTCATTTCCAAAACAAAAAAATCACCAAGGGGAGAGATCCCAGAACAGATTCCCACGGGAACACCACTGACATCTGATCTCCATGCAGAAAATGAACCCACCATTCTGCGTCCACTAAGCAAAGCCTCCTTACTTTCTGAACAAGCCTTGCTGACTAGCAGCTAGAAATCGTCCCGGTCACCGGACATGTCCTTATTTGCCTTTTTTTTTTCCAAATAAACATTGGTGTGTTTTGATGTAGATAAATAAAGAACAAATTAAGTTTGGAGATTTGTTTCCAGTTTCATGTAAAATTAGAAATGCATCTCACAGGCGGGTGGCCGGCCGGCCGGGTTCATTGGAGTGGGGGGGTTGTGGGGTGGAGGGGGAGAAGGGGAGAGGCAAAGAAGGTGGAACACAGGGACAAGGGTGGGAGGCCCAAGGCCAGTGACATCACTAGGATTGGTGTCACCCAGTGCCGTAACTCATGGAGTCAACCCCTCCCCCACCACAAATTAGCAATATTTGAAAAAATATATAGAATAATACATGATAAATATAGTTGTAAATTGCTTAAATGTAATATTTATTAGATTCTATGAATACTAGCAACAAAATTGTTTTGTAAAATCTTTCGAAATTCAATTACAACCTTATTAGTGACTGAGCAGAAACCTTTTTAAAAATTTTTTTTCTCCTTTTCCTTTAATGACCACTTCATTCTCAAAAAAAGTTCTTGATCTCAGTTCACAAATACTAATCACTGCAATATTGTAGCTAAAGCGCCAAAGAATTTGACAAAAGCAGCAACTATTAAAAGCACCGGCAGCAACAAAAACAACAGCGCTTGCTGGTGCAGGCAAACCCCTGTGATTCGAAGCGTCGTTGTCATTGAGCGATAACGACGGCTCTGGCCGGAGCACATTAGAAGGGTCAAAATGTAAATGAGCAATGAGTTTTAGCCTCGTAGGCATGTTGATACTGGGCTTACGAAAAATGCTTTTGTTATTACGAACGACAGGGTTATTTTTATAAAAAATAATAAATTTCTGCTGAAACACTGCACAAAAATTGTATAGACAGTCATTTTGGTGTCACCCCCTTTAATGGTGTTACCTGGTGTGGTCCGCACTCCCCCACCAGTGATGCCAGTACCCGAGGTGACGATGGAAGCCGTGCTGGGGGGCTCTGAATGAGGGTGGGACCGCTAGAGAGATTGAAGGTTCCTTTATTGTCATGCTAATTAAAACAGTGTAGTATTACACAAATTAGCTTTTGGTCTGCCATGAGTAGAAATTGCCCAGCGCCCCTTACAATCAGAGAAAGAGAAGCAAAAGAGTGTTTCCCCCCCACACCCCGAGTCACTGAGCATCTGTGGATTCACCTCCTGCCCTCCCACAGCTGCATAGGGTCCAGTCCACACCATCAGCGGCCCAAGATTCAGATCTGAACCTCCGACCTGATCAGGAACCCTTCAGCCCTCCTCGGCACCCTCTCCGAAATCTGGTACCCCCACCAGCCAGGCTCCAGGCAGTCAGTAGCCTGGTGTGAATCTCGCTTGGCCGAAGGTGCCAAGTGCTAATTTTTTTAGACACCAGAGCTCACCAAAAATGGCAAGTAGGAGAAGCTTGGAGCAGCCCCGTGACGAGCCCGGAACGGGCCCCTGGGACGCCGGAGCGGAAGTTCGGTGAGCTCTGGCAGCCCTGTGTCCCTGAGGCGCCAGCAGTCCACTGCCTGGGTGGGTTCCTCGCCTCGAGTTGCCACAGAGCCCCTCACTGGTGTCCATCCCATGGGTCTTCTCCTCTACTTCTCCTTCTCAAACGTGTGGTGGCCTCCCTGTTTGCTGGTGCCCTGTGCCAGTAGCATCACCAGGGTTGATGTCACCCAATGCAGTAACTCATGGTGTCATTTTGTTCACCACCCTCGCCCCCCCCCACCCCCCCTCCAAGACCAGTCAGAATCATTAGTAATGTGTTTTGGTACTAATGTTACTGGTAAATTGTAATTCCCGTAGGTCACCTAATGTAACGGCAAATTGTAGTGAGATTAACAACTGGCAAAATTAAAATGACACCTTTAAATTACAATATCATTCGCACGGCCTTGATGTACTTACATCGTTTCATCAGGTTAAATTGAAAATTCAGTAAGAAAGGAATAGAATTCGAAATAAAAACGTTTAGGAACTAATCAAAATTAATGGCACATGACTAGTCACGGCCCTCCAGTCTGAGCGGCAGATGAAATGGTCTGATTGGAGAACAAAGAGGAAGTTTCGGTCCTAATGCCGGCAAACGAGAATGAGCATCGATGGACAACAGGACAGGACAGGCATGGAGGGGCCAATCTATTGTTCATGTCATGGGGACATCCCTCAGTGCTGGAGGCAGTGGAGGGGTGGAGCTATGCAGAGGAAGGTACTGAGTTGGGTGTAGTGGGTCAAATCAAGTTTATTGTCATCCGATTGCACTAGTACAACCCGACGAAACAGCGTTCTCCGGTCCTCGGTGCAAAACACGCAGACACACAACCAGACATAATTCACATACAAACAAGCAATACAAATGCAGGACAAGTATTCAAATATACAAATAAATAAATAAATGTTATTCATGAATATGAGGGTCTCGGATGGTCAGTGTGAGCCATTCCTTTGGTCGTTCAGCATTCTCACTGCCCTTGGGAAGAAGCTGTTCCTTGGCCTGGTGGCGGCGGCTCTGATCCTCCTGGATCTCTTCCCCGATGGAAGCAGCTGGAAGATACTGCATTCAGGGTGGAAGGGGTCCTTAATGATTTTGTACGTCCTCTTCAGACTACAATCCTGGTTGATCACATCGATGGCGGGGGGGGGGGGGAGACCCCAGTGATTCTCTCTGACACTCTTATGGTCCTGTGAGAGGAAGAGGAATCCAGGGTGCAAAAAGCTGAGGGACATCCCGTACTGAGAGAGGGAGAGAGCAGTGAGTGTAGTGGGGGGGGGGGGGGGTAGAGAAGAGAGGAACTGGGCTTCATTAATAGGGGGATGGTGTTCAAGAGCAGAGAAGTCATGCTGCAATGCTACAAACCTCTGGTGAGACCCATTACGGGAAGGAAGCTATGGAGAGGGGGCAGAAGAGATTCACCTGTATGTTGCCTGGACTGAGAAGCAAGTCTTATGAGGCAAGGTGAGCAGAGCTGGGACTTTTCTCTTTGGAACATAAAAGGATAGAGGTCTACAAGATTCTGAGAGGCATAGATAGGGTGGATGGCCTGCCCTTGTTTCCAAGTGCAGGATCAGCAAACAGAAGACATCTGTACAAAGTGAAGGGAGGGAAATTTTGGTGGGCCATCAAGGGTACTTTTTTTTCACACAGAGAACGGTGGGTGGCTTGGAATGCCTTGCCAGTGGTGGAGGTTGGAACATTGGAGGCATTTAAGAGACTTTTAGACAGACACATGGATGGAAGGAAAATAGAGAGTTATGGCGTAGGGAGGGGTTTTTTGGGAAGGGCCATAGGGCTGTAATGTTCGATGTTCTATGAGGAATGGAGGGGCGGTCAGAAGGTCTGGTTTTCTTCATGGTTCACCAATGCATTGAAGAAGCAAATCATGGCCTCTCTCGGTTTCTATCCATGCCCGGTATTGATCGCACTGGTGAAACCACACCTGGTGTACCCAAATATGGTGTCGATCAGCCTCGGATGGTGCATCTACATCTGGTGGCCCCTTACCTGCTGCACCCACATCCAATGTTAATCACCCTTGGCTGATAAGATCTATAAAACATAGGAGCATAAATAGGCCATTCAGCCCGTCGAGTCTCCCCCACCATTTCATCGTGAGCCAATCCATTTCCCCACTCAGCCCCATTGCCCGGCCTTCTCCCCATCACCTTTGATTCCCTGGCTCATCAAGAACCTAACTATCTCTGTCTTAAATGCACCCAACAAACTGGCCTCCAGAACTGTCTATGGCAACAAATTCCACAGATCCGCCGCCCTCCGGCTGAAGAGATTCCTGTGTGCCCTGTTCTAAGCGGACGCCCTTCAATCCTGAATTTGGGCCCTCTTGTCCCGGACTCTCCCACCGTGTGAAACAACCTTTCGACATCTACTTTCAGCACTCAAAATGTTTCACCCCCACCGTCCCCCCCCACCATTCTCATAAACTCCAACAATTACAGGCCAAGAGCCCTTTAATTCCCAGAATCATCCTTGTGAAACTCCTCTGAAGTTGTTAGCACATCCTTTCTGAAATTAGGACCCAGCCAGCATTACAGTTTCCCTCAACCAGCAGCGAGGCCATCTGGCACGAGGACGCCCAGGTCCCTTTGCATCTAGGTATTTTCAATTTCCTGCCCATTTAGAAAATAGACTGTCTGTTTCTTCGACCAAAGTGCATGACTGAATGCTCTACGACATTCAGGCCTGGATTAACCATTAAGCAAAATAAGCATGTGCTCAGGGCACCCAAGGAAGGGGGAGCCTTCCAGTGCCAGATTTACCATGGAGGGGCTGAACTATGGCCCCACAGAGTGGGGTCATTCTGGCCGGAACGAAAACTGAATTTTCCAACTGTTATTTCACATTCGGCACTTGGAATCACAGAATGCAAGCCATTTGGCCCATCTTGTCTGTGCCGAAATATTATTCTGCTAGTCCCATTGACCTGCACCGGTCCACAACCCTCCAGATCTTTCTTCTGTCCGTGCGTCTATCCAATTTATTCTTAAGGGTGAGCCCCACATTCACACGCCAGCTGGCAGCTCGTGCCGCCCTCCCACCGCTCTCTGAGCAGAGCTCCCCCCCAAAAAATACTTTCCCCTTTCACCCTAAAGCCACGTCCTCTTGAATTTATCATTCCTAATCTCGGTGGAGAGAGCCGACTCGCATTGACTCTGTCTAGACCTGTCATCATTTTGCAAACCTCTTCCCTCATTCTTCTGTACTCCAAGGAATAAGGTCCTCGTACTAGAAAATGTAAGAAAATACTTAAGATGGAAATCAGGAAGACGTGACTGCTTTGGCAGATAATGTGAGGGTAAACCTGAATTATTTCTCTCCATCTACAGACTTGCTCCTCCAATTCTTGCTGACTATTGGGCAGTCTACAATACAACCCTATCAGTGTGGTCACACCTTTCCCGTTCCTCAGCTCCACCCATATGGCCTCTGTAGATGAGCCCTCTGGGCTGTCCTGCCTGTGCACAGCTGTGACGCTTTCCCTGACTAGCAATGCCACTCCACCCTCTTTCATCCCTTCCCCTCTCTCACGGAACCCCGGAACACTGAGCTGCCAGTCCTGCCCCTCCTGCAACCAAGTCTCACTAATACCAATAATGTCGTAATCCCACGTGCCAAATAAATACACCTGAGAATATTTCTATCATGTACAAACCTTTGACTTCTGTCTATACATGCAGCACTCGCACGGCCCTGCCCATCCTCCACCTCACCATTGGCTCTAACGCTCTGGTTCACATCCCCTTGTAAATCTAGTTTAAAGCCCCCCACCCCCACCGGAGCAGCAAGAGCAAACCTGCCTGCAAGGATGTTACTCCCCCTCCAGTTCAGGTCCTGTTTGGAACAGGTCCCACCTTCCCTGGAACCGAGCCCAATTGTCCAGAAACATGAAGCCCTCCCTCCAGCACCATCTTCTTTAGCCACATTTATACTTCAGTATTGAGCTGCATTAACTTCCTATTTCTAGCACTTGGCACGGGCGGCAACTCCGAGATCACATCCCTGGAGATCCTTTATACCCAACTCCCCAAACTCTCTTTGCAGGACCTACCCACGACTCTGGTCCCTTCATGGACCACAACATCTGGCTGCTCAGCCTTGCTCCTGAGAATACAGAGAACTTGATCTGAGATATCACGGACCCCGGCGTCAGGGAGGCCACAGACTGTCTGGGATTCTCGATCTCTCCCATGGAACCTCTTATCTGACCCCCTAACTATCGAATCCCCTCTCCTTTCTGAGCTGAGGGTCCAGTCTCGATGCCAGAGATGTGACCTCTACAACTTGTCCTTTGTAGGTCGTCCCCACCAAAACAGTATCCAAAACGGGAGACTTATGGAGTGCTCTGCCCTCTCTCTGTCTATTCCCCTTCCCTCTCCTGACAAGTCACCCAGCGACCTGCCTCCTGACCTTTGGGGGCTGACTATGTCCCTGAAGCTATTGAGTCTTAATGTCTTGTCAAGTTAGACAATGGAAGGGTTGAGGAGGAAACCATTGTTGGGCTGTGCTAGGGGCATCATTTGGCCTTAATCAGGCCCGGCCAACATTATATTGCATTTGCCACTTCTCTGCTCATTCTCCTTACCCGCCTTCTGCCCTGTTTCCTGGACACAACCTGCTCCTTGTATCATCTGAAAACTTGGCCACAAAGCCACATTGCACAACGTGGCCCTACAGTGACCCCTTGAAGAACGTCACGAGCGACTGGCAGCCAACCAGAACGCAATCCCTGTATTCGGGCTCTCTGCTGCCATCAAATCAGCCAATGATCTATCCACACCAAGGTGATTCCTGTTATACCATGTGTGGCAGCTTGTCAAAGGCCTTCTGAAAATCCCAATGCATCTCCTTTATCGAGCCTGCTTGTCACATGTTCAAAGAATTCCATATTGGTTTGTCAAGCCAGATTTCCCCTCCAGGAAATATTTTGTAGAGTGCCTCCAAGAAGTCAGTAGCCTCATCTTTCATAATTGACTCCAACATCTTCCCAACCACATTGGCCTATAATTGGTGACTCCCTCCCTTCTTGAATTTTCCAGGCTTCCAGGACCATGGCAGAATCTATTCGTTCCTGAAAGATCATTTAACAATGACCTCTACCACGACTTCTCTCAGAACCCAAGGGTGCAATCTATCCGGTCCGCCCTTAGACCATTCAGCTTTCTGAGCACCTAATGCAGATTGTACCACTCTTATCTGGCACCCTGTGGTCCAGCATGGTTTATTAGCCCAGAGGACCCCAAAACCCCAAAACCAGCATCAATAGATATTCACCAAGACAAATGGTTACTTCAACAAAAGTTGCTTTTAATTATCTTTAAACATGAAAATAGAATCAAACTTTAACTTATCGCTATTGACTTAACTAACCCAACTTAGCCCCCTTCTAATTCTAATCTCACGTGTGTGTAAGTTCAGAAAAGTTCTTTGGTTCACACTCCTATCTCACTTCTCACTCCTCCATGTTCACTGGTTGCAGGCAATTCTTATACTGTGCACAGAATTTAACATGTATAAAGTTCACCAGGCTTTGGTGGTTGAAAAGTAAATGGTTACCGCTCAGTAAGGTGCTTGTTGGTTTTCAGAGAGATTTTTGTGTGATGGACACCCAGCCACTCCAGTGTCTTGCTGATGAAACTTTCCCCCTTCAGGGTTGTCCAGATGATAACCTCTTTCTTTCAGGTCACCACAGAGTTCCGTTTTGTTTCCCTTATTTCAAGTGAAACATTAGACAGCCATTCCTCTCCTCTTGCATGAACCACAAGAACTTTAACCATGCTGAACTAAGCACTCACACCCCATCTTCCAAAATGGGGTTTTTCCACAAGTTTGTCAGCTTGTCCTGTTCCAGTCCCAGCTGCTGCTGACTGTAACACTGTAGAACTGATCTTGTGTGTGTGTGTGTGTGTGTGTGTGTGTGTGTGTGTGTGTGTGTGTGTGTGTGTGTGTGTGTGTGTGTGTGTATGTGTGTGTGTGTGTGTGTGTGTGTGTGTGTCTCTCTCTCTCTCTCTCTCTCTCTTTCTCTCTCTCTCTCTCTCTCTCTCTCTCTCTGACCCTATCTGCTTGCAAAACATGACCCTCTTAGAACAGCAAGTACCCTTCCAGACAGAAGGCAGCTCTGACATCCCTCTTTCATCTGCTGCCTTTTTGTAAACAACAATCCATTAGTGAAGTCTCTTGGGCCCTCTCCAAAGCTCTTGCAAAGGCTGTGAGGCCTCAATATGTCTAGCATAAGCAGAGGTCCAGTATTTCAAATAAGATCTGTTTTAAAGTGTTTGTCTGTGACCCACTCTAACAAACCTTTCCCAATTTATCTCCCCAAAACATATTTATATATACTCTGTCACAGTACAACTCCTAACAGACCCAATCGCTGGTGTTGTGATAACCGTGTTGCCCCACAGTATTATTTCCTGGCAAAGGAGAGGGCATACAAGGAAGTAAACATAAGTGGGAATATAGAGGATTGGGAAGTTTTTAAAACCTTGCAGAAGGCATCTGAAAAACTCATAAGGAGGGAAGAGTTGTGGGGGGGAGGGGACGCGCGTGCCACGTGATGATGTGGGATTAGACTGTGGATCCCTTCTCCCTCCGAGAAAAGTTTATTAATAAAGGTTGAAGAAGTTAAAAAGAAGCAGGATGAAAAGTTGTCGGAAGATCCAATAAATAGTGTAAGATGTCACCAAGGAAAAATAATTTCACAAGAAATTGAACATGGAGAAGAGACAGATATGAAAGGGGGGCCGACCTTGAAGAAGGATCCTGGAGCTGTCCCAAAGGTGAGAGACTGTGGGGATAAGCCTGGAGCTGAGGAGACCTTAGATGTTGCTGTACAAGGTCCCCCACCCCCCCCCCCCGCCCACCGACAATGGCCACCCGCTACGGGAGAAGAAGTGACTCTGCACAAGCTTCCAGCTCCAGCGATCAGGACGAAGACCAAAGAGGGAAGTCCAAAATTAAGCTAGCACAGGGGATACAAAAAGCTTCTTCAAGTACGTAAAGAGTAAAAGAGAGGTGAGAGTAGATATAGGACAACTACAAAATGATGCTGGAGAAATAATAATGGGAGACAAGGAGATGGGAAAGGATTGTTGTCTTTACCTTAAGCTCTTCAATCACCTCTGGTGTATTACACAACACTCAATCCAGATCAGCCGATCCCCCTGGGGATTCATCAACGAGCTGCTCTAAAAAGCAGTCGAGTCGACTTTCTACAAATCCTCTCTCTTATGATCCAGTCCTAGCCTGGTTTTCCTTTAAATCTTAGACATGCCACACACTAACAGGCCCTTTCGACCCACGAGTCCATGCCGCCCAATTACACCCAATTAACCTACACTCCCAATATATTTTGAATGGTGGGAGGAAACTGGAACACCTGGAGGAAACCCACAAGGACATGGTGTGACAGAGTATTGAGAAGCTCGTCGAAAGAACCAAAGACTTGTTGATCCAAACCAAAGCTTTTATTAGCAAAATACTGGAGCTCTTTACAGGTGGCCGTCCAGTCCGAAATGATCCGACCTGGCTAGGGACACAACCCTTTAGGCCCAGACAGTAGGCGTGGCTTAGCTCTCAGCCAATTGCTGTAAGCACAGTCTAGATACAGTGACTATATATACTATATACATTGGTGATAGATCTGTACTATCACAAATATATAGATATGCTTTTGGGGAGATAAATTGGGAAAGGTTTGTTAGGAACAGGTCACATACAAACACTTTAAAACAGATCTTATTTGAAATACTGGAGATCTGCTAATGCTAGACATATTGGCCCCACAGCTTTTGCAAGAGGTTTGGAGAGGGCCAAAAAGACTTCACTAATGGATTGTTGTTTTCAAAAAGGCAACAGATGAAAGATCTTGTTGGAGCCGCAGATTGTCTGCAGCTGTTCTAAGAGGGTCATGTGGTTTTGCAAGCAGAGAGAGTCAAACAGGCTTTTTCTCAGAGAGAGAGAGAACAACAGCCAACAACAGCAGCTGGGACTGGAACAGGACAAGCTGGCAAGCTTATGGAACCCCCAATGTGGAAGATAGGTTGTAAGTGCTTGATTCAGCCTGGTCAAAGCCCTTGTGGTTCACGCAAGAGGAGAGGACTGGCTGGCTAATGTTTCACTTGGAATAAGAGAAACAAAAAGGCACTCTGTGGTGACCTGAAAGAAAGAGGTTATCATCTGGAGAACCCTGAAGGAGGTCTGTATATCAAGTCAAGTTTATTGTCATCTGATTGTACAATTATGAAACACATTCTCCAATCCTCGGTGCAAAACACGCAGACACACAACCAGACATAACATACAAAAAGACAGAGAAACAGTACATATGCAGGACAAGTATTTCATCTATACAAATAAATGTTGTTTCATGAATATGAGTCTCAGATGGTCAGTGTGAGGAGTTCCTTTGGTTGTTCAGCATTTTCACTGCCCATGGGAAGAAGCTGTTCCTGGTGGCACTGGCTCTGATCCTCCTGTATCAGAGGGGATGAGTGAATCCAGGACAAGAGAGCACCGAATTAGAAGGCACCCATTTAAAACAGCGATTTCTTTTGCCAGAGGGTCGTGGATTTGTGGAATTCATTGCCATGTACAGCTGTGGAGGCTGGATCGCTGGGGGAAGTTTAATAGGTATCTAATTAGTCAGGGTATCAAGGGATATGGGGACTTGGAATTAGATGTGAGAACAGTTTAGCTCAGGGTGGATTGGCGATCGATGAGCCGAATGGCCTACTTCTGTTAGAAAACATGCCTTGTGAGGCAAGATTAGCAGAGCTGGGACTTTTCTGCTTGGGGCGAAGAAGGATGAGAGGAGACTTACTGGAGGTCTACAAGATTCTGAGAGACATAGATAAGGTGGACGGCCAACACCTTTTCCCCAGGGCGGGTATCAAAAACACCAGAGGATGTCTGTACAAAGTTAAGGGAGGGACGTTTAGAGGAGATGACAGGGGTAAATTTTTTTTTACCCAGAGAATTGCCTTTCCAAGGTTGGTGGTGGAGGTTGGAACAATAGGGGCATTTAGAAGACTCTTAGACAGTCACATTTTGGATGAAAAATAGAGGGTTACAAGATAGGAAGGGTTTAATAGTAATATATGGACCACCACAACATTGAGGGCTGAAGGGCCTGGATTGTGCTGTGATGTTCGATCTTCTAGTGGGCTGGGTTTCAAATAACGAGTAGACTGCATAGAGGAAAGTCCGGTGGTACGTTAAATGGCAGGTGACTGCAGCGGGCTGCCGTGCAGAAGGACTTGGAAGGGCTCGTGCACGAATCGCAAAAGGTTGGTTTGCAGGTGCAGCAGGTTGTCAAGAAGGCAACTGGAACATTGGCCATCATTGCTGAAGGGATTAAATTTAGGAGCAGGCAGGTTGTGCTGTAACTATCCAAGGTCCTGGTGAGGCCACATCTGGAGAACTGTGGCAGTTCTGGTATCTCCTTACCTGAGGAAGGATGGACTGGGGGGAGGAGTCACGTGATGGAATAGTGGCTGGTCAGGGAATTCCAGCCCTCTCCGGAAAAGTTTAAAAAAAACGCACAAAACACAAAGGTACAAGAATAAAAATTAAAACAAAGTGAAAGTAAAGGTGAGAAGAAAATGGCAGCGAAGAGAGAAAAGTCGAAAACAACGGGAAGAAGAGAAGATGAAAGAACGTCGGAAGAAGAAGGTGAAGGCCTTACCTGTCCGAGGAGGCCCGCCGCGGAGAGAGAAGCCCGCTCCCTAAGATCAGTGGAAGTCCCGAGTTCGGGACTACAAAAATGGCTCGCGGAGCCGAGTAAAAGTGCGCAACCACGCATGCGCGAAGAGTCGCGCCTGTGCGATGCGCATGAAAAAAAACACACTGACGGGAGGGGGGAACAGCTGCGGAGTCAATCTCCACAGCTGAGAGTGACAGCTGCAACACAGCAACAGGAGCAGAACATAGAAAATAACGACATCAAGAAAGAAGAGAGCAAAAAGAAAACAAGGAAACAACAGATGGCCAACCCAGAGGAAGAAGAAGAAGAACATAGAGAAATGGAAGAAGAAGAGAAAGGCAAGACAATGGATATATTTTTTTAAAGAATATATGGAGTCAGTAAAAGAATGGCAATTACAAGAATTTAATGAAATAAAAAGAAGAATTAAAAGTACAGAAGAAAAAATGAATAGAATAGAGATGGTCATATCAGAGATAGTAAAAAGAGTGGACAATGTGGAAGAACGAGAAATAATCGTAGAAATGGAAGTAGAGGACTTAAAAGAGAAATTAGAAGAATAATAAAAAAGTTAAAGAGGCACATGAGCTGTGAGCTCAGAAGATAGATATAATGGAAAACTAGAATAGAAGAAATAATATAAAGATAGTGGGCCTTAAGGAAGATGAAGAAGGCAAGAATATGAGAGAATTTATAAAAGATTGGATCCCCAGGGTCCTAGGAAGACCTGAATTACAGGAAGAAATGGAAATAGAGAGGGCACATAGAACACTAGCCCCGAAACCACAACCGCCACAAAAACCAAGATCCATTTTAGTAAAATTCTTAAGATATACAACAAGAGAAAATATATTGGAGAAAGCAATGAAGAAAATAAGAGAAGACAAAAAGCCACTGGAATACAAAGGTCAAAAAAAATGTTTCTATCCAGACATAAGTTTTGAACTCCTGAAGAAGAGGAAGGAGTTCAATACAGCAAAAAGGGTCCTATGGAAAAAAGGATATAAATTTATGTTAAAGTACCCAGCGGTACTTAAAATAGTTATTCCAGGGCAACAAAACAGACTATTCTTGGATCCAGAGGAAGCACGAAAATTTGCAGAACAACTACAAAACAAGCAGAGAGACGAAGACATGTAATGAGAGTAAAAATGACCATGAACTATATGTATGTGTGTATATGGGTATATATATATATATATATATATATATATATATATATATAGATGTATATATATATATATATATATATGTGTATACATGAGTGTATCCGTATTAGAGGAAAATATGTAGAGTATAGATAAGAATTAATAAGGTAATGAAAGGGAATAGAGGGAAAAAGGAGGGAATTAAAAGAGTGACCTTTGTTATATATGAAAATTGAAATCTTTTCCGGGGGGGCTGGGTGGGGAGGAGTTACGGTCACTGTGAAATCAGTTGACGCTTGCGAGTGAATTCGCAAATCCAAATGGAGAGGGGAGATGTGGTTGCCCGACAAGGGATAAAGGGCAACTCAGGAGGGGGAGGGGAGAATGGGGTTAAAGAAATTTTAGATAGGAGAATAAGGGAAATGTTTGATGTTTTAGAAATGTTGTCTTATAAAGTGATCAAAACAAGAAAGCAGAAATGGATAAGAAGGAAAGGTGATGATGAGGAAACGGAAAGGGAAGATAAACAAAGTATGAAATGGCTACGTTCAACTATATGACTTTAAATATTAACGGAATACATAACCAAATCAAAAGGAAGAAACTGCTAAATTTACTGAAAAAAGAAAAAATTGATATAGCATTTGTGCAAGAAACACATTTAACTGAAATGGAGCGCAAGAAATTAAAGAGAGATTGGGTAGGACATGTAACAGCAGCATCGTATAATTCAAAAGCAAGAGGAGTAGCTATATTAATCAGTAAAAATGTACCAATTAAAATAGAAGAGGAAATAATAGATCCAGCAGGGAGATATGTAATGATAAAATGTCAGATATATTCGGAGTTTTGGAATCTACTCAATGTATATTCACCTAACGAAGAAGATCAAAAGTTTATGCAAGATATTTTTTTGAAGATAGCAGATACGCAAGGGAACATATTAATAGGAGGGGATTTCAACCTTAATTTGGATTCAAATATGGATAAAACTGGGAAAAAAATTAACAGAAAGAACAAAGTAACCAAATTTATAATTAAATCGATGCAAGAAATGCAACTTTTGAATATATGGAGGAAACAACACCCAAAGGAAAAGGAATATTCATATTATTCGGCTAGACATAAAACATACTCAAGAATAGACCTATTCCTGTTATCAGCTCGCATGCAAGACAGAGTTAGAAAAACAGAATATAAAGCTAGAATATTATCGGACCACTCACCCTTGATATTGACAATAGAGTTAGAGGACATCCCTCCAAGAATGTATAGATGGAGATTAAACTCCATGCTACTTAAAAGGCAGGATTTTAGAAAATTCATTGAAAGACAAATTAAAATGTACTTTGAAATAAATACGGAATCAGTGAAAGATAAGTTTATACTATGGGACGCAATGAAAGCCTTCATCAGAGGGCAAATAATAAGTTATGTAACCAAGATGAAAAAGGACTAGAATCAGGAAACAGAGCAGTTGGAAAGGGAAATAGTAAATATAGAAAAAGAATTAGCAATGAAGGAAGACACAACTAAAAGAAGAGAATTGGCAGATAAAAAAATAAAATATGAAACACTACAAACATATAAGGTGGAGAAGAACATAATGAAGACGAAACAGAAATATTATGAACTAGGGGAAAAAACTCACAAAATTCTAGCATGGCAGCTTAAGACAGAACAAACTAAGAGAATAGTATTGGCATAAAGGAAAAAAGACAAAAAAATCACATATAATCCAACGGAGATTAATGAAAACTTTAGAGAATTCTATGAACAATTATACCAAACTGAAAACGAAGGGAAAGAAGGGAAAATAGATTAATTTCTAACTAAAATTGAACTACCAAAATTACAAATAGAGGAACAAAATAAATTAACAGAACCATTTGAAATAGTAGAAATACAAGAGATAATAAAAAAACTACCAAATAATAAGACACCAGGAGAGGATGGATTCCCAATAGAATTCTATAAAACATTTAAAGATTTATTAATTCCTCCCCTCCTGGAAGTAATCAACCAGATTGACAAAACACAAAGCTTACCAGATTCATGTAAAACAGCAATAATTACAGTAATACCAAAGCAAGGGAAAGATCCACTCGCACCAGCGTCATATAGACCAATATCACTACTTAACACAGATTATAAGATAATAGCTAAACTATTAGCAAAGAGATTAACAGATTATGTACCTAAAATGGTAAATCGAGATCAAACTGGATTTATTAAAAAAAGGCGCACAACAGACAATATTTGTAAATTTATTAACTTAATTCATGCAGTAGAAGGGAGTAAAGCGCCAACAGTAGCAGTTGCTTTAGACGCAGAGAAGGCCTTTGACAGAGTAGAATGGAATTATTTATTCAAAGTTTTGCAAAAATTCAGTTTACCAGAGAAGTATATTAATTGGATTAAAGCATTATATAAGGGGCCATTGGCGAAAGTGACAGTAAATGGATATATATCAAAGCAATTTAACTTAAGCAGATCAACAAGGCAGGGATGCCCACTATCACCCTTATTGTTCACGTTAGCTATAGAACCACTAGCAGAATTGATAAGAACGGAAAATAATATAAAAGGGATAAAAATAAAAGACAAGGAATATAAAATCAGTTTATTTGCGGATGATGTTATAGTATACTTAACAGAACCAGAACTATCAATAAAAGAATTATATAAGAAATTGAAGGAATATGGAGAAGTGTCGGGATACAAGATTAACGCAAATAAAAGTGCAGCAATGCCAATGAATAATGCGGATTTCTCAAAATTTAAGAAAGAATCACCATTCAGATGGCAAATGCAAGCAATAAGATACCGAGGTATACAAATAAATAAAAATCTCGGCCATCTACATAAACTCAATTATTATCCACTAATGAAAAAATTACAGGGCGATTTAGAGCATTGGAAAGATTTACCACTAACACTAATAGGAAGGATAAATTGTATTAAAATGAATATTTTCCCAAGGATATTATACCTATTTCAGGCATTGCCAATATATTTGACAGAGAAATTCTTCAAGGAGTTAAAGAAAATAATAAGGAAATTTTTATGGAAAAGGGGAAACCGAGGATAGCACTAGATAAATTAACAGAGTGATATAAACAAGGAGGCTTACAACTGCCAAACTTTAAAAATTATTATAGAGCCGCACAATTAAGAAACCTATCAGATTTTTATCAAACAAGGGAAAAGCCAGTTTGGACTAGATTAGAACTAGATAAAATAGGGGAAAAGATACCTGAACACATTATATAAATGGGATGAAAAATTGGTACAACGTAGGAGTTCTCCAGTATTGCATCATCTGCTCAATATTTGGAAGAAGATTCATGTAGAAAGGAATAAAACAAATTACCAATTACCAAAACTATTACTGACGCAAAATCAGCTAATGCCTTTTACAATAGATAACCTTTCCTTTAGAGAATGGGAGAAAAAAGAGATCAAAAGAATAGAAAATTGTTTTTCAGGAAATAGATTATTATCCTTTGAACAAATGAAGGATAAATATAATATAACTCAAGATACAGTGTTGGCATATTACCAATTGAGATCCTACTTGAAGGACAAATTAGGAAGCAGTCTGAGGTTACCAGAGGGAAGTAACTTTGAATATGTGATTACAGATACAATGATAATCAAAAAATTTATAACAAACATGTATATTAAACTGCAAGAAAAGGAGAATGAGGAAACAAATGGTAAAACTAAACAAAAATGGGAACAAGATTTAAATATAAAGATAAAGAAGGAAACATGGGAGAAGTTATGCTCTGGAACGATGAGAAATACAATAAACATGAGGTAACGTATGATACAATATAACTGGATACACCTCAAAAGTTAAATAAATGGGACCCAACAGTTTCTGACAGATGTTTTTGTTGTAAAAAAGAAATGGGAACAACAATTCATGCAATCTGGACATGTGAGAAAGTAGAAAAATTTTGGGAAGATCTAAACCAAATATTAAATAAAATTACAGAAAACAATGTACCAAAAAACCCAGAGATCTTCCTCCTAAGTAACATAAAAAACAAAGAATTTGGACTTGATTTGGATGGTGCACAAAAAAGATTTGTTAAGATAGCTCTAGCCGTAGCAAAAAAATGTATTATATCAACCTGGAAATTAGAAGATAATTTGAGAATACAACAATGGTATGTAGAAATGAATAAATGTATTCCATTAGAAAAAATAACATATAATTTAAGAAATAATATTGAAATATTTGAACAAATATGGGAGCCATACATGAAACACAATAGAGAAAACCTACCGGGGACATCTACCACCTAAAATAATGAAAGGAGAAGGAAATGAAAAGAATTGACTCAGTGGAATTTCTTGTTTATTTTTATTAAATGACAACATTGTTTGACTGGTTTAATGTATCTTAGATTTTGTACTTTAAATGAATGGGGGGGGAGGTAGGGAGGGTGGGATGGGAGGAGGGAGGGGGGGAGAAAATGACACTGTATATATTTGAAAAGGAAAATGTATGTATCTTGGTCAATGTGGTTTATGGTGTGAAAAATAAAAAATTTTAAAAAAGGAAGGATGGACTGGCTTTGGAGGCAGTGCAGAGGGGGGTCACCAGGCTGGTTCCAGAGATGAGGGGGTTTGCCTCTGAGGAGAGATTGAGTCGTCTGGGTCTGCACTCACTGGGATTTAGAAGAATGAGAGGGGATCTAATGGAAACGTATAAAATTTTGAAAGGCATAGATAAGATAGAGGTAGGTAAGTTGTTCCCATTGGTCGCGGAGACGAGAACAACGGGACCTAGCCTCAAGATCCAGGGGAGTAGATTTAGGCCAGAGATGAGAAGGAACTGCTTTTCCTGGAGGGTGGGGAATCTGTGGAATTCGCTGCCCGTTGAAGCAATGGAGGCGACCTCAGTAAATATATTTAAGACAAGGTTGTGTAGAATTTTACATAGTTGAGGAATTAAGGGATATTGGGCAGGTCGGTGGAGATGAGCCTGTCATCAGATCAGCCATGATCACATTGAATGGCGGAGCAGGCTCAACAGGCTTATGGTTCCAAAATAACCACCACTCCTCAACGTCACAACGTCAGTACAAGGAAGATGATCACTGACTCTTCGGGAGGGGAGCTGAGTCCACCTCCCTATTCTCATCAATTGGCGCTGAAGTGGAAAGAGAAGATTGATTCAAGTTCTCGGGAATGGTCCGGGCACAGGTCAGTGGGACTTGGCTTAATATTAACTCAGCACAGACTGGAGGTGCCACAGTATCAGTGCTTTTTAAATAAACATCTCTGGTGGCCTGGCCTGGGACAAGCACTTGTACATGATAGTCGAGAATGCACAGCAACGCCTCTGCTTTCTCAGGTGATGAGGGGAGTTTGGCCTGTTCTCCGTGTCCCTCAACAACTGCAGCAGGTGCACCATCGACTTGCTTAGACGTGTCTCGCGGTGGAGTGGGGTGGGGGGGCTGCTCTGTTTGAAATCAAAATAGACTACAGAAGGTGGTGAGCACAGCTCAAAGCATCAGGCAAACCTCCTTCCCAACCCCACCCCCATCTCCATGGACTCCATCAACAACCCCCCGTTCAAGATGCAAATTTATTGACATGTAATAAAGACTGCAATATTGCCGTTAAGACAGACAGATTCGCCAGCGGCAGTTATCTTCTAAGCGGCTCTTATGGTCAGAGAAAGAGAGTCATTGTGTTTCCGTGGATTTACCTCCAGCACTTCTACAACCCCTCCTCAACAACAGAGTCCAGACGAAACCAGCAGCAGCCCGAGATCCAGATCCGAACCTCTCACATGATCAGGAAGCCTTCAGTGCCCTCGGCACCTTCTCACATCCCGGTACTCCCTCCAGCCAGACTTCAGCCGGTCTCCAGCAGTCAGCGGCAGTCCACCGCCTGCGCAGGTTCCTTGAGTCGCCATGCGGCCCATGTGCCTGCATGTTTCTTTGCCAGAGGAGCATCAGATGCACAGCTGGGACACATTCTCTTCTCCTGTCAGAAAAGGCGAAAATATGTTCCGGCAGGCATGAAGACAGCTTCATGCCCGCATCTGGCTTCTGTATGAACCCCACAACATAGCGCAGTACAGCGTCCTCAGCATTCTCTCGCGTCACAGTTCCGATACTTGGTGGCCCTAGAGCTAGTCTCCGCAGCCCACAGGTGGGTGTGAATCCCTCGACCACAATGGCCTCGAATCACCAACTGCCTGCCACCTGCGTGTTCTTTAGCCTCAGAATGCCTCACTGGCCCACCACCGGGGTCACCCTCCCGTGGGTCCTCTCCTCTCCATCTTTTTCTCAAACAGGGGTCGTACTCTGTGTCAGTCCTCCACTTACAGGTTGGTTAAAGCCTGGATGGTGCTGACGGCCATCGGACTGGGCAGGTGTACCCCTCAAGAGTGCTTTGACCCTGCTCTCTGTGGGTCCGCACCAGCCATTACAGCAGCTCTGGTGGGCAGCTACCCTCTATCTTGCTCCCTTCAGGAAAGAGGTCTCGGTGCCACAAGACTCACACCACCAGGTTCAGGAACAGCTGCTACCCCTCCACCATCAGACTTCTCAATGACAAACTCAATCAGCGACTTGTTTACAGACTCTTACTTTGATGTCATGTCGAGATGGGGAGTGGGCAGATAGAAGACAATGTTGGCAAATGTGAGGTTGTCCACTTTGGAAGGGAAAATGGAATCAGATTATTATTTAAATGGAAGGCGATTGAAGCCGTGCAGAAGGACTTGGGAGTGTTTGCGCATGAATCGCAAAAGGTTGGTTTGCAGATGGAGCGGATTGTCAAGAAGGCAACTGGAACATTGATTTCCATTGCCAGAGGGATTGAATTTAGGAGCAGGGAGGTTGTGCTGCAACTGTACAAGGTCCTGGTGAGGTCTCATCTGGAGACCTCACCAGGACCTTGCAGTTCTGGTCCCTGACTTGAGGAAGGACGGACTGGCTTTGAAGGCGGTGCAGAGGAGGTTCACCAGGTTGCTTCCAGAAATGAGGCGGTTGGCCTATGATGAGAGATTGAGTCGTCTGGGACTGTACTCTGGAATTTAGAAGAATGAGAGGGGATCTTATAGAAACATAAAATTATGAAAGGCATCGATAAGATTGAGGTAGGTAAGTTGTTCCCATTGGTGGGGGAGACCAGAATGAGAGGACATAGCTTCAGGATTCAGAGGAGTAGATTTAGGATGGAGATGAGGAGGAACTGCTTTTCCCAGAGGGTGGGGAATCTGAGGAATTCGCTGCCCATTGAAGCAGTGGAGGCGACCTCAGTAAATATATTTAAGGCAAGGTTGGGTAGATTTTTACATTGTAGGGGAATTAAGGGATATGGGGAAAAGGTAGGTCGGTGGAGATGAGCCCATCATCGGATCAGCCATGATCTCATTAGCCACTCTCAGGTGGAATAGCTGGGAGAATGCGGCACCAGAGCCGGCCGTGAGTGGGCGTGAAGCAACATTCAGGTGGCGGCACTGAAGGCGCTGTTCTGGCACCTGAAAGGTCCGCAGTGGGGAGAGGCGCCATGGAGCAAACGCCGGATCCTGTCAGCTGTGGCCTTCGTCCCTCCCACTTTCAGGTGCCCGGTGGGGAGCACACTGAAACGGAGAATACACCTATCTGAGGAGGGTCAGCGAGTACTCCTCAGGTCAGGGTTCTCCGCTTTCAGGTGGCCTCCCGACAGCCTCATTCGGGTATTTTAGGTAGCTTTACGTTGGGGTATTCTGGCCACCTGAAAGCGTCTATTGAAAGGGAGAGCAGGCTCGATGGGGTGGACTTACTGTAATAATGAGTCTGAACTTTGAAACATTAGATAGTTGTGGAGTCAATCGTCACAACATGGTGGGCTGTGCTGTAAAGGGGTCCATGTAGGAGCCTGATGCAGGCAAGGAAGTGTCTTTAAGCTGGTTGGTATGTGATTTTTTCCTTCTTTGACAAGAGAAGAGAATGTGTCCTGGCCGTGCATCAGATGCTCCTCTGACGGAGAAGAAGCAACATGAGGCGAGGAACCCGTGTAGGCAGTGGGCTGCCGGCAACTGCTAGAGACCGGCTCGAGTCTGGCTGGAGGGGGGGCCAACTATCGGAACTGGGGTGCGAGAGGGCGCCGAGGGCTCCCCGACCGCGGCTGGAGTCCGGGCTGCTGACAGTTTCGCCTGGAACTGGTGTGGTTGAGGGGGCTGCGGGAGTACCAGAGGTGAATCCACGGACACCTGGTGACCCTGGAAGTGGGGGGGGGGGCGACCTCTCTTTTGCTTCTCCTTCTCTGACCGTAAGTGGCGCTCTTTGCCGCTGGCAAATCTGTCTGCTGTACGAAAGCAGTTTCCTTGTAATATTGCGCCATCTTCATTATGTGATAATGAACTTGATGAGTTCTCCAGCTCATACCTCGAACCCTCTATTTTTTTTAGCAGGGGTTCCGAATCCCCCTATTATACTAGCCCCCACCTCCACCCTCGGCGATGCATTCCAACCACCCACTGCTCTCTCAGGAAGTCTGTACTTGGTACAAATTCCTTCTCAGAGCAATTCTTCACTCCCGGATGTATGCAATGCCACAGATGACCTGTCAGTCTTGCTCTCAGAATAACCCTTCTCACTGCACGAGGTGTTTTATAGAACATTACAGCACAGAAAGAGACCTCTAGTCCATGCCGAACTATTATTCTCCTTGGTCCCACTGACTTGCACCCAGTCCTGACCCCTCCATATCCCTCCTGTCCATGCACCTGCCCAAATTCCTCTTCAGTGTTAAAATTGAGCCCGCATTCACCATTTCGGTCAGCAGCTCGTTCCACCACTCCCACCACTCTCTGTGTCAAGAGGTTCCCCCGAACCCTTTCCCCTTTCACCCTTAACCCACATCCTCTGGTCTGCATCTCACCTGCCCTCAGTGGAAAAAGCCGATCTACATTTTCTCTGTCTGTTCCCCTCATAATTTTAAATACCTCGATCAAATCTCCCCTCATTCTTCTACGCTCCAGGGAATAAGGTTTTGAATGAATTGAATGGGGGGGGGGGAAGGGTTGGTCAGTGGCCTCCGAGAGCAGGAGAAGGTGTCAGCGACAAAGCTGAACAAAAGAACGCAAGGAGCAGGAGCCAGCCGTTCGGTCTGTCGAGCCTGCTCCGCCATTCAATGAGATCACGGCTGATCTGATGATGGGCTCATCTCCACCTGCCTTTCCCCCACATCCCTTAATTCCCCTACTAAAAATCTATCCAACCTTGAATTAAATATATTTACTGAAGTCGCCTCCACTGCTTCAACGGGCAGCGAATCCCATAGATTCCCCATCCTCTGGGAGAAGCAGTTCTCTCCACAGGGACCGCTCCCTCCATGACAAACTTGTCCACTCCTCCCTCCCCACCAATCGCCCCCTTGGCACCCACCCCAATGACCACAGGAGATTCTCCACTTGCGCCCGCACTCCTCCCTCACCACTGCTGTTCGAGGCCCAAAACCATCCTTCCAAAGTGAAGCAACACTTCGCTTGTGAATCTGCAGAGGGTCCGTCTATTGAATCACGGAGACTGGACGCAGACTGGGAGATCGCTTCATCGAGCACCTCAACTCCATCTACCGCAAATAACTGGGATCTCCCAGTGGCCACCCATTTCAATTCCCCGTCCAATCCTCTCACCAACGTGTCTGCCCATGGTCTCGTGCACTGCCAGACTGAGACCACCCGCAAATTGATATTCCATCTGGGCACCCTCCAACCAGATGACGATAACATCGACTTCTCAAGCCTGAGGGTCTGAGTGGTTAGAGCATTGGTCTTGTAAACCAGGGGTCACAAGTTCATTCCTTGCTGAGACCTCACTTCAGTGACAGGTGCTGAACTCTCCGTCTTCCTTGGGGTAGACAAAGTTAAAGAATTTCATGTCTGTTACTTTGCCTTTAACCCTCTTCCCCCGTCGTCTCTCCATTCACTGTCTTCTTTTGTACCGACCTGTCAAATTCTACCTCCTCCCTGATTACATCCAATTCACGCCTTTTGTTGGTCTGGATTCCTCCCCCATTGTTTAAATTCTGAGACCTTCTGATACATCTGGTTTCTGGCTTTTCTGAATTTACCTCGAAGAAGGGCTCAGGCCCAAAACGATGGCAACATATCTGCTTCCTATAGATGCTGAAAAGGCCGGCTGAGCTCCTCCAGAATTTCAAGCTGTTTACTACAATCACAGCATCTGCAGACTCTTGTGTTTCACTCTTGACCTCTACCCTATATGACAGAGTATATAGATAGGTTTTTGGGAGATAAATTGGGAAAGGTTTGTTCAAGTAGGTCACATAAAAACACTTTAAAACAGATCTTATTTAAAATACTGGAGCTCTGCCCCATGCTAGACATGTTGGGGCCTCAGAGCTTTCGAAGAGTGCTCAAGGGTCTTCACTAATGGATTGTTGTTTACCAAGGCAACAGATCTTGCTGGAGCTGCAGATTGTATGGAAGAGGGCTTGCTGTTGTAAGGGGGTCATGTGGTTTTGCAAGCAGAGAGAGTAAAACAGGCTTTCTCTCAGAGAGAGTGAGAGAGACACACACACACACAGAGATCATTTGTTCAGTGTTACAGCCAGCAGAAGCAGCTGGGACTGGAACAGGACAAGCTGGCAAGCTTGTGGAAAGCCCCATGTGAAAGACGGCCTGGTCAAAGCCCTTACGGTTCATGTGAGAGGAGAGGACTGGCTGTTTAATGTTTCATTTGGAATAAGAGAAACCAAAAGGAACTCTGTGATGACCTGAAAGAAAGAAGGGATCATCTGGAGAACCCTGAAGGGGGCTAATTTCGTCAGCAAGACACCGGAGTGGCTGATGGAAGTACATCAGTTGTGGATGTCCTGGAACAACACATCTCTCTCGGAAAGAACCTTCCGGAGCAGTAACCATTTACCTTTCGAGTACCAGAGCCTGGCAAACTTCATAAATGTTAAATTCTGTACAAGGTATAAGAATTGCCTGCAACCAGTGAACATGGAGGAAGTGAGAAGTGAGATTGGACAGTGAACCAAAGAACTTTTCTGAACTTACACACATGTGTGCTTAGAATTAGAAGGGGGTTAAGTTAGGTAAAGTAAGTCATAGTGACAAGTTAAAGTGTGATTCTATTTTCATATTTAAAGATAGTTAAAAGCAACTTTTGTTTAAGTAACCATTTATCTTGGTGAATATCTATTGCTGCTGGGTTTTGGGGTCCTCTGAGCTGGTAACACTTAGATCTGCCACCCTGAATCTTGAGGCTATGCTCCCTCGATCTGGTCTCCCCCATCAATGGAAGCACCTCTATGCCTTTCATAATTAAAAAAAAATTCCCTCTCAGATTTCTAAATTCCAGTGAGTGCTGTCCCAGACGACTCGATCTCTCAGGCAGCGAGGGGACAGGGTGAAAGTAGGAACTGAGGTTCAGCCATGCAGGTCACTGGAAGAATCTGGCATCCTGACATACCAGAGATGAGGATCTGAATGATTATGCTATTTAAGGAGGACTGCTGCGGCTTGCCAGCTCTCTGAAACAGCTGTTGTCACGAGAGTTAGTCACTCTTAGCAGTAATGGCCCACAATAGCCATTTATACAACACTGAAGAGGGCATGGAGATTGTCCAGGAATGTGCTTGCGGCCAGATTCCATCAAGCCCGGCTCTCCAGCATCATGAGCCGGCGTACAGACCCTCCACGCTAGGCCTCAACCCTGCTGACTCATTCCCCTCCGAATGGAACAGTCCCAGGAAAGAAACCTTCCCCTCGCCTGACCCCTGTCCAGAGGGTCACCAATTGGAGCACTCTCTCAGTCCTTGGCAGGTTTTCAGAATGCAGGTCGCAGAGATAGGGAGGGGTAGAGGGATCAGAGGGAGGGGGGGGCTTACAGAGATAAGGAGGGGTGGTAGGGACCAGGGAGAGTTACAAAGACAGGGAGGGGTGTAGGGGACCAGAGGGCATTGCAGAGACAGGGAGGGGTGTAGAGGACCGGAGGGCGTTGCAGAGACAGGGAGGAGTATAGGGGACCGGAGGGCATTGCAGAGACAGGGAGGGATGTCAGGACTGGAGGGGGTTACAGAGACAGGGAGGGGTGTTGGGAACCAGAGGGGGTTACAGAGACAGGGAGGGGTGTAGGGGACTGGAGGGGGTTACTGAGACAGGGAGGGGTGTTGGGGAGAGTGACAGTGACAGGGAGGGGTGTAGGGAACTGGAGGGGATTACAGAGACAGGGAGGGATGTCGGGAACCAGAGGGGGTGACAGAGACAGGGAGGGTTGTAGGGGACCGGAGGGGGTGATAGAGATGGGGGTGAACCCATCCTGATCAGCAACATTACAAATTACATAGATGGGGAGGGGTGTAGTGGACTAGAGAGGATTACAGAGACGGGGAGGGGTGTAGGGGACTGGAGGGGATTACAGAAACAGGGAGGGGTTTAGGGGACCGGAGGGAGTTACAGAGACAGGGAGGGCTGTAGGGGACCGGAGGGGGTGATAGAGATGGGGGTGAACCCATCCTGATCAGCAACATTACAAATTGCCCATCGCAACAGTGCTACCCTCGGGGACGTAGAACTTTCTGGAACCGGCTAACAGCGATGCTCGCCATCGGCTCCACCTGTCAGGAAGAAATGGCAGGAGCAGTTGCTGTGTGGAATGATGTCTCCGAATTGGCACTCTGCAGGGTCAGGAGTGAAGGAGTGTCGGGTGACACTAACCTGTCCATGTTAGGACAAGTTTGGTGATACTGCTCAAGAATTCTCTTCAACACTCTGAAAATATCGTCAGCTGCTCCGGGGATGGAGAGCAGAGCTGTTCTCTAGCTCCCTCTTTCTGCATTCTCCTTCCCCCTCTCTCTGCCCACATCATTCAGATTGGCTCTCCCTGGACTTGCCTCTGTGCTTTGTGACCATCTCTTTATTACTTTCCCTCATTCCCTCTGCCTCTCCTCGCTCCCTCACCTCCACTTTCCTTCTCTCTGTCTGTTCCCCCTCCCTCTCTAGCCCTCTTTCTCCTTCCCCCTCTCCTCCCACCCCCTCTCTCCACACTCCCCTCCATTCCCCTCTCCCTCCATCCCCTCTCCACTTTCCTCTCTCCACATCCTCTTCTCTTCACACTCCTCTCTCTCTTTTCATCCCCCTCTCTCTCCACCCCTCCCTCCACTCTCCTCTCTACCTCACCCCACACTGTCCCTCCCCTCTCCACATCCCCTTTTCTCCATCCCCTCTGTCCATCCCCCTCCACTCTCCTCTCTCGCCACCCCCTCCCTCCCCACCCCCTCCTCCCTCCACATCCCCCCCTCTCCATCCCCTCTCTCCCATCATCTCGATTTCTGCAGGGCAACCTTCCTTCAAAGTTGCCCTACACACTCTCTCTCTCAGAGAGTTCCTGCTTAGATCCTCCAGCATTTCTGTGCTTTGACTCTCTCTCTTTTAACCCTTTCCCCTTTCACCCATTCTCCAGTTTACTTTTCTCTGTGACAAATCCAGCATTAATTTCCTGAGTGCATCCCTCCAGCTGCGTGGACAAGCACCGGATGTGTTAGCGGTGCAGTGAAGTCGAACAATGAAAGCAGGCCAGGTTGGGACTGGTGGTGTCGAAACTATGCTGGAGAAACTCAGCAGATCGAACATGGTCCTTGATACAGCAAAGGTACATAGAAAATAATAAAGCAGCCCAGGCCCTTTGGCCCTAGATGCTGTGCCGACACTATGTATTCTTATCAAGACAAATACTGGACTCTCCCTACCTCGTAACCCTATTTTTCTTTCATCCGTGTGTCTAAGAGTCTCTTAAATGCCCCTATTGTTCCAGCCTCCACAACCATCCCTGGTACCCACAACTCTCTGGGTAAAAAAAATTTCCTCTGATGTTTCCCCTAAACTTTCCTCCCTTCACTTTGTATCTGACCCTGGGAGTGTGTGATGGGATGGTGCAGAGGGAGTTTCACTCTGTGTCTGACCCTGGGAGTGTGTGAGGGGACAGTGTGGAGGGACCTTCACTCTGTGTCTGACCAACGGAGTGTATGATGGGATGGGATGGAGGGAGATTCATTCTGTCTCTCCAACTGTCACCCCCTCTCTCTCCATAGAACTATAGCACAGAAACAGGCCCTTCAACCCTTCTAGTCTGTGCCAAAATATTATTATTCCTAGTCCCACTGACCTGCATCCAGTCCATAGCCCTCCATACCCTCCCCATCCATGCACCTGTCCAAATTCTTCTTAAATGTGAACATTGAGCACGCATTCACCACTTCATCTGGCAACTCATTCCACACTCCTGCTGCTCTCCATGTGAAGAAGGTCCCCCTCATGCTTCCCCTGAACATTTCCCCTTTCCGTGTGGGATAGACTCAGGGTAGTGCGTAGAGAGCATGGCAGTAGGATGTCTCTCTCTCCCCCTCATTCTCTCCCTCTCTGATTCCCCCACTACTGTCTCTATAGGCCTCCCTCCACCACTCCCTCCCACTCCCTCCCTCCCCATTCCCTCCCCTCTTTCACCACTCCCTCCCTTCTTCACCACTCCCTCCACAACTTCCCTCCTTCACCACTCCCTCTCCCACTCTCTCCTTCCCTCCACTACTCCCTCCCTTCTTCATTGCTCCTTCTCCCACTCTCTCTCCCCCCCCCACTCCCCTGCCCCCACCCCCATGCTCTCCCTCCCCCCCCCACCCACCCCACGGACGTCTCCCAGTCTCTTGGGATGCTTGAATTTCACGACCACCTGTTTGCTTGCTCCAATCCCGTCAGAGTCCAATGCTGGGATTGGTGAGGCATCTGACCCCAGGAATGCTGTCAGCTGCTGTGGGATAATTCCCACCCCCCACCCGGCACTGATGGGACTGTGTCCCCTCAGCTGGGCAGAGAGAACCCCCTCCCCCATCCATACACCGACATTCCAGCCACCGGCCCAACTCTCAGGAGTGTGGAGTCCTGGAATGGAGAAACAGACCTCTTACCCCCAACATCCAATCTCCCACTGGACCGGCTGCCCCTCTGTCCTGCCACAATCCCCAAAATAATCCCTCCCCATAGTCATGTCAATCCCCAAATGATTCCCACTGCCCCACTCTCTCCACAGCCCTGCATCAGACCCCAAACTAATCCCATTGCCCCACTCCCTCCCCACAGCCCTGTGTCAATTCCTAAATGAATCCCACTGCTCCGCTCACTCCCCACAGCCCTGCATCAGACCCCAAACTAATCCACCCTCTCCCTACAACCCAGCATAGACCCATTTCTTTATCAGACATGCATCCCACAGCCCCGCTCGCTCCCACACCCCAGCATCAATCCCAGAGTCCCACTGTCCCCAGAGTCCAACATCTGCCCCAAAACTAATTCCACTCTTCTACTCTCTCTCTGGTCCTGTATTTGTCACCAAACTAATCCCATTGACCCACTCTCCCCAACAGCCCTACACCAGTTCCACTGCCTCACCCTCTCCCCACAGCCCCAACATTCCTGAATCAGTCCCACTGCTCCACTCTCTCAACAGTCCAGCACACACGCCCTACATCCCTGAATCCATCCTGATGTGTCACCACACATTCTGTACCCCATGGCCTGAAGGTACCACACTCAGATAAACTCTGGGCACACAGCACAGTATGCTCTCAGTCTGAACCGGCCAATTGCATCCTGTGGGTCTGAACAAGGCTGATGGGATAACACCCAGAGAGGGGCAGCATTAAGTCCAGCTGCTTCCTCTCAGGAAGTGATCCATTCCATCCCATAGGAGGGCGCAGGACTCACCACATATCCATTTGTGGTAACAGGGACATGGCACCATTATAACGTTTACTGATAATGGCAGGCAGGAATATCAGTTACTTTGTAACTGGTTCCAGATCACTCCCATGGCAGGGCCATAGGGAAGCTCCCTCCTCATCGTCCCATTGCACTCCCATGGCATGGCCAAAGTCCAGGTCCCTTCACACCATCCCATCACACACTCCCGGGGTCAGGCACAGAATGAAGCTCCCTCCTCACCGCCCCATCACACACTCCCCAGTCATTGTTGGGCGATTTTTAAAACTTCAACCATCCCTACATTGCTTCACTCGCACTCCCCACCCACTCAACCCTGCTTGAGGTTTCCAGAAACCCAGGCGACGGGTCTTTGACCATGTGCCAACACCACATCAAGTTACGTGAGCCCAGCCATATCCTGAGCTGGCCTGAGTCATATGATGAGTCTGCCAGTGGACCGTGTGTTCTAGTGTGTCAGATTTTTGACCTTTGACCCAGGAGAACAGCAAGCCTTTGAAAAACAGGCTGGGAACCACAAAGGGAATTGTTACTGTTGGGACTGTTGTGATTAAAAGCTTCAGTTCACAATCCATTCTCAGGCATTCAGCACACACCACTGACACATCATCTGGCTGGTCGACCCACTGAATCAGATCTGCAGCTGTTCAACACAGGAGCGGAGCTGACCATTCTTGTCCCAATCCTCTTGTGGTCTGGGCTTCAACTCCACCTTGAGTGAAACTGGAAAGCGTGCAGATGCCTTGATTGCAGCAAAAACCCACGTACACACCAGCCTGGCAGCATCCAGAAGCGTTAATGATGTATGGACTGTTGCAGCACCCTGATTACTCCCGAGATCATCTGCTCTCGGAAGCCAAGCAGGCTCCGGCTCCTGGTCAGTACCCGGGGACACCAGGTGATGCAGGTTTCTGAGGGGGCACTGGATAAAGCGGTGACTTGCTGTCTGCCTTACGGTAGATAAAAGTTAAAGAGTTTCATGTATGTTGCATTCTAAATATGGAATCTTTATACCTTTAATGTTTTGGGCTTGAGGCCTTCTTCAGGGAATAGCCTTAAAAAAAAACAGGAATTATCAATAGAAACAGTGCTGGCTGGGGAAGGATATGAGGTCTGTGTTCAAGGAGACATGGAAAAGGGAGACAGGGCTGGGGGGTGGGAGGCAACGGCGGAGAGCAGGGGTTGGAGTTAACAAAAGCCAGAGAAGTCTATGTTGGAGGGGGTTCCCAGTCAGAAGATGAGGTGTTGTTCCTCCAGTTTGCGGGTGGTCTCAGTCCAGCAGTGCTTGGCACCACGGATGGACCTGTCAGGAAGGGAATGGGACAGGGAAGTGAAATGACAGCGGGCAGAGCTGAGGTGCTCGATGAAGTGATGTCCCAGTCTCTCTGGGGAAGAGGAGATGGGAGAACCGGATGCTGTAGACGACCCCTGCAGATTCACGAGGGAAGAGTCATTTGAGCAGTAGGCCATTCAGCCCATTGAATCTGCTCTGCCCTTCCATCAAGAGCCGATCCATCCTCCCACTCAGCCCCACTCCCATGTACTCCCCATAGGCTTTGATGTCCTGTTCAGATACCCAACAATCTCTGCCTAAATACCCCAATGTCCTGGCCGGCACAGCTGTCCTGAGGGAAGAAATTCTCCATCTAAATCCCTGCCCCACTCACTGGGGTGGGGGTAAATACTCTCTCACTCACTGCTTCGCGATGGGGTTGATTTCAACCTCTCCTCCTTCCAGGCAGCCTATGCTAGATCCCCACTACCAGGTGAGTGAGTCCCTTTCCCCACCTCCTCTCTAACCAACCAATTATGGTCACTTTCTGTTCCCTCTCTCCACGTTTAAAGACCATAACAGTAGCCTGCTCCTCTGACAGCACAACACTCTATCAGTACTACTGGTTACTCAGTGTAATACCCCTTCAGTACTGCACCTCCCACAGTATGGAGCTCCCTCAGATCCGCCCCTCCCACAGTGTGGAGCTCTCTCGATACCGCTCCTCCCACAGCGTGGTGCCCCCTCGGGATGGCCCAACTATTTGACAACATCAGTCTCGATTGCGCCAACCTTAGCCACGCACAAGGAAACTTGGCATAAGCTGTTGACTGGAGTCTGCACCATTGCCTGCTGCCCACTCTGTCCTATGGTCAGGCTGGAGTCCGTCAGTGAGGTGTTCAAGTTACCAGACCAAAGGCCCGGAGATGTGAGTTCAAATTCTGTCACAGGCAGCTGGTCAGCTTAAATTCCTTTAATTAGCTGGAATTTCTAAAAAGGAAACGTTATCAGGAAACTGGATTTCCTGAAGGAGGCTAAGAGGTGACCTTGTCAAGAGGGAACAGTCATAAAGTGAATAACAACAGGCCATTCAGCCCACTGAGCTTGCTCCAGCTCATCTCCATCTACCCATTCAGCCCACTGAGCTTGCTCCAGCTCATCTCCATCTACCTGCCTTTCCCCCATATCCCTTAATTCACCTATGATGTAAAAATCTATCCAATCTTGTCAAATATATTTACTGTGGTCTCCTTGACTGCAGCGAATTCCAACCCCACCCACTGGGAAAAGCAGTTCCTCATCTTCGTCCTAAATCTACTCCCCTGGATCTAGAGGCTATGTCCTCTCGTTCTGGTCTCCCCCACCAACTTACCGACCTCTATCTTACCTTTCATAATTTTATACATTTCTATATGATCCCCTAAATTCCCATGAGTATAGTTCCAGACGTCTCAATCTCTCCTCATAGGCCAACCCCTTCATCTCTGGAATAAACCCGGTGATCTCCTCTGCTCCGCCTCCAAAGCCAGTCCATCCTTCAAGTGCGGAGACCAGAACTGCACACAGTTCTCCAGATGCGGCCTCACAAGGACCTTGTAGAGTTGCAGTGTAAATTCAATCCCTCCAACACTGAAGGCCAAAGTTCCAGTTGCCTTCTTGATAACGTGCTGCACCTGAAAACGGTTCATGCACAAGCCCTCCCAAGTCTTTCTGCACGACAGCATGTTGCAGTCACTTGCTGTTTAAATAACAACACTGGACAACGAGGACTTGGCTTTCTGAACATATTTGGGTGTATTTTATGGATTTTGGGCCACTGATCACAAAAAAATTCATTTTCTTATTGTGTACTTTTTAAAATAATTACCAAATTTTGTGATTTCCTGTCACATTTTAAGTCTATTTCAAGCAGACAAAATCATGAAGTCATTTAAAGTTCATTTTCTGTATTTGCCCTTGGACGTCTTTCCCGCTGATCTTGATCAGTGATGGACACGGGGAAAGATTTCACCAGGACATTGCGATCGTAGAAAAGCGGTTTCAGGGCAACTGGAATCCATCGGCGCCGCCGACTATTGTTGGACACTGACATGAGAGGCATCAGATGCTGAGTACAAACGAAAATCAGCGGCAAAACATTTTTAGGTCCTTTGATCTGACGTAACGTGTCAGCGTCATGAAGTGATTAAACCTGCTAAATTGAATAAAAGCTTATTGAATGTTTCTCCAACTTCCTACGTGATACAGCAAACCTGAAATCATCTTGCTGTTCAGCTCGACGTTGTCTATTGTAATCCCCACTTTTCTTTTCAGGAAGCAAACCTTTTGGGGAAAAAAAAAATTGTTGCCCAGTGCAGTTAGTATAGCGCCAGCGATTGGGACTGGGGTTCGAATCCCGTGCTGTATGTAAGGAATTTGTACCTTCTCCCCATGTCTGTGTGGGCTTTCCTTGGTTTCCTCTCACTGTACAAAACATACCGGGGGTGGGGGGGGGGTGGCGTGGGTTGTAATTGAGCGGCACGGACTCGTGGGCCGAAATGGCATGTTACTGTGCTGTATGTCTAAATTTAAATTTAAAATTTTTCCAATTTTCTTTCCAAAGTGGATAAATTCACATTTACCAACATTGTTCTCCTTCGATTTTAACCTATCTATCTCTCTCCACAGACCCTTGGGACAATTCCACTCAATTTAGCGTCATCAGCAAACAAAAGCCCTGTTCACATTCGCATCCTAGTATCAGCTGTTCAGTGTCCCCGCGATAGGAACGGGGGGGTGGGGGGGAGTTTGGCCCACTCCTAACCGGGACACTGAACACTTTCACACTTGCCAGGGTCTATCCCCGGCGTTTGGGCTGTTCTACCTTTAATAGGAAGGCCTGCAATGGAATTGCCCATTCCATACTTTCCTGATCTCAACGCCGCCGGGGATTGGAGGCCAGCAATCCCTGGCGTGAGATGACATCATCTGACACTGGCGTTGAGCAGATGCTTCTTTCACACTTGCCACGATAAAGGTCGATTGGCGTTTGATTTCTGGGATCACTGGCAAGTGTGAAAGGGGCTTAAGATACATGACACTGTCCCCTTTCAGATCCATACAACAATTACACGACAGCAACAGGCAACTTGGTCCTTATCGTCTATGCCGAACACTTATTCCACACCCCCCCCCCCCCACTGACCTACACTTAACCCTTAGCCCTCCATTCCTTTCCCGTCCATATACATATCCAACATCTCCTTAAAACCTAATATCGAACCTGCCTCTGTCACCTTATCTGGAAAACTCACTCCACACACCCACTACTCTCTGAGTAAAGTCCCCCCCCCCATATTTCTGCTAAGCCTTTCCCCCAACTCTCAGCTCCCCTTTCTTAAAGGAAAAAGCCTCTCTTCGTCAACTCTATCTTTACCCCTAATAATTTAAAATACCTCAATCAAATTCCCTTTCAACCTTCTACGCTCCAAACATTTAACCTTGCCCTACAACTTAGACCCTGTAACCTGGCAACATTTGAGAAGATCGTTAAAGTATATCGTGAACATGGTCACAGTCTTCCCTCTCCCCACCCCCAGGCAGTAAATCCCCGGTATCCTGAATTCAACCAACCGGCAAAACAAAATTGAGAAAAGAAATAGATAGATAAAAATTGGAATGAATAAAAGTGGTTTTCAAGCTGACCCCCTAAACTCACATTCCATCATAAGTTCTCTATGATCAGTAAGGGACTGCTTAAGGTGGAAAGAAAAGGTTTGAAAACCACTGTTTCAATCATTCCCTAACTGACTCGTTATGTGCACGGTTTCAAAACTCCAAAGGAAATGGGCCAATGACAATTTTTCTCCAGCATTTCAGTAACAATGCAACCCCTTGGTGAAGATGGGAGCAAACGTTCAGCCGGCGGAGTGCTCTGGTCGTGCCCCCGCCTGCAGCAGCTGTTTGAATAGAGTCTTGTTCGTATAAAATGGTGGCACCCAGGCTGAAGAGCCGGCCGATGCCGCTCACCGGTGGGGCAACTCTCCCCAAGTGTCTCCCAATCCCTGCCTAGTAAGAGTCTTTATTAGTAGTAAGTATATTAGCGAGCCTTTAACTTGGGAGAAGGTGGGGTTAATTATGACGACGGCCAGTTAGGTCAATAGCGCCAGCGACCGGGTTCCGAATTTAAATTTTGTTAGTTAAATGAATGACCTGAATTTAGTTAACTTTGCATAATTAAGGACTACAATACTGATGTTTTTTTTAAAAATAATTTTACACTGTTTTTTAGACTGTTTATTCTTAATTCAGGTATCACACATCACATTCTCTGCATCAAAAGCAACCGCCACTGTTGGAGTCTTCTTTCCTTGTACTACATGGACTAAGTTAATGAACTTAGAGATATTGCCCATTGTTTGTCTTTTCTTAATAAATCCAGTTCCGTCAAGTTTTACTATTTTTGATACACAGACAGCCAATCTGTTTACTCATAGTTTTGTTATTATCTGATTCCACCTGCATTGAATTTGCCCATCGTTACTGAATGAAGATCTACCGGGACCAATGCCTGAAGAGGGTGCAAAATCAGTGAACCTGTGCGGACTTGAAAGGCCAACATGGCCTGTTTCCGCTCTGTAAATGGTTATATGGTTATATGGTCATAAATTGGATCAACAAGTATGCCAATGACAAAGGTCGGAGGTGTTGTGGACAGCAAGGAAAGCTTTCAAAGCTTGCAGAGGGATCTAGGCCAGCTGGAAAAATGGCAGATGGAATTTAATGCAGACAAGTGTGGGGTGCTGCATTTTGGAAGGAGAAACCACAAAGGGACATACACAGTAAATGGTCAGGCAATGAGGAGTGCAGTAGGACAAAGGGATCTGGGAATACAGATACATCATTCCCTAAAAGTGGTATCACAGGTGAATAGGGTGTAAAGAGAGCTGATGGCATCTTGGCCTTAATAAATCAAAGTATTGAATACAGTATGGAGTTGGGATGTAATGGTAAAATTGTACAAGACATTGGTGAGGCCAAATTTGGAGTATTGTGTGTAGATAGAAAGAGTGAAGAGAAGATTTACTACGATGTTGTCCGGACTTCAGGAACCGAGTTACAGGGAAAGGTTAGGAATTTATTCCCTGGAGTGTAGAAGAATGAGGGGAGATTTGACAGAGAAAATGTAGGCAGGCTTTTACCACTGAGGGTAGGTGAGATACAAACTAGAGGACATGGGTTTAGGGTGAAAGGGGAAAAGTTTAGAGCAGTGGTTTTCAAGCTGACCCCCTAAACTCACATTCCATCATAAGTTCTCTATGATCAGTAAGGGACTGTTTAAGGTGGAAAGAAAAGGTTTGAAAACCACTGTTTCAATCATTCCCTAACTGACTCGTTATGTGCACGGTTTCAAAACTCCAAAGGAAATGGGCCAATGACAATTTTTCTCCAGCATTTCAGTAACAATTGGGTCTAGAGCAGTGGTTCTCAGCCTTCCCTTCCCGCTCCCATCCCACCTTAAGCAACCCCTGACTAATCACAGAGCACCTTAAGGTGGGAGGTGACTTTAGGGGAGCGGTCTGAAAACCACCAGTTTAGAGGGAACCACACAGAGGGTGGCGGAACGAGGTGAAGCGGCAAACACGGGCTCCATTTAAATTTTTTAAGAAGAATCTGGATGGGAGAGCAATGGCCAGGGTGCAGGCCCGAGGGAACGTTTGGCACGTACTGAAAGGGCCTGTTTCTGTGCTGTAATGTTCCGTGGATTTGGAAGAGAAATGGAACAAACTGAACACGGAAAAGACAATCTGATCAGAAATGTGTATTGAAAATAATGATAGTAAACTTCTTTACAACAAATATAGTGCAGGAGTTCGGAAGTGAACGTCCAATTAATATTCTTTTTGTGTGTAATATACAGGCATCACCATACAGCACAGCGGAGGAGTACATGATACACTTGCACATGTACTCACACTCACACACACTCACACTCACGCTGCCAATTCAGAATCACACATTCGGCGACATTATATTAGTGATTGTCTTCAGAGATAAAAAGGGGGTTCCCCACTGTCCCAAAGCCAGCAAACCTTGCCTCGCTTTGGCATGTGGGATCAGGGAGGACAGGAGACAGGTGGATTTCTGAATGGGACACTCCAGCGAGGACTGCCCCTCCCCCACCGAGCTTGCCCTGCCGACCACCACCCTGAGCTTCAATAACGTGTCCGAGGAATTCTTCAATGGGCCTGAACCCTCTTCCCTGCATTGACCACGAGGGGATCGCACATCTTCCCCAGCAACTCCCCCCACCCCCCCCCCATGGCTCTGACACTACCCAAGCTCACCCTGCCCCAACCTTGAGGGAGAAAGCAGCGCAGGCGGACTCTCCAACCCGCCACCGTCCATAGGGGTCCTCACAGGTGGGGTGTGCACACCTCTGATCCTCAACTATTGGATGGGGCAGCAGGCAGCAGCAGGGGTTGAACAGATTTATATATATTAGGCCGCCAATGCTGGGACAGCCCCTTCTCTGGGAGGGGTGGGTTCTCAACCACAGCATAGATCAGCAGAGCTGAAGAAGACCACACCAAATATTGTTCTGGGCCCTGACCACCCCACTCCGCCTTGCTTGGGGACTGAGCCCCAACAGCAGCCCAGGAAGGTGCTAACCCCTATCCCAACACCACACACATCCCTTGCTTCCCAGGGATCAGGTCCGAGAAGGTCGGCTAATCTTGTCCCACCCTGCACAGGGAACAGGTCACAGGAGGGTGTTAACTCCACTTCAACCCAATTCTGCACAGGAATGAGAACCCAGCCAGTTCAACCCACCCTGCCAGTGACCAGGTCCCGGCCAGCTAAACCCACCCTGCCCAGTGACCTGGTCCTGGCTAGCTAAACCCTATCATACCCAGCGACCAGGTCCCCCTGAAGCAGCCAGTCCAAGTGCAAAATGGTGGTCTCAGAGAGAAGTCCCTCGCTCCTCTCCTGCCTGGGGTGACAACTAACCGCAGTGGACAGCCGCGAGGCTCTCTCCTCGGCACCGCGATCGGGGGGGGGGCGGGGTGCGTGAATGGGATTCCAACTCATACAACCCTCCCCCTTGTCTGGCTGTGCTTGGGGACTCTAACAGCCATCAGGTTCAATCTTGCGCAAGGTGGTGCGGGGGGAAGAAAGAGACCCCTCGCCTCTGTACTCACTCCCCCCTCTCCTCCCCAAGGATCAGAGCCTACAGCCACTCACTCCCTATCCACCACTGGAAGATCAGTGCATATTCGTGCTTATGAAAAATATACACAATTTTAATTTGTAATTCAACCCAGCAAACAATATATAACAGCGCAAAGCATTGAGCCTCAGGCTTGAGACAATATATTATCTATAATTTTTTTTTTCTGTTCTCTATTGTGCATAGAGGGGCTCAAAGTATTTTTTTGTATTTTCATTAAATATGTCGACATGCAATTTTTTTTTAAAAAAGAACATAACCATTCTACCAATAAATTAGAACTGTACCGTCCTAAGTTCACCCACCCGAGGTTGGCCAATTGTGTAAATTCCCCTGTGACCCACGCACACAAAATGGCAGCAGGTACGTCTCCTGAATGAAGCCTAAATATCGGGGTCTGTTTAAAAAATAAAACGAGGTTTAGAAGTGGCAGCACGTTATAAAACTCACAGGCGCGGGCGCACACACGCACACACACAAGATAAACCACTCAACCAATAACTTAAATCACTGCCAGGTATACCCAGCCTGGAACCAACTGATCTTCTGTCGTCGATTCCCAGGGGCTCTGGTGAGGCAGTGGGGGGGAGGGGGGGGGGGAGTGGAGTGGATGCGGCAACCCAGCGTGGGGAACTCGAAGTCAGGGTCGGGAGTGGTGGGGAAGGGGGGGGTGCGGGGATGAGAGTCTTTGATCAACTTTGCAAGAGTGAGGGGAGGTAATGGGGAGGATGGAGAGCAGTGGGGAGGGAGAAAGGGGGGAATAGGTGGGGCATGGGGAGAATGGGAGGAGAGCGGAAGGGGGTATGGGGAGAGGGAAGGAGAATGGAAGGAGGTGGGGAAGAGAGGAGGGGCAGGAGGAATGGGATGGAGCAGGCGAACAGGAGGGAGGGGAGAGGGCAGGGGAATCAGAGGGAGGGTGGAGGGGTAGGGGGAGAGGGGAGGAGAATTGAAGGAGGCAGGGAGAAGGGGAAGGAGGAACAGGATGGAGGAGGGTAGAGGGCAGGGGATGGAGGAGGGTAGAGGGCAGGGGATGGAGGAAGGAGGAGAGAGGAGCAGGAGAACAAGGGAGGAGGGGAGAGGGCAGGGGAATCAAGGGAGGGTGGAGGGGCAGGGGGAGAAGAATGGAAGGAGCCGGGGAGAAGGGGGTGGAGGAACAGGATGGAGGAGGGGAGAGGGTGGGGGACATGAAGGAGGGGAGAGGGCAGGGGTGACAGAGGGAGCAGGGGAGAAGAATGGGAGGAAATGGGGATGGGAGGGAGATGGGGAGAGAGCTAGGGGATGAACTGGAGGGATGACAGAAAAAGGAGCGGAGGGATGGGAGGGAACAGGGATGGGAAGGAGGGGAGCGGGCAAGGAAGATGGAGTGAGGAGGTGGCGAGTAGTGGAGGGCAGGATCCCTGGAGACCAGTGACATGGTGGAGGGGCATAGGTGCCCAGGAGACCCTCTCACCTGCCCTGTCTTCACAAGCCACAATGATGGGGGAGACGGGCCAAAGACCCACTAGCCTCTAGTGAGCAGATGGGGGACCCAGACTCCAAACACACCATCCCCACCGCTCCCCCCCCCCCCCCCATAGTCCCCAGTTCAGACAATGGCCCCAGCCCCATCCCCGTCTCTCTGGTCTACAAGTCACCTGCAGCTGCCCCACCTTGACTTCCAGGCTGTGCTGCTGGGGTGCAGGCATTCTGGACACTACCCAAGGTGGACTCAGCTCACTGGCCATCTCACGGGGCGGGGTTGGATGAGAAGGGGGAGTCCAGGAGAGGCTTGAGAGGGGCTCGGGGGGGACCAGGGGGAGAAGTGCGTGCCAGTTTTCACCAGGTGAAGTCTTTGGTTGAAGAGAATGGTGGCTGGGGAGGGGGAAAGGGGTCGGACAATGCAGTTCGAAGGTCAGTTGTTGCAACTGCGGACAAAGGAACCCTACCCCACGAACCACACCCCAGGGCCGCGTGCGGGAGGGATCCTCAGCCAGAGAGGGTTAGGTAACCCAGGCATCCATCCTCATGCGCTTGGAGGCTGGGTCTTCACTGTCTTCCCCGCCCGCCCTCATGTGTCCAATAGGGGAGATGTATCCGGAGCGTGCCTCGTCGCCCTCGAACGAGCTGTTGTTGCTACTCAGGCTGTCGACTGGGGAGCGCCCCGTGTCTGGCGCTGCTTGCTGAAGGTAACCGGAGGGGGTGATGGCGTCCCGCGTGGGAGACACTGGCTCAGATTTCACTCGCACATCCTGGCTGCCACCGATGCTCAGTGTGGAGACTTGGGGCAGTTGGGTGCTCGGTGCAACCCTGTGAGAGAAATTGCAGGGTCAGCCAGAAGTTCCCCTTCACAGTCCCCTGGGTCAAAGTCTATCACTGTGGTTCCCCCGTAACACAGCCCCAGTGTCAGACTCAGAGTGAAGCTCCCTCCACACCACCCCATCACACACTCCCGGGGTCAAACACAGAGTGAAGCTCCCTCCACACCACCCCATCACACACTCCCGGGGTCAGACACAGAGTGAAGCTCCCTCCACACCACCCCATCACACACTCCCAGGGTCAGACACAGAGTGAAGCTCCCTTCACACCACCCCATCACACACTCCCGGAGTCAGACACAGAGTGAAGCTCCCTCCGCACTGTCCCATCACACAGTCCCGGGGTCAGTCACAAAGTGAAGCTCCCTCCACACCACCCATCACACACTCCCAGGGTCAGACACAGAGTGAAGCTCCCTTCACACCATCCCATCACACACTCCCGGGGTCAAACACAGAGTGAAGCTCCCTCCACACCACCCCATCACACACTCCCAGGGTCAGACACAGAGTGAAGCTCCCTTCACACCATCCCATCACACACTCCCGGGGTCAAACACAGAGTGAAGCTCCCTCCACACCACCCCGTCACACACTACCAGAGTAAGACACAGAGTGAAGCTCCCTCCGCACTGTCCCATCACACAGTCCCGGGGTCAGACACAGAGTGAAGTTTCCTCCACATCGCCCCATCACAAAATCCCGGGGTTAGATGCAGAGTGAAGTTTCCTCCACACCGTCCCATCACACACTCCCGGGGTCAGACAGTGTGAAGCACGCTCCATACTGTCCCATCACACACTCCCGGGCTCAGACACAGAGTGAATCTCCCTCCGTACCATCCCATCACACACACCTGGGGTCAGAGACAGAGTGAAGCTCCCTCCACACTGTCCCATCACACACTCCCTGGGTCAGACATAGAGTGAAGCTCCCTCCACAATGTCCTCTCACACACTCCCGGAGTCAGGCACAGAGTGAAGCTCCCTCCGTACCATCCCATCACACACACCCGGGGTCAGAGACAGTGAAGCTCCCTCCACAATGTCCTCTCAAACACTCCTGGTGTCAGACACAGAGTGAAGGTCCCTCCACACCATCCGATCACAGACTCCAGGGGTCAGACACAGAGTGAATCTCCCTCCGCACCATCCCATCACACACACCCGGGGTCAGAGACAAAGTGAAGCTCCCTCCACATCGCCCCATTACACAATACCTGGGTTAGATACAGAGTGAAGCTCCCTCCACACTGTCCCATCACACAGTCCCGGGTTCAGGCACAGAGTGAAGCTCCCTCCACATCACCCATCACACACTCCCAGGGTAAGACACAGAGTGAAGTTTCCTCCACTCCTTCCCATCACACACACTCGGGGTCAGAGACAGAGTGAAGCACCCTCCGTACTGTCCCATCACACACTCCCGGGGTCAGACATAGAGTGAAGCTCCATCCACAATGTCTTTTCACACACTCCTGGGGTCAGACACAGAGTGAAGCTCCCTCCGTACCATCCCATCACACACTCCCGGGGTCAGACACAGAGTGAAGCTCCCTCCACACAATCCCATCACACACTCCAGGGGTCAGACACAGAGTGAATCTCCCTCCGTACCATCCCATCACACACACCCGGGGTCAGAGACAGAGTGAAGCTCCCTCCACACCGTCCCATCAAATACTCTCGGGGTCAGACATAGAGTGAATCTCCCTCCGCACCATCCCATCACACACACCCGGGGTCAGAGACAAAGTGAAGCTCCCTCCACATCGCCCCATTACACAATACCTGGGTTAGATACAGAGTGAAGCTCCCTCCACACTGTCCCATCACACAGTCCCGGGTTCAGGCACAGAGTGAAGCTCCCTCCACATCACCCATCACACACTCCCAGGGTAAGACACAGAGTGAAGTTTCCTCCACTCCTTCCCATCACACACACTCGGGGTCAGAGACAGAGTGAAGCACCCTCCGTACTGTCCCATCACACACTCCCGGGGTCAGATACAGAGTGAAGCTCCTTCCACACTGTCCCCTCACACACTCCCGGGGTCAGACATAGAGTGAAGCTCCCTTCACACCACCCCATCACACACTCCCGGGGTCAAACACAGAGTGAAGCTCCCTCCACACCGTCCCATCACACTCTCCCGGGGTCAGACACAGAGTGAAGGTCCCTCTACACTGTCCCCTCACACACTCCCAGCGTCAGAAACAGAGTGAAGTTCCCTCCACATCGTACTCTCACACACTCCAGGTGTCAGACATAGTGTAAAACTCACTCCATACCGCCCCATCACACACTCCCGGGGTCAGGCACAGAGTGAAGCTCCATCCACAATGTCCTCTCACACACTCCTGGGGGTCAGACACAGAGTGAAGCTCCCTCCACACCATCCCATCATACACTCCAGGGGTCAGACACAGAGTGAATCTCCCTCCGTACCATCCCATCACAGACACCCGGGGTCAGAGACAGAGTGAAGCTCCCTCCACATCGTACCCTCATACACTCCAGGGTTCAGACACAGTGTGAATCCCCCTCTGCACCATCCCATCACACACACCCGGGGTCAGTTACAGGGAGAAGCTCCCTGCACACTGTCTTGTGGATGTTTGGATCGTTGTCTCATGGCTTTATGTCCACTGTAACTAATTTTCGTCCCCACAGCCCCACACTCACAGCATGTTGCCAGTTGTTGCCGGTGTCAGCTGCTGCCACATAGTTATGTTGCCCAGTGAAACCCCTCCTGGTGAGTTGAATGTCTGTAGGGCTGACAGATCAGCACTGGTCAACTGGTAGTCTGCAATACAAAAAGTGAACTTCACACAGCAGCAGGAGGTAGGAGGGGTTGAGGGGGCAGTGGGGGAAAATGAGGGTGGGGTGTGGGCGGGAAGGGGGTAAAAGGTGGAGGGAGAGTGAGCAGGCACGAGGGAAGCGAAAGGCAGAGAGCAAAAGGAGGGGACTCCCTCACCTGTATTGTAAGAGCTGTGCATCGCCGAGTACTGCAGCCCCTGTGGTAACAAACTGGGGGTGGCCACGGAGACCACGGGGGTGCTGAGCGACTGGGTGGCGGATGTCAGCTCCTGACCACTCTGCAAGGACAGCAACTGGTCAGTGAAAGCCCCCGCCTGATGACATGCCTGCGAGAGAAAGGCGAAAATAGACCACCCCGCCACCACTCTTTGGATAGTAGCCGACACTGCCCAGGGGCACGGTCCCCATCTCTCCCCTGAACTCCCCGCCATGGTCCTCACCCCACCTCCCCTTCCCCGCCTTGAGTGTGCTTAGAATCAGAATTTATTGTCATGAACATGCCACAAAATTTGTTGTTTTGGAGAGGCGTCACAGGTACAAATATTTATTTCAACCACTTTATAAAATAAAGAAAAAGACCAAGTGAGGCAGTGTCTGTCCATTCAGGAATCTGATGGAGGAGGGGAAGAAGCTGTCCTTGTGCCGCGGGGTGCTCGTCTTCAGGCTCCTGTACCTTCTTTCTGATGGTAGCAGGAAGAGGGTGTGTGGGGTCCTTGAGGATAGAAGCTGCTTTCTTAAAACTCCCCGCATCTTTATGATGTCCTTGTAAGAGTGAAGTCTGGTGATTGTGATGTCACAGGCCGAGTTAACAACCCTCTGGAGATCCCTCCCGCCCCGCACCCCCCTTCTTGTGAATTGAGTGATGCCACCAGCCAGAATGCTCTCCACCTGTAGAAGTTTTTGAGAATCTTTGGTGACATACCGTCTCTCATGAAGTTGCTGACGGGCCTTCTTCGTGATTGCTCCGGAACATATCCTCAAAGATGATGAATTTGAAGTTCTGGACCCTCTCCACTGCTGGCTGTTCACCATCCCACCCCGAGGCAGAGACCCATCAACGATGCAATTGCCAGAAGCTTTTTATTTTTAAATTTAGTCCTGCAGCATGGTAACAGGCCACTTTGGTCCAAGTGTCCGTGCCGTCCAACTTACACCCCGTTAATCTACAACCCCCGGCACGTTTCGAGGAAACCGGAGCCCCTGGGGAAAACCCACACAGATACACGGAAAATGCACTAGTTCCTTACAGAGAGTGCGGGATTTGAACCCCGGTCCCAATCACTGGTGCTGTAAAGGGGTTGCGCTAACCACGACGCCAACTGGGCCGCCCATACTGAACTACAAAGTTCACACTGTCACAGGTTATCCCGTCAGGAATCCAACCATAGTTCGCAATTAGCAACTGAGGAAGCCAATATGTTGAACAGTGCGGAAGTATGAATAAATAAAGATTTAAATGATTTCTTGCATTAAATGAAATTGTTAAAAAAAATCAAGAGTGTGGATTTCCCCCATTCTCACAGTAAATAAGATTGAAGAATAAACAATGGCATTAAAAAATAATCTAATCAGGCCCCTTTGTTATCTTCAACCTCAAGTTACTGATGTTCCCAAAGTGGGTGCAAGATGTGACCACAGTCTGATATCATACAGATGCTTGGTTGTGACGGTTTTAATGAAAGTCTGACATTAGAAACTGCAACACCTTGTCTTCCTTGCCTGAATCCAATTTTAAGCCTTAACACCAGCTCCAGCCAAGAGTATCTCGACCTCCTGTAAAGGCCGAGGAAAGTCCATCTCCCACCCTCACTACATTCTACAGAGGACGCACCAAGAGCACCTTGTGCAACTACATTGCTGCCCGGTTTGGAAGCTGGACTTCCTCGGACCGCAAGACCCTGCAGAGGACGGTGAAGTCAGCGGAATTGATCACTGGGGCCTCTCTTCCTACCGTGACGGACATCGACAATACACGATGCAGGCGAAAGGCAATAAACGTTGTCAAGGACTCCACACACCCCCTCATGTAAACTGTTCTCCCTTCTGCCATTGGGTAGGAGGTACCTTAGCACTTGGGCCCTTAAGTCTAGATTGGGTAGCAGCCTTCCTCCCCCCCCCTCAAGCTGCCAGGCTCCTGAACTTCCAGAACAGATGTGGACAGTGAACCTCGGACTTTTACTGTATACGTCTTAATATTTTAAAGTGCTCAACTTCTATTCTAACATATTTATGTGAATATTCTCCATGGTTCTGGAGAAACACGATCTCATCTTTACAGGGTGAGCGTGGTATGAATGATAAGTAAAGGTGAGTTGACTTAAGAGTTTGGGGGCAAAAAGGAATCTGAAGACCTGAAACTTCACCATAATCCAACATTCTTGAGTTCTGGGACAAGAGCATGTACCAAGTCCCCTTTATCCGCCTCACAGCGCCAGCATTCAGGGGTGTTCTTCAACCTCTATCTACATCACCTTGCTAGAGTCCAATTAAATACGGTGCAGAATCTTAAACTGAATGAGACGCACGCTCGGTTCTCCCGACATTATTTTGATATTTTTACAAATTTTGTCCCTTTTTTCCGCCTATTTTCCCATGCTCTTTTTAGACCCAACTGAGATTTGTGTTAAGGCTGAATAATAAGACGAGGCTTTGTGACCCGTTATCACTTGCAGCCAGTGCAGTGGACTGCATCGTCGTGACTTGTGGCGGTTGCTGGAGGTTGTGTGGGGCACATGACACAGTTGGAAAAGATATCTCCAAAATTGTGACCTAGGGCTTAGTCGATTAAAAGATTTTAAGTAGTCACCATCATTGGAAAATGGAAGAATTTTTGGAGGGGAGGGGGAGGGGGAAGGTGGTGGGAAACATTCATTTCAGGAGTGGGTCTCAGAAATGGCCAAAGTAGCAGCGTTTGAACACAAGCATCGATGCACAAAAATGGAGCAAATATCTAGGTTTCCTGGGGGTGGGGGAGAATGTGCTGGTGGTGGAAGCATATTAATGAACCGCAGTTTTTTTTCTGTTATTTGAGGTTATATAGACACACAAGATTATTATATTGGCTTTTTTGCTGCCACGTTTGCCTCTATTTTATGGATAAGTTTATATTTTGTGACTCATGATCTACACAGCTTTAACACGGACTCAAGGATTTGGGGATACTTTAAAAAAATAATTCAATAAAATTTAAATAATTTAAAAAAAAGCAATTACAGCACTTCAAACTTCAACCAAAGATGATTGGTGTAAGGAAAAGGCAATATGTAGCTCACTATATGACTAAAACATGGCCTGAAACAAGCTCACCCCCCCCCCCCCCCCCAGCCCCCCACAAACTAACTTTTCAGGACTGAATCGAAACACTTCAGATTCCAGAATTCACCTGTGCTGGTGGCAGGGTGCAGCCAGACAGTGGGGACGAGCTGCCACCTGCTGGTGGAAGCTCTCACTGCAGTCTGAGGGAGATGGCGGATGAAGGCGCTTGGCCGGCTGTGGAGTGAAGCGCAGGAGCCGTGAATTTGCCTCCAACCTCGGAGTCTGCACAGCGAAAGCCCGGCAGAGCAAGCACTCTGTATGGAGGGGGGGGGGGAGAGGGAGTGAGCGAGTGTCCTAATGTCTGCATCACAGCGCCTCTGTCCATGCCAACCAAGCTGTCGATCTGATCAACTCTTAGTTGGGCACCCTGGGCACCCAATCTTCCCTGTCCACGTGCCCATCCAACTCTCTTTTAAACGCCGATTTCTCCACCTCGTTTCACAGACCCACCACCCTATGTGAGGGAGCCGCACCATTCCCTTTTAAATCTTTCCCCTCTCACCTTAAACCCAAGCCTGCAAGTTTTAGAAACCCCTACCCTGGGGGTAAAAAAGTGACCATTTACCTCACCCCCCCCCCCCGGGATTTCATGAACTTCTACTTCCACTCAGCCTCCTACACTCTAGGGAAAAATTCCCCAGCCCGATGAATGTCTAATAAGAACATCAGATATAGGAGCAGGAGTTGGCCATCCGGGCTGATCTGATGATGGGCTCCTCTCCACCCATCTGCCTTTTCCTCATATCCCTTAATTTCCCTACTACATAAAAATCTACCCAATCTTATCTTAAATATATTCACTGATGCCACCTCCACTGTTTCAATGAGCAGTGAATTCCAGATTCACCACCTCTGGGAAAAGCAGTTCCTCCTCATATCTGTTCTAAATCTACTCCCCTGAATCTTGAAGCTACATCCCCTAGCTCCAGTCTCCTCTACCCACCCCCCCTCACCAATGGAAGCAACTTAATGGTACCTACCTCTATCTTAGCTATGAATTTTATGTTGCTATAAGATCACCTCGCATTCTAAATTCCAGCGAGTACAGTCCCAGACGACTCAATCTCTCCTCATAGGCTGAAGTCCTCATCTCTGGCATCAACCTGGTGAACCTCCTCTGCTCTACCTCCAAAGCCAATCCATCATTCCTCAAATCAGGAGGCCAGAATTGCACGCAGTTCTCCAGATGCGGCCTCACCAGGATCTTGTACAGTTGCAGCATGACCTCCCTGCTCCTAAATCCAATCTCTCTAGCAATGAAGGCCAATGTTCCATTCTCCTACTTGACAGCCCGCTGTACCTGCAAACCAATCTTTTGCGATTCGTGCACAAGCACTCCTGAGTTCTTCTGCACGGCAGCCCACTGCAATCGCTTGCCGTTTAAATAATAATCTGATCTTCCATTTTTCCTTCCAAAGTGGACGACCTCACCGTTGCCAACATTGAACTCCATCTGCTAGACCTTTGCCCACTCACTTAACCTATCTATATCTCTCTGCAGACTCTCCATACCCTCTGCACAATTTGGTTTTCTGCTCAGTTTAATGTCAGCAGTAAACTAAAGGCCTCCAGTCTCGGGAACATCGTTGCAGATCTTCCTTGCACCCTTTACAGCGTCCATCTGTGGGAGCATGCTGAGTACCAAGTGGCTGATGCATTTTCAACCCTGATGTTGCGGGGGGGGGGGGGGCTCACGAGCTATGAGATGCGGGTGGGGGGGGGGGGGATGGGGGTGGGAAATGGTAGAACCATAGAAGCTTATAACAGTACAGTGCAGAACCAGGCCCTTTGGCCCCTCTAGTTTGTGCTGAACTATGATCTCGCCTTTCCCACTGATGTGAATCCAGTCCACAGCCCTCTAGACCTCTTCCGTCCATCTACCTGTCCAAATTCTTCTTCAATGTTAAAATTGAGCCCGCATTCACCACTTCAGCTGGCAACTCGGTCCATACTCCCACCACTCTCTATGTGAATAACTTCCCCCTAAACTTTTCCCCTTTCACCTTTAACCCATGTCCTTTGGTCTGTATCTCACCGACCTTCAGTGGAAAAAGCCGATCGACACTTTCACTGTCTATCCCCCTCATAATTTTAAATACCTCTACTAAATCTCCCCTCGTTTTTTCATGCTCCAGGGAGTAAAGTCCTAACCTGTTTAACCTTTCCCTGTAACTCAGTTCCTGAAGTCCTGGCAACATCCTAGTAAATCCCTGCACTCTTTCCACCTTATTGGTTATCCTTCCTGCAGCAAAACTGCATACAATACTCCATATTTGGCCTCAACAATGTCTTATACAACTTTGCCACAACATCCCAACCCCTATACTAAATATCTTGATTTACTTTATTTAGAATGGGTGATGCAAGCAGACTGTGGCGGCAGGACATGCCTGAAGCTGCTTTGCATGTAGTCACTGCTCTGCGGCAGAAATGCGGCCAGCATTGCAGGGTGGGTGAAGTTAGGTGAGCGAGCCACCCTTCGGTTAAATCCCAAGCTCGGGGGCAGGAGGGAGAACCCAGTGGCCGGAGGCAAATGGGCAGTGAAACCTCGTTGAAGCCAATTGGGCCACCAGGTTGCCATGCAAGCTGATAGGGTAATTGGGGCATTGAGGTCAAGAGTTGCGAGGTGACGTGGCAGCTTTGTGGAACCCTGGGGAGACTGCACTTAGTACTGTGGGCAGTTCTGGTCACCTCATTGCAGGAAGGACATGGAAGCTATGGAGAGGGTGCAGAGGAGATTTACTGGGATGATACCTGGATTGGAAAAAAAAAGTCTTATGAGGCAAGGTTAGCAGAGCTGGGACTTTTTTCTATGGAGTGCAGAAGGATGAGAAGTAACTAATAGAGGACTATAAGATTCTGAGAGGCCTAGATAAGGTGGACAGCCAGCGTCTTTATCCCAAGGCGGGAATAGCAAACAGAGGAGCACATCTGTACAAATTGAAGGGAGGAAAGTTTAGCGGAGACATCAGGGATAATTTTTTTTAAAATTAGACACACAGAGTTGTGGGTGTCTGAAATGCATTAACAGAGTGGTGGGAGAGGCTGGAACAACAGGGACATTTAAGGGACTCTTACACCCCTTTTACATGGAGATCCCACTTAATTGGCACATGAATGACCTACGTTTAAAGCCAGGTCAGGTCATTCACACTGAACCCAAGAAAAGCCAGGTCAGTGCGACCTTTTACATTGCAACCTGGCATCTCAGCTCTGATACTACCTTCCTTGGCGGGTAATACACGGGATGAAAATGAATCCCCAACCGGGGTCCATTGTGTTCACACAGGTAAGTGAAGCAGTTAAAAGGCAGTGAATTCCCATTTTTAATGGCTGTGGAAAAGGGGTATTAGACAGGCACAAGGATGAAAGTAAATGAGAGGGTTATGAGGTAGGTTATGAGGATGAAAGTGAATGAGAGGGTTATGAGGTAGGAAAGGTGCAGTTTATTTCTGGTGGAAGATTATGGGTCAGTACAACAACAATGGGCCAAAGAGCCTGTACTGTGCTGTAATGTTCAATGTTTCCCAGAGCAGACAGATCAGCTCAAGCTGCAGCCAAAAGCGGGTCCACATTCACCCAGTCATAGCTGGGAGGGCAAGGGGGCGCAATTCAACACAAGATCAACTCAGGATCACTATGGCTGACTCAGCACTCACCAGCTGGAGCTCCTCTTCTGTCTGACAGCATGCAAGGGCAGAAGACGCAGTATGTCACCAAACAAGACAGCACGATTAACATCATCCCAGACAAAGCACCGTCAACTTCACCAAGGATGGACTCGAGTGAAGCTTCCCCCCCCCCCCACCACACCCCGGCACCGTCCCATCACACACTCCAGTCAGACCCAGAGTGAAGCTACCTCCGCACTGTCCCATCACACACTCCCGGGGTCAGACACAGAGTGAAGCTCCCTCCACACCGTCCCGTCACACTCTCCCGGGGTCAGACCCAGAGTGAAGCTCCCTCCACACCGTCCCATCACACACAGAGTGAAGCTCCCTCCACACTGTCCCATCACTCTCTCCCAGGTTCAGACCAAGAGTGAGGCTCTCTCCGCACCGTCCCATCACACACTCTTGGGATCAGACCCAGAGTGAAGCTCCCTCTGCATCATCCCATCACACACTTCCGGGGTCAGACACAGAGTGAAGCTCCCTCTGCACCGTCCCATCACACACTCCCGGGATCAGACACAGGGTGAAGCTCTCCACACATTGTCATGTGGATCTTTGGACAGTTGTCTTATAGCTGTGTGACCACTGGATAGACCACATGGTGATCTGTCCCAATAGATATTTACCACATGGATCCGTCCTGCTGAATGGAGCACAACTTACCAAAGAGCTCATCATGCCTTTGCTCTGCAACGTGATGACCCGAAGGTCCGGCTTGCGGCTGTTGGCGAGTGGTAGTTGCCCAGCAGGGGGTGGAGGGGACTTTGGCGGCATCACCTTCCCCAGGGAGCTGGTGGTCAGGAGTCCCGGTGAGGCCCTCTGGTTCACGTAACCGTTGCCTGAGATAAACCAGAGGAGGGACAACAGGTTACAACCCAAGCGTAAGTGGATGGAAAATTCTTCCCCCAGCAGCTCTTCTCTGAGGGGGGCTGAGCTCTCCACTGCTCAGCATCCCAAGATCAACAGGTGCAAAATCAGCCCTATTCTATCTATGGACAGAGGCTGAATGGCCTCTTCCTGACGGCAATGCAAGAGACAGCAGACACTGGAATTTGGACAAGACCAACACTCTGCTAGAAGAACTCAACAGGCCGTGCATCATCTGTGCCGATGTTTCGGGCTGAGCCCTTCCCTGAGTCGGAGAGCGCAGTGGGGAGGTGGCTGGGTCTAGAGGAGAGGGGCCAGGAAGGGATTGGCGAGCCAGGGAAGGGGTGAAAGTTGATGGACTGATGGGGAGGGCAGGGGCCAGAGGAAGTTTGATAGTTCAAGAGTTGAGAGGTCACATTGCAACCCAACAAATCTCTGATGAGACCACACTTAGGAGTATCATGTTGAGCTCTGGTCATCTCATTGTAGGAAGGATGTGGATAGTCAGGGCATTGAGTTCGGGTGTTGCGAGATATGGGAGCTTTGCAGAACTCTGGAGAGACTGCACCGTAGTACTGCGGGCAGTTTTGGACACCTCATTACAGGAAGGACATGGAAGCTATGGAGAGGGTGCAGAGGAGATTCACCAGGATGTTGCCTGGATTAGAAATAAAGTCTTATGAGGCGAGGTTAGCAGAGCTGGGATTTGTCTCTTTGGAGGGAAGAAGGATGAGTGGAGACTTGATGGAGGTCTCCAAGATTCTGAGAAGCGTGGATGAGACGGACGGCCAGCGCCTTTTTCCCAGGGTGGGATTAGCAAACACCAGAGGGCATCTGTACAAGTTTAGGGGAGGCGTCAGGGGTAAGATTTTTTCTCCACAAGGAGAGTTGTGGGTGCCTGGAATACATTGCTGGGGTGGTGATGGAGGCTGTAACAATAGAGGCATTTAAAAGACTCGTGGATGAAAGGAGGGAGGGAAGGTTTAGGGGCATTTAAGAAACTAGACAGGCACATGGATGAAAGAAAAATAGAGGATTATGAGGTTGGGAAAGGTTTAGTACTTTTTTTCTTGATAGGAACAACATCGAGGGCCTAAGGGATGGTACTGTGTGGAAATGTTCTATGCTCTCAGTTGTCAAGCCACTGAAGCAGGTGGTGGAGGCCTGCACCTCTGGTCATCTGGCTGCAAGACGACTCCACATTGAGACAGGCCTCCAGGATTCAAATCTCACTGACCCCTGTCTCCCCTCCAAAGGGTGATGTGGCGCAACACTATTACAGCCCCAGCAACCCAGGGTTCAAATCTGGCGCTGTCCATAAGGAGCTTATACCTTCTCCCCTTGTCAGCGTGGGTCTCCTCCCTCCCTTCAAAACGTACGGGGATTGTAGGTATAACTGGATGGCATGGGGACGCGGTCCTGTAACCATGTTGTATGCCTACACCTAAAACCGCGTCGCTCTCAAAGGGCCAGCACTGGCACAATGGGCTGTATGGCCTTCTCCCATGCTCAGCGAGGGGGGGGGGGGGTGGTGCCTGCAGGCCCTCATTGTGGAGGAGCAACAATGGGAGGGGACAGTATCTGCAGGGTCTTACATGGAGATCTCCAGGATACAGATGGGTGGGGTCACAACACCCTTACTTTGAAGGGTGGGAGAGGTTCTCTTGGGTTAATTCACGGGTGTCAGCATCTCGAGGATCTGTCCTGGAGCCTCCAGGTCGATGCAATCCTGAAGAAGGTTCACCAGCGGCTGTACTTTGTGAGACGTTTGAGGAGATTCACCATGTCACCAAAGACTCTCGTAAACTTCTAGAGAGGTACCATGGAGAGTACTGGTACAGAGGTGCCAACACTCAGGACAAGAAAAAACTCCAGATGGTGTCTTGAGACATCACAGGCACCAGACTTCACTCCATTGAGGGCGTCTACAAGAGGCGGTGTCTTAAAAAAAAGCAGCATCTATCCTCAAAGACCCCACCACCACCCAGGCCATGCCCTCTTCACTCTGCTACCCTCGAGGAAAAGGTACAGGAGCCTGAAGATGAACACTTAGCAGCATAAGGACAGCTTCTGATTCCTGAATGAACAGACCTGCTTTACCGTGACTTTTTCTTGCACTATTTTTATTTATTTTGTTATATAAATGTTTGCCCTGTGATACTGCCGAAAAACAACAAATTTTGTGACAAGTCCATAACAAGAAATTCTGATTCTATTTGGAGATGGTCAGCGACTTGTCCTTCAGTGACACACACACGTATCACTCTCTGCATGGTCCGGCATTGACTTCACGTACCCACAGGCCTCTACCTTCACCATGGATCTGTGAAGGGAACTGTGAAACCAGTTAACAGTCCTTCACTGGGCTCAGAGGGAAGGTGTCTGATGGGGTTGACTGAGCGCTCTGTGTAGGGTGCACAGTGGAAGGTCACGTGACCTCTCTGGCATCTGGAGGGAGTGTGAATCATGGTCATGTGACCCTTGTCTGGTACCTGCCGGGCATGTGGATGGTCATGACCTCTCCATCTGGAACCTAGTTGGAGGTTGCATCATCTGCTAATGAAGGGTGGACTCTTCCCACCCACTGGGGCACACCTTAATCACCTAGTGATTACCTCGGCGGGACCCTCCACCTCGTGCAGTAGCTCTTCGGCCTTGAGATGAACCCTGCTGTGGGCAACGCTGGAGGAGTTGCTGTAAGGTGTGCACTACATAAGGATCAGGGGTGTGGTATACTGTTGAAGATAACATCTGAGCCTTGCCCACAAGGAACGTCGGGTAGTGTGTTGTAATTCGTAGTTGTGATAAGTTTGTATAAACGGTTGCCAAAGATTAGTAGTATGAAGTCCAATGTGACTGGGTTGTACTGTGTGTGTGAGAGTGTAAAGTTACTGATATCGGTCATGTTCAGCCCGATGTGACTGAGTTGTACTGTGTGAGAGTGTAAACAGTTACTGATATCGGTCGTGTTCAGCCCGATGCGACTGAATTGTACTGTGTGTGTGAGAGTGTAAACAGTTACTGGTATCAGTCGTGTTCAGCCCGAGGTGACTGGGTTGTACTGTGTGTGTGAGAGTGTAAAGTTACTGGTATCGGTCATGTTCAGTCCGATGTGACTGGGTTGTACTGTGTGTTATCCTTGTAATCCCCTTGCACGTGTTTCAATAAAGATTATTTCTGCCTTCAGCCTGCGTCCTGATGCGCTATTCTTTGAACCCACTCAACTTTACCCTTCCCACTCAACACCGTGTAAACTCCCACATCGTGCTGCCTCAGGGAAGGTCCAGCCCAACCAATGAAGCCGCTGAGTTGGCCTTGTCAGCGGCAACGATGAGTCGCCCCACAGAGAAGAGGTGACGACTGAGATGATGGCATGTCTGACCTGGGGAAAAAAGATCAGATGTTCCACCACTGAGATGAATGTTAATTTTGTTTCTTTATGTGAAGTGGGGGGGGTGGGGGGGTGTCCCTTCATAACTCCTTTCAAAATTTATAGGATTAACTAGTTTTTGGTTTTTTTAACTCAATGTTTACTTTTTTAAATTATTAGCAGTGGACTGCTTGTGTTAGTCAGTAACCTCTGAAGGGAGGGGATTGAATTAGATATTTAGTCTAGTATTTTTCTTTTTAATGCAACATAGATTTCAGTACTATTTGTACCGTTGGACGAGATTTGTTAATAAGCCTATGGAAATATAAAAATACTGAAAAAGACAACAAGATGAAGGAGATGATCGTGGACCAGGAACGACCACTCTCCACTACACATCAATAACTCTGTAGTGGAGAGCACCAACTTCCCTGGAGTCCACTTAATTGGTGACCTATTGTGAACACACGTCTCCTCACTGGTCAGGAAGGCACAACTCCAACTGCACTTACTGAGAAGAATGAATCGGGCAAGGCTACCGGCCACCAACATGCCAACCTTCTGCAGGAGCTCTATCGAGAGCGTCCTGGGCAGGCTGCGTCAGTGTGGGTATGGACGCTGCAGAGAAATGGATCGGTGATCAATCCACAGGATCGTAAGGGTGGCAAAGATGATCAGTGGAGTCACTCTTCCCCCTCGCCCCCCAAAATCGACGTGATCTACCAGGATCGTTGTCTGAAGAGAGCATGCAAAATCATCGAGGACCCCCTTCCAGGCCGCACACAGCATCTTTCAGCTGCTCCTGTCAGGGAAGAGATCCAGGAGGATCAGAGCCAGCACTACCAGGCTGAGGAACAGCTTCTTCCCACGCTGAACAACCCAAGGGACTGCTCACATTCACCCTCTGCAACTCTCACAGGTACAAAAGGATATTTATTTGTAGAGATGAACACTTGTCCTGCAAATGTGTTGTTTGTCTGTGTGCGTATGTCATGTCTGGTCGTGTGTCTGTGTGATTTGCACCAAGGATCAGAGAACGCTGTTTCGTCGGGTTGTATTTGTGCAATCAGATAATAACCTTGACTTGAACATCCACTGGCCACTTACCCCACCACCCAGGTCAGTCTGTTTGGTGACTCAGAGAACAGGATAGGGCTGAACTGCAAGCTCCCACTGGTGGTCTGGAGCTTCCATGGCACTCCAGGTCCAAACATGCCAGCAATGCAGTGACGTCAATTCTGACATTCAATGTTGTCAGTAGGCACTAAGCCCCAGTGGGGACATGAAGCAGCTGAACACATGCCAGGCTGCTCCCTGCAGCTCTGACTTGGCTGTTCCAGTAACGCAAGAACCTGCTGCCATCTCAGCCCACAGTGGGCTTGGGGGGAAATCCACTGCAGGTTCGGTCTCGGAGGGAGAGGGAGGTGGGACGTCAACCTTCCTGGAGCAGGGCCGGCCCGAGTGCCGCATCGTATGTCTACACGCATTTTGGGGTCAGGAGCTGGGATGAAGACTGGCTTTGTTCCACCAGCAAGTGGCTTTTTGCCGTGCTTCCAGCAGCCTCCGTCTTGCTAATCCCCTGCAGAGTCTCATCAGAATCAGAATTTATTGTCATGAACATGTCACGGAATTCATTGTTTTGCGGCAGCATCAAAAGTAAAAGAAAACATCAAAGTGAGGCCGTGTCTGTGGCTCATTGTTCATTCAGGAATCTGATGGTGGAGAGGAAGAAGCTGTCTTTGGGCCGCTGAGTGCCCGTCTTCAGGCTCTTGTACCTCTTTCCCAATGGGAGCAGAGTGACGAGGGCATAGCCTGGGTGGTGGGGGGGTCCTTGACGACAGAGGATGCTTTCTTAACACACTGCCTCTCAGTGATGTCCTTGATGGAGTGAAGACTGGTGTCCACTGGCCAAATTAACAACCCTCTGCAGTTTTTTTCCCCCTGTCCTGAGCGTTGGCACCTCCGTTCCAGGCAGTGATGCAACCATCTGTAGCGTTCCACACTGAACTATCTTCAGTGACACACTGAATCTCAACTCCCCACAAAGTATAGCCACTGGTGAATCTTCTTCGTGATTGCACCAACATAGATCCCCAGAGAGGATGACACCCAGGAATTTGAAGTTCCTGACCCTCTTCACTGCTGACCCCTCGATTAGGACTGGGTCGTGTTCTCCTGATTCATGCCTGGCCTCAAGGATTTCTCCTCCTTCCTTTGCTGGGACGTCTTGTGAGAACCTCCCTCTCTGCGCTTCCTGTGGGCTCCACAGCCCCTCAGATTCCTGTTAAATTTCTCCCCCTCAACTTACACACATTTATTCCCTTTATCGATTCCCCTACTCCTCCTCTAGCAAATCTTCTCTGCACTCCTTCATTCTTATTGATTTCTTTCCTGTAGTTTGGTGACCAAAACAACTCACAATACTCCAAATTTGACCTCACCAATGTCTTGTACAACTTGACCAGAACATCCCAACTCCTGAACTCAATAGTTTGATTTATTATGGCCAATATGCTAAAAGCTCTCTTTACAACCCTATCCCCCTGTGATGCCACTTTCAGGGAATTATGTATCTGAATTCCTTGATCCCTCTATTCTTCCGCACTCCTCAGGGGCCAACCATTTACTGTGTAGGCCCTTTCTTGGTTTGTCCTTCCAAAATGCAGCACCTCACATTTGTCTGCATTAAATTCTATCGGCCATTTTTCCAGCTGGTCCAGACCCCTCTGCAAACTTTGAAACCCTTCCTCACTCTCCACAATAGTGTCATCTGCAAACTTGTGGATCAAATTTACCACATTGTCATCCAGATCAATGATCTGGATGACAAATAATAATGGTCCCAGCACCATTCCCAGAGGCACACCACTAGTCCCAGGCCTCCAGACTAAGAAGCAATCGTCCACCACTGGCCTCTCCCGACCAGACATTGTCGAATTCAGCGCCCACACAAGAGAGGCAGTTGCCTGCCACTGGGCAGGCTGTTGAATGAGCAGCTTGCTGCCGACAGCCCTGATTGGAGGCCCCGCCGAGTACTCCCATGGCCACACTGTCAAAAGCAGCACTTACCGACTGGGCTTGGACACCCGCCGTTGGACATGGAGAGTTCACTTCCCACTAGTGCACCTGAAGGGTGAAGGAGCGGAAAATTGAGTTAGAGTAGGAGCCTTGAAATCTTCCCCAACACCCCATCCCCACACTGCCCTGCCCCGCCATAGCTGTACCTGGGTTGCCAGAACTCGGCGGCCTGGACGGGATGCCAGGAGACACGGTGCTCCTCCTCAGCAGCGGCTGCTGTGGGCTCAGGAGGCCGGAGTCGCTCAGCGAGGTGGTCACCAGCGACGGGCTGACCAAGGACGAGATGGGGTCGCTGTAGGACAGGGCGCCCTGGCTGCCTATCGCCACCGTCACCGGCACACTGAAGTTGGAGGGCTGCACAGTGGACTGTGAGGAAGAAAAAAAAAGGAGGGGGAAGTCAGGGTTGGTGGGAGAAGGAGGGGCGTAGGAAGGAGGACAAGTGGTGGAGAATGCGGGGGAGACAGTAAGGGAAGGAAGAGGGAGGTGAAGTGAAGGAAGGAGAAGGGGGTGGGAGGAGGTGGAGGAAGCAGGAGGGCCTGAACAGCCTTTGTACTCACTTTAAGGGTTAGCAGTGGTCAGGAAGGGCTGAAAGGCCTTTGTGCTACCTGCCAGGGTTGGGGGTGAGAATGAATGGTCTTCTGTGCTCTCCTGCAATGGTCAGCAGGGGTCAGGTGGGGCCTCTGTGCCATCTGTAAGGACCAGGAGGGAATGTCCTCTGCTCCCTGCAAGGGTCAGGAGGATTGAATGGCCCCTGTGCATCTTGTAAAGATCAGGAGGGGTGAATGATGTTCTGTGCCCCCCTGTAATGAATAGCAGGGGTCAGGAGGAGCTGAATGGCCTCTAGTCCTCTCCCTCACACATAGCTATGCCTGGGGCATGCATCCCAGGGTGAGGCACAGGGCATGATGCCCTACACTCACCCCATATCTCTTGAACAAGACATCAATGTCTTCGGTAACCTTCCGGAACTTGTCTTCCATGAAGGGGCTCTGCTCGATGGCTTCATCCACGTCCGGTTCGGGGCTCTCGCACCCATTGAAGCCCTTCTTCTTCAGGGTCTGCAAAAGAGAGGAGTGAGTTATGGACACAAACCTGGCTGCACCTCAATCTCGCTTGCAGAGACCATCATTGCTATCTTCCTACCACACCCCCCCCAATCGATCACATCGATGTGATCTAGCGGGATCATAGCCTGAAAGAGCGTGCAAAATCGCCAAGGACCCCCTTCCACCTCTGCGCATCTTCCAGTTGGGGAAGAGATCCAGGAGCCAGCACCACCAGGCTGAGGGACAGCTTCTTCCCACGGGCAGTGAGAACGCTAAACGATCAAAGGAACTGCTCACACTGACCATCTGAGACCCTCATATTCACAAAACTATTTATGTGTATATATGAATATTTGTCCCGCATATGTCTGCATGTTTTGCAATAAGGAACGGAGAATGTTGATTCATCGGGTTATAGTTTATTTATTTTTATGTTCATAGGTAACAGGCCCTTTGGCCCATGAACCCATGCCAACCAATTGATCTACAACCCCCAGTACATTTTAAGAGTGGGAGGAAACCCATGCAGTCACGGGCGAGTGGTTAAGCTCCTTAATGCCAGCGCCGGATTTGAACTGTGCTTGCTGGCGTTGCGCTAACCACTGTTAACCGTGCCGCCCTGTGCATTCGGATGACAAATGAACTTGAACCTCATTCACAAAACATCAGCAGCGAGACCCTCAGCAGGTCACGCAGTGTCGAGAAGAGCAGTGGTTTCCAAACCTTTTTCTTTCCACTCACAACCCACCTTAAGCAATCCCTATGTCATCTGCGATTAGTAAAGGATTGCTTAAGATGGGATGTCAGTGGGGAGAGAAGGTTGAGAATCGCTGCTCCAGACCCAATTGTTACTGAAATATTTTGCTTGAGAAAATTTGTCGTTGGCCCATTTCCTTTGGAGTTCTGAGATCGTGCACATAATGAGTCAATGAGGGACAATTAAAACAGTGGGTTTCAAACTTTTTCTTTCCACTCACATCCCACCTTAAGCAATCCCTATGCCATCTGTGATTAGTAAGGGATTGCTTAAGGTGGTATTTAAGTGGAAAGAAAAAGTTTGAAAACCACTGATCTGTAGGAAGTGTAACCAGCATTTTGGGCCTGAACTCTTCATCAGGGTATCTACGTAAACAGGCCAGGACCTGATATAAAGAGGTGAGGAGGGAGGAAGGGCAAAAGGGTAGAAGGACAGACCAACAGGGCAAGGGGTCATCAGTGGATATTAGTGTGAGGGCAGAAAAGGAAAAAAAGCTGAGGAGATAGAGTGAGGGGGGGGGGTTTGCTCTCTGAAAGGGGAGGGGTGGAGAGCTGGAGGAAAGGGAGAGACTTAGGGAAGGGGTTTAATGGAAACTGGAGAAGTAGATGTTAATGCCATCTGGTTGGAGAGTGGCCAGACAGAATATTAGGTGTGGCATCTCCATTTTGCAGGTGGCCTTGGCTTAGCAGTCTGAGAGGCTGCAGAAAGACACGTCAGTGTGAGAATGAAAATGGTTGGCCACTGGGAGGCCCCTGTTATTGGAGCACAGTGATGATCCTCGACGAAGCGATCTCCTGGTCTCTCCAACTGAGAGAAGGCCAGATGCAGTTGGTGACCCTCCTGGATTTTCCTGTTTAACTCACGAGCATTACGATGCTTCGTTAAACATCCCTCGGAGTCCAGATCCCAGTGGGACCCCCCCCCCCCCCCCCCACCGCCCGCCCGTACCCCAAACCACCACAACCCTGGCTGGTGACCTGCTGTCATCCCGCGCACAAATAACTCTGCCCTTGCCAGTGGAGACCTCAGGAGAGGGTTAAAAAAAATGTGGGGAGGCACACAAGTAATAACACAACGCTGGAGAAACTCAGCAGGGTCAAGCTGTGCACTTTTATGTGAGATAAAGGCAAAAGAGGTATATAACCAACGTTTTGGTCTTGACTCTTTCAACAGGGTACAGAAACATGCCGGCAGGCGCCCAAACCAAACGGTGAGGGGAGAGGGGGGCAGGGGTAGCAGAACAGTCCCACAGGCAGGAGGTAATAGGTGGATAAGGGAGGGAGGGCACAGCATCCAACAGGGAGAGGAGGGATGGGACTGTGAATGGTGAGGGAAAGAAGGAAAAGGGAAAGGGTGGAAGAAAGGAGAGTAGGTTAGAAACTGGAGTAGTCGACATTAATGCCAGCACCAGATGAAAAAGCAAGTGTTGTTCCTCCAATTTAAGGGTGGTCTTGGTGGGCTAGAACGAGGCTGTGAACAGATGTGTGAGTATGGGAGTGGTACACAGAACTAAAATGATTGGCCATTGGGAGATCCCTGTAACTGATGCAGAGTGAAGGTGCTCAGCGACCAATCTCCCAGTCTGTGCCCAGTCTCTCTGTCACAGAGAAGGCCACAAGCCATTCCGCCGCCCCTTGCTTACTGGGGTGCCCTCCCTCCCTCATCCACCTATTACCACCAGCCTGTTGGACTGTGCTCCTCCCCCCACCATTTTGTTCAGATGCCTGCCGACATTTTGCTCATACCTCGATGAAGGGCTCAAGCCCGAAATGTTGGGAACATAACTTTATCTTTGCTATATAGAATACAGGTAGTCTCCGACTTACGACTGTAATTGGGACCGAAGGATTAATTGTATCTCGTAATGGACGCGTCTGAATTTTGCCCGTTAAGTCTTAAAGCCAACTTTTTAATCAAATCTTTTTTTCAACGTAGATTTTTGTTGTATTTCACAAATTATAAAAGGAATAGCGACCAGATAAGAGGAAAAATGGGCGTACTTACATTGTTAGTCAGTGTTCATAGGCTGGGCATGGCCATCTGGATTTCTGTGCGCACTCGCAGTGGGCTTGTGTGTTCAACCCAGGTTGGCGCATGCACAGTGGGCTCACATATTGGAGTTTGGTTGGCGCATGCACAGTGGGCTCGTGTATTGGAGTTCGGTTGGCACATACACAGTGGGTTCGTGTATTGGAGTTTGTCGGCACATGTGGGAGAGTTAAGTGTCCCGATGATAGAGAATTTGCGCCCTTAACTCTTCCGCATGTGCCAACAAACTCCAATACGCAAAGCCACCATGCATGTGCCAACCGAACTCCAATACGCGAACCCACCACGCTTGTGTAATCAATTGAACTCCAATATACAAACCCATCATGCATGCGCCAACTGAAGACTCAGGCATGCACGCTGAAAAGAAGACATCTACATCCAGACTATATATAAATATATAATTTTTTTTAAAAAAAATTGGGTCACATATGTGGATGGACAGAACTCAAGTAGGTTGCAAGTTGGGGAGTACCTGTACCTGTACGCTGTTTAACCCAGGTAAGTTTCTCCAGCATTGTGTTTTTACCTGTTTATCATGGTGTTGTCCCACTGTTTCTTGGTGAGTCCCGGATCCATCGGCCAGAAACTAACTTGCACCTCGATACCTCCTATTTGAAAGTGGGACACTGCAGAATGAATTTGTCGCTGCACCATGAGGGCGATCTTGATTGGAAGGTGGAAAACGGGAGTAAAACACTAAAGTCTGCAGGCACTGTGATTGAAGTAACAACACATGGCTGGAGAAACAGTGTACTTTATGCAAACTTTAATTTAAAAAAAAATTAGATATACAGTACTTTAGCAGGCTGATCCAGCTCTACGAGTCCGTGCCAGCCAATTTACACCCCATTAACCCACACATTTTTTGAAGGGTGGCAGGAAACCAGAGCCCCCCAGAGAAAACCTACACAGACACGGAGAGAACGTACAAACCCCTCACAGCCAGAGCGGGATTCAAACCTAGGTCTGGTCCAGATCACTGGGGCTGTAAAGGCATTGCGCTATGCCAACTGTGGCACCCATGTAAGCAAAGATAGAAATACACAACCAAAGTTTCAGGCTTGAGCCCTTAATCAAGGTATGGACTTATCTCTACTTTATACTGTTTGACCTGCTGAGTTTCTCCAGCGTTGTGTTTTTACTTCAATCACGGTGGCTGCAGACATTAGTGTTTTACTTCAATAACTCTGGCCTTGCCAGTGGAGACCTCAGCAGAGGGTTAAAACGTAGGAGGCACGCAAATAATGGTGGCCTTGTCAGTGGAGACCTCAGAAGGTTAAAAAGGAAACGTGCAAAGGTGAGTGAGACGTAGGCGGCAGAGTTTTGGACGAGCTGTGTGGAGGGGGAGGAGGATTAATTAATAACCTCTGTGGGAATTACAACAGTGCAAGGTCAAAGAACAGCTTGTCGTTAAATCCAATCAGTGCCAAGACGGCCTCTTGGCTGGTATGTACCTGAACTACATTTCCCCTGGCCTGAAAATCCAGAGGGAATGCCCCTCCTGGCAGAGACGGGGGCGTGACCTCAGATGCAAATACCCCTTCAACCCTTTGCATGACCCTCCTCTGGGACAAGCTGCAGCTGAGCCTTCAACACCATTATTCCCTCAGTGTTGGCCAACAAACCCTGGGCCTCTGCACCCTTTTCTGCAACTGCACCCTACATGTAAAAAAACCTTCACGTCAAAATCCTCTATTTTCCTTTCATCCACGTGCCTGTCTAAGAGTCTCTTAAGTGCCCCTATTGTTCCAGTCTCCACCACCACCTACACAATGAATTCCAGGCCCCCTCAACTCTCTGTAAAAAAAAAACTTACCCCTGATGCCCCCCAAACTTTCCTCTCCTCACTTTGGCATCTGCTACAGTCAAACCTCGTTAGAATGCAGTAGTTGGGGTCCAGGATTTCATACTGTGTTACAGCCGAGTCGCGGAACAGATGCATATATGTCAAGAGGGCCCACGGATAATCAAACCCAAATATTACCAGTTTTTGAAGGATTTGTGATCTATAACTAACAATTTCAATGAAAGAAACCAAGTGCATTCTTTTATTATTGGGATTCTGAATTTTTATCAACTCACTTGCAAAGTTTGGGGTCCACAGACACCCGCGCTATAAGCAATTCTGCGGATAGCGAATCGTGGTCTAACGAGGTTTCAAAGTATTTGCTACTCCCACCCTGGGGAAAAAAGGTACCGGCTCTCTATCTATGCCTCTCATAATCCTGTGGACCTCTATCAAGTCACCGCTCATCCTTCTTCGCTCCCCAGCTCAGCTAACCTTGCCTCAGAAGACTTATTTTGCAATCCTGGCGACATCCTGTTAAATCTCCTCTGCACCTGCTCCAGAGCTTCCAAATCCTTCCTGTCATGAGGTGACCGAGACTGAACACCATATTTCAAGTGTGGACTCACCAGAGATTTGTGGACTTGCAACATGACCCTTCAATCCCCTGACTAATGAAGCCCAACATCCAATAGGCCTTCTTAACTATACTTAACTTTAAGGATAATTAGAGACAGGCAATATTTTCTGACGCAGCGACTAGTAAAACCTCGTATGCCCAGGGCAGCAGAGCACGGTTGGAACCCAGATGTTTAAGGCAGGGAAACACTGCTTTTGCCATTTGTATCAAACCCTTCACCCCTTCTAAAGTGTGCCAAACTATTGTTTTTCTTCATCCTACTGACCAGCACCTGAACCTCCAGATCCCTTCCAACCACGTACCTATCCAAATTTTTCTTAAATGTTAAAAAAGGAGCCCGCATTCACCACTTCCGCTGGCAGCTTGTTCCACACTCCCCTCATTGAAGTCCCTCCTTAAACATTCACCCTTGAGTGGCGGCTTTGGTTTGTAATGGATTTATAATTTTGGGAGAATTTGTTAAGATTTAGAGTAGGTTACATACATACACACATTTTAAAACAGATCTTATTTGAAAGACTGAAGAAATATTGAAGATCTCTGGAGAATGTTATGCACATTCACAAGTAGGTGTTAATTGAACTGACATCATAAAATGAATGACCATGGTTATGAACTGGAGCCAGGATAACTACAAGTACCTTTCACTCCTGGGTTTTGTTTATTTAACAACAGCTCGAGGAGAAGAAAGAACTCCTGTTGTTTGCTGAAGAAGGTTTGCAAGTGAGAGAGTCACATGGGCTTTCTGGCAGTCTCAGTTGGAGAGAGAGAGAGAGACAAGCCCTCTCAGCTAGTGTGTGTGAGACACTGAAAGCGGCTGAATAGTGCAAGCCAGGAAAAGCTGGTTGGAAACAAAGTTCCAAAGCAGTGGATGGCTGGAAGCGCTATCTATCTGATGTTTCTCTTGGAATACGAGGAATGGAACTCTGTAGTAGCTTGAGGAAAGAAGCACCATCTGGAAAACCCTGCTGGGGGAAGTTTCATCAGCGAGACATTGAGGTGACTAATGGTGGTACCTCAGTTGTGGAAATCCTGGAACAACAAATCTCTCTCTGCAAACCCTACAAGAACCTTCCTGAGTGGTAAACATTTACCTTTCGAGCACCAAAACCTGGTGAACTTTATACACGTTGAATTCTGTGCACAGTATAAGAATTGCCTGCATCCAGAGAACTTAGAAGGAGGAGTGAGATTGAACTGTCAACCAAAGAATTTTTCTTAAATTTATACACACATTATATACATGTGCACTTAGAATTAGAAGGGGATTAATTTGGGTTAGTTATAGAGTTAAGTTAAAGTTTGATTCTAATTTCATGTTTAAAGTTGATTAAAAATAACTTTTGTTCTAAAAACCACTCATCTTGGTGAATGTCTATTACTGCTGGATTTTGGGGTCCTTTGGGCTCGTAACAGGTTCTCCAGAAAGGGGTCAGAGAAGACGGGCAAACTCACCTCCACAATGTCGGCATTGGTACGGCTCTCGTGGGGCTCATTGTACTCGGTGTACTTCAGCAGGACTTTGTCCATGTCCGTGCTGGCATACTGGAACAGCTTGTTGGAGTGGTTGAAGATGATGAGAGCGATCTCGCAGTCACACAGCACGCTCAGCTCGTACGCCTTCTTCATCAGCCCGAACTTCCGCTTGGTGAAGGTTACCTGGGTCAGGGGTGGTGGAGAGAAAGGTCAAGTTCATCGAATCAGGATTTTTATCTTCACCCACGCAGTTCTCCCAAAGCCTGTGATAGTCAGAGGGCTTCTAATATAGGAAACACAGCAAGCTCCCACAAACAGCAAGGTGACATTGATCAGACAAGCTGTCTGCTTGAAGTCTAGCCACTGAGATGGACACCTATCTTATCCTGACACATTTCCCAATAGTAGCTGTGAGACCCTCCCTCTCACTCCATCCACCCCCTTGGACGTCTTTCCAACCGTGACCACGTAGATTGGTCATATTTTGGGGGCGACCCGAACTTGAAACTGGCGCTGTCTGTAAGGAATTGGTATGCTCTCCCCATTTCAGCACAGGCTTCTTCCAGGAGCTCGAGTTGCCTCCCAATGCTCAAAAGGGTTCGGGGTGGGGTATTTGGGCAACTCTGGCTCGTGGGCCGGAAGGGCCTGTTACCACACCTTCACATCTAATTTAAAAAGGGCAAGCTATATTTCTCTTGCAGACACTTTCTGGAGGTTGTACCGAGGCCAGGGAGGCCCCACTTGAGGCCAGGGAGGCCCCGGCGGAGTATCATGAATCTCAGACCCGAAGCTCGAGCAAAAGCTCCCTTTACACTGTTCCACCGCGGGTCAGAGGTGATTTGATGCAGGGTGCAGAGACTGTGGGAGCACTGGAGGCCACTCAGCGGACACTCAATGACTCGGGGGTGGGGGGAGACCCTCTTTTGCTTCTCTTTCTGACTGTGTGGCATCAGGTGATGCTCATAGCGACTCTTCGTCTGCCTATTGGATATCGTGTTCAGTTCTGGTCACCTCATTGCAGGAAGGAGGTGGAAGCCCATGGAGAGAAGATTTACCAAGATGTTGCTTGGATTGGAAAATAAGTCTTAATGAGGTAAGGTTAGCAGAGCTGGGGCTTTTCTCTTTGGAGCCAAGAAGGTTGAGAGGTCACTTTAGGTCTACAAGATTCTGGGAGGTGGACAGCCAGCATCTTTTCCCCCAGTGCGGGAGTAGCAAACACCAGAGGTTCTGTACAAATTGGAGAGAGGAATGTTTAGGAGATTCATCAGGGATTTTTTTTAATCTACAGAGTTATGGATGCCTGAAATGCATTGCCAGGGGTGGTGGTGGGAGGCTGGAAGAATAGGGCTATTTAAGAGATTCTTAGACAGGCACATGGATGAAAGAAAAATAGACAGATACAGGATAGGAAGGGCCTAGTTTTTTTTCCCCAGTAGTTATATATTGGTTGGCACAACACTGTGGGGTGAAGGGTCTGCATTGTGATGTGTGTTCTATAATCATATATTTTTATATGTATTATTACGTAACTGCAAAAGGAACCTTGAACACTGGAATTCAATAAGGTGGTTAGGAAAGAGGGACTTTACCTGGATTGTAATTTTCCACACAAGACTAATGGGCATTTCCCAACCCTGACTGCCCGTGATCCGAGGAGAATGATAAACGTCAACCCCACTGGTGGGTTTGGAGTGACGCACATGTTACACTAGGTAGAGATGGAAGAGGGCATTAATGAACTAGCTGGGGGAAGTCTGCAGGTCATGCCGCAGCCATGGAAAGCGATTGGCATTCAACAGCATGGGCCAAAATTGAAGGGCTCCAGATCATAGATCACAGAAATCTGCAGCACACTTTGGCCCAAAGGGTTGTGCTGACCTAATAACCTACTCTTCCAACTGCCTAGAATTTTTCTACTGCATAACCCTCCATTTTACATCACGGTAACAGGCCCTTTCAGCCCATGACCTACAATCCTGGTACGTTTTGAACGGCGGGAGGAAACCGGAGTCCCTGGGGAAAACCCACGCAGACATGAGGAGAACGCATTGACCTCAGAGCACCCATGGCATCCCATGTAAGGGATTGTTTAAGTTGGTACGTGAGTGGGGGAAAAAGCTGAGAACCACTGTAATACTCTCTTAAAAAGAAAATCCCATTGCGCAGGTAGGCCCAACTTACGACGGGGCTCGGTTTGGGAACTTGTGTCGTAAGTCAAAAATATCTTAAATAGGGGTCTATCTGTACCTGCCTTCACCACCGTTCCCGGCAGCATATTCCATGCACCCCACTCCACCCTCCCCCACAAGCACCTTAAAATGACGGTGTTAGCTATTTCAGCCCTGGGGAAAAAAAGCCTCTCATCATCTTGACATGTCACCCCTCATCCTCAATCGCTCCAAGGGGAAAAGACCAAGTTCACTCAATTTGCAGTCATAAGGCATACTCTCCGATCCAGGCAGCATCCCTGCACATCTCCTCCTCACCTTCTCTGCAGCATCCACGTCTTTCCTGTAGGTGAGGTATCCAGAACAGAACCTGTAGGTGGGGTCTCTCACCAAGGCCTTGAATAGCTGTAACATTACTTCACTACTTTCGAGCTCGTTCCCACGGTTAATGAGGGCCAACTCACCATCGATCTTCTTAACAACACTATCAACTCACGCAGCAGCTTCGAATGACTTATAGACATGGATCCCAAGATGTCTCAGTTTGTCCGCACTGGTCAGAGTCCTCCAGAACCAGTTTTCTTGTTTTCCCACCGATGGACTGGATTTGTTTTTAAGGCCATTTAATCCCAGACGAACATTGGTGACTGAATTTAAATTGCAGAGCTGGGACGGTGGGCTCCAAACCTGAGGCTCTGGATCCATGGGCCAAATCTCTTCTTGTGAACCCAGAAATTTAACTACTGCACTCCTGCATCCTGTGCTCTGAGTGGCAGGAAGGGCCGGTCATCTGACTTGCCGTAATTGGCAGAGAGATCCAGGAACCCGGTCCTAGGGCACAGAAACAGGCCCTTCGGCCTATCGTGTTCATGCAAAACAAGGTAGGCCCATTTGCCTGTGTTTGGCCCACATCCCTCCAAATCTTTTCCTGCCCACGTAACCTGTCCTCCGTAAATGCCGTCTTGTAGATGACATGTATAGGATGACCCCCTGGAATTTTCAGCACAGTGCAGGCCCTTTGGCCCTTGATGCTGTGTTGACCCATATATTCCTTCCAAAAAAGTATTAAACCCTTCCTTCCTCGTAACCCACTGTTTTTCTTTCATTTATATGCCTAAGAGTTTCTCCCTACAGGCAATCCCCCGACTCATGATGGGGTTGGCACTCCCATCATAAGTCGAAAAAAATCCCAACTTGAAAAATACCATTTTTAATCACTGAATGTTGAATAGATCAGGTTGAATGTGGAATATGGAGACTGCGAGCGTGGTCAAGTCAGCATCGTGAGAGTGTAGGCTGCACGCTACTCTCGTGCAATGCTGCCATCACCCAGAATCGCGTGCCACATATCGCAAGGACACATTGGAGCACTAAATTGAAAATACGGATTTGAACTGTGTATTGGCAAGGCATTCCAGGCATCCGCAACTCTCGATGTTTAAATAAAACTTTCCCCTTACGTCTCCCCTAAACTTCCCTCCTTTCATTTTGTACAGATGTCCCCTGGTGTTGGCTATTGCTGCGCTGGGGGAAAAAAAAAGCACAGAATGTCCACCCTGTCTACGCTCTCAGAATCTTGCAGACATCTTAAGTTCTCCTCTCATCCTTCTTCGGTCCAAAGAGAAAAGTCCCAGCCCTGCTAATCTTGCCTCGACTTATTTTCTTCTCCAATGAGGGTTTTGAATAAGACGACCTCCCCCCAAAAAATCTGGCACTTACTGTTGGCTAGTGGATGCAGTTAAAAGCAAATCATAATATTTTAATAACAAATTACCCTGTAGAGATTTTAATTTTATTTGTAAATTTTAAAATAAACCACCGTTGTCTCCCATAACAGGCTGTTTAAAGCCCGTATAGGGCCGACAGTAGTCAGACCAGGCAGATGGACCCCATGGGGGAGCACTGAGACTTTGCAAATAACTAACGGGGCACGCGCAAGATTGCGTCGGAGCTAGTGGGAAGATGGTGGTGGTCTTGAGACTTTGCCGTCACGGTACGGATTTGAGACCCGGTTCACAGGACGGCCTCGATTTTAAGGTGGCATTTTTAAGTTTTAAGAATCATCCTATACATCTTTTGAATGGGAGGAATCTCCCTGCTGGAGCCATCCCCTGTGGCAACTCGCTCTACATACCCACCATCATGCGTGCGAAGCTGATGCCCCTCTCATCTTAAATAGATGCCCCCTAGTTTCAGATCTTCCTCCTCTGAGAAACAGAAGAACAAACGAGATTCAACCTATCGTGTCTTCCAATAAGTCCCATCCCGAAGGTGGACTTTCCAAAGTCAAAATACAGAAATGCTGGAGAAACTCAGCTGGTCTGACAGGGTCCATAGGAGGTAAATATATATTACTGACATTTTGTGCCAGGGCCCTCCTTCAAGGCGTGAGTGAAAAAAAGAGTCAGGCGTGACCAACTGGCAAAAAAGGGGTTAACTGGATACGATGAGAGAAAAGGTTTCAATTCCCCACCACATTCCCTTGCTGACATGCCTGTCCATGGACTGCCAGACTGAGACCACCCGCAAACTGAAGGAACACCTCATCTTATGTCTGGGCACCCTCCAACTGGATGGGATTGACTTTTCTGGTTTCCATTAAACCCCCACCCCGCCCCACTTCTTCCCCCCATCCCCTTTCACAGAGCCAAAATCAATTCTCCACTTCCTTTTATCATATCCAATTTACACTTTTTGTCTGTGGGTCTGGACTCCTTCCCCTCCCATTCTTTACCCAGTCTTTAATTCAGACACCTCTTTTTTCTTCCCCCCACCCCACTCATTCCTTGAGGAAGGGGTCAGGCCTGAAACATCGGGTAATATATCTGCACCTCCGATGGATATTGTGAGGCTGGCTGAGTTCGTCCAGCATTTGCGTTCTTGACGACAATCACAGTGTCTTCAGATTTTTGTGTTTTATGGATTTTCCAAAGTCCCTGTTGGAATGCAGAAAACTAATTTGTGCACGGCAAGCTCCCCACAAAAATAGCCATTTATTTGATGCTGCTGGTTATCTGTTGATTGAAAGATAATTAAAGGAAAACCCAGCAAGTGCGGGCCTCTGAGACTTCCTTGTTCTGTGAGGTGCCCATGGGAACTTACACAGGCACCTCAGGCAGTGGATTCTCTGCCACAGAGCACATCTCACTGCATGTACTAGAATTCCCCCTACACTGGAATTAAGATTAAGAGCACACAATCTTCCTTCTCAGAAGGTCACCAGAGGCGAGACTGACACTTCACAGATGAAGTGAAAGGCTAAGCCACTGAATGGCTTTACAGTGGGGTGGGGGGGAGCGAGTGGGAATGGATGTAGAGCCGTTACCAGGAGACGGACTGGCATGCTGGCTGCTTGGCCTCCTCACTGCTGGTACAATTGATTGGGGCCAACAAATCCCAACAAAGACCTCCAGAACATGAGCACCATGCTATCATTTATTGACAGGCAGCTGTTCCAACGCTGGCACTGCCCCGAGCTTGCCGTTGTCACTGTTTACAGGGGGAATTTGATATCAAGCAGAGATCCATGATGGATGGATTCATAACAAATCCTGTCCCTGCCCTGGAACCACCAGGGAAACTACTCATATCTAACCCATTCTATTAAAAACATAGAAAAGCAGGAGGAACTCGGTAGGTCTTGCAGAGTTCATAGCAGGTAAGGATATATTAGTGAGGTTTCAGGACCGAGCCCTTCTTCAAGGTATGGTAGTTGTCCTTGCAGAAGGGTTCAGGCCCAAAAAGTCGGTAATATATCTTTACCTCCTGTAGACGCTGACACTGGCTGTGTTCTTCCAGCTTTTCTGTCTTTTTAACTACAATCACAGTTTCTGCAGGCTTTAGTGTTTCACCCCCTAACCAAGTGGTTCTCAACCTTTTTCTCTCCATTCATATACCACCTTAAGTAATCCACAGAGCACCTATGGCATTCTTAGTAAGGGATTACTTGAGGTGGTATTTGAATGGAAAAAAAAAGGTTCAGAACCTCTGTCCTAACCCATTCTACCCCTGGGGCACAGGCCTTGGTCTTTATAAACTCAGGGAGGTCTGTATCTAACCTGTGTTGAAAATGTGCAATGGGACACTTTAAGCCATGGTTGGGAAACTTTTTAATTCTGACATATAGCATGGTTAACATGCCATTTCAGCCCATGAGTCCATACTGCCCAATTAACCTACACCCCACTCCCCCCCGCCCCCCGCCCCCCCGGATACATACTTATGGGCCGAAATGGCCCTGTTACCATGCTGTACAATTAAATTAAAAGGTTGTCCACCCCTGCTTTAAACGATAACTTACTCTGTCTGCAATGAAGGGAATAAGACAAAAAGTGGTGGAGAAACTCAGCAGGTCTCGCAACATCCATCGGAGGCAAAGATATCTAAACCAAAGTTTTGAGCCCTTCGTTAAGGTATGAAGGGCAGACAGGCGCATGTATAAAAAGGTAGGGGGAGGAGGAGCACAAGCCAGGAGACCATAGGCGGACTTGGATAGGAGGCCAGGATAGAAAAGCTGAGAGTTGATCAGGGGAGGGGGTAACTCTGTGAATGCAGAGTTGGAGAAAAGGAGAAAGGGAAAAAAAGAGAGCGAGAGAGACAAGGAGACCCTAATGGAAAACAGAGGTCGACGTTAATGCCATCCGGTTGGAAAGTGGCCTGATAGAATACAGGTGTTGATCCTCCAATTTGCAGGTGGTGTCAGCTTGGCAATTCATGAGACCATGGACAGACAGGTCAGCAAGGGAATGGAACTGGGAATGGGTGGCCACTAGGAGAATCCACGTTACTGCGGCAGACAGAGTCGAGGCACTCAACAGAGCAGCAAAGTGCAATCCACGTCTTTCCCGATGGGAATGTGGAGAAGGCAGCATAACGCTGTTACCGTGCCAGCGACCAGGACTTGAATCCAGTCGCTGCCTAAGGAATTTGTACGTTCTTCTTGTGTCTGCACGGATTTCCTCCAGGTGCTCAGATTTCCTCCCACCATTCAAAATGTAAAATAATTGTAGGTTAATTGGGTGTAATTGGGCATTGTGGGCTGAAATGGCCTGTTACCATGATGTATGTTTAAATTTGAAAATTAAAAAAAAATTTTATTCTATGTTTTACAGAACAATTAGGATTTAAAAAAATTTTTTTGGACATACAGCACAATAACAGATCCTTTTGGCCCACGAGCCAAACACACCCATTTGACCTACACTACCGGTACATTCCGAAGTGTAAAAGGAAACCAGAGTCCCCAGGGGAAACACACACAGACACGAGGAGAACGTACAAACTCCTTATAGACAGCACCGGATTCGAACCCCATTTGCTGGTGCTGTAACAACGTTGCACTGACCGCTGCAAATGAGGACATTCATCTTCCCAAAGTGATTCCACGTTAGTGCCAATTTGTGTGCGGCAGGGTCCAAACCTTGAGCACGCAGTAGAGTCAGACACCAGCCACGGGTCAGTCAATATTTCAGGTTGCAAGACTGGTATACCATTCCAATTTCTGCAGCTCCTCATGTCACTCAGGGCACAAACCTGGTGCTACTGGGGTTGGGAAGTAGATGGAGGGAGGGAGAGATTTTGCTCATCCTGCTGTGTTCTGATCTCCATCAGTATGAATTCTGCAGCTGTGACATTTTCTGGTTTGAAATATCTTGTTAATTAAACAGTGAAAATTGTGCCCCCAATTAAGGTTCTAAATTTAGTGTTATAAAAACGCTGTACATCACAATATTGCTCTGTATATAAGTATGTGTGTGTAATGTAGTCGTGCTTGACGATGCATTTTCTTTACTCAATAAATTCTGTAGCTTTCACGAGCACATATACAACGATTTCTGCTGCCTTTACGCACCCCTTATACCTCAGGAAAGTGTCAGGCAGGGGAAACTTGTTCTGCCTTTCAATTAAATCAAGAACTAAAACCTTTCTCCTTGGAGCGAAGAAGAATGAGAGGTAATTTGAAGGTCTACAAGATTATGAGGGGCATCGATAAGGTGGACCCAACACCTTTTTCCCAGGGTGGGAGTAGCAAACACCAGAAAGTGAAGGGAGGAAAATTTAGGGGAGACATCAGGGTTAAGTTTTTTTTTTAATAGAGTTGTGGGTGCCTGGGGTAATGGTGGAGGTTAGAACAGTAGGGGAGCATTTGAGAGACATGGATGAAAGAAAAATAGAGGGTCACGAGGTCAGGAGGGTTTCATTTTCACCAGAGGACTTGGGTTAAGAGTGAAAGGGGAAAAGTTTAGGGGGAACTTCTTCACACAGTGTGGTGGGTATGGAACGGGCTGGCAGCTGAAGTGGTGAATGTGGGCTCAATTTTAACATGGAAGAAGAATTTGGACAAGTAGATGGATGGGAGGGGTATGGAGGGCTATGGACTGGGTGCAGGTCAGTGGCAGTGGGTCAGCACAGACTAGAAGGGCTGAAGAGGCTGTTTCCCTGCTGTAGTATTCTATGGTTCTATTTGATTTGGCCAGTAGATATGGATCAGCACAACATCATGGGCCAAAGGGCATGTACTGTGCCGTGACATTCATGTGCTAAGGTGAGCTAACAAGCTGCATGGAATACCAATGTGCGCATCTCACTGTGAAGGTACCCAGGCAAGCTGACAGTGGGGTGGGCGGTGGCAAAAACATGTTAATATGAAGACCGACCCACCAGATCGGAGGTCAATACACAGGGCCATCAGCGCAGCAGAGAGGATCACAGGGCTTCCCCCCCCAACCCTGATTGATGGGATTTACTAGGATCATTGACTAAAGAGGGCTCGCAACATCAGTTAGGAGCTTAACCACCCCACGCTTCCAGCTACTCCTGTCAGAGTCAGGATCATGAATATGCCATGAAATTTGATGTTTTGCAGCAGAATTGTTAAAGCTATAAAATTACATTTAAAAAGTAAATAAAATAGTGCTTAAAAAAAAAGGAACTGTGGTTCATTGTCCATTCAGAAATCTGATAGCGAAGGGGACGAAGCAGATTCTGTGCCATTGAGTGTTCGTCTTCAGGCTCCTGTACCTCCTTCCTGATGGTAGCAGCGTGAAGAGAGCACGGCCTGGGTGATGAGGGTCCATGAGGATAGAGGCTGCTTTCTCAAGGTACCACCTCTTATAGATGTCCTCGACGGAGTGGAGATGGGTGCCCGTGATGGAGCCGGCCAAGTTCACGACTCCCTGGAGCCTTTTCCCATCCTGTGCATTGGCATCTCTGTACCAGGCAGTGATGCAACCACTCAGTATGCTCTCCCCAGTACACCTGTGGAAATTTGCAAGGGCCTTTGGTGACATACCGAATCTCCTCAAACTCCTCACGCAGTATAGCCGCTGGTGAGCCTTCTTCAGGATTGTTTCAACGTGGAGGCCCCCAGGACAGATCTTCAGAGATGTCAACACCCACAAATTTAAAGTTCTTTAACTTTCTCCACTGCTGACCCCACCCCCCTCAATGAGGAGTGGTTTGTGTTTTCCTGATTTCCCCCCCCCCCACAAGTCCACAGTTCCTTAGTTTTTCTAACGCTGTTGTTGTTACACCACAGACGAGCTGATATATCTCACTCACTTCATTTCCTCATTGCTGTTTGTGATCCTCCCCATGTCCGTGGTGTCATCAGCACATTTGTAAATGGCATTTGATGTGCGCTGCGAGCCACAAAGTCACGGGTGTTGAGCGGTGGGCTAAGCACCATCCTTGAGGTGTGGCTGTGTTGATTGCCGGTGAGGGGGGAGCCATTCTCTCCGATTCATACTGTCTGTGGTCTTCTGATGAAGGAAGCCGAGGAATCAGGTGCAGAGGCCCAGGTTGTTCACCCAGTACTGAGGGTACGATGGTGTTGAAAGCTGAACTGACGAAGTGTAACCCAAAGAACACCAGAACCGCCAGGCTGAGGAACAGCTTCTTCCCATGGGCAGTGAGACCGATGAACTGCTCAAACCCTCCGGGACACAACTATTTATTGAACAACGACATTCTTTCATTTCAATTTTATATACAAGTGCTGTTCGTATGTATTATTTGTATGTGTTACGCCTGTACATGCATGTGTATTGCTTTGCACCATGGAGCTCAGCTCTGTCCACCGGAATACTGTGGATCTCCCGGCGGCCACTTATTTCAATTCCCCACTCCTTGGTGACATGTCTGTCCATTGTCTCATGTACTGCCAGACTGAGACCATCTGTAAAGTAGAGGAACCACTTCCACCTTGGCACCCTCGAACCGGACGGCATTAACTTTGACTTCTCTGGTTTCCGTTAAAAATATCACCTCTCCTCCTTTCCCCCAGCTCTCTCTCTCTTCCCTTTTCCCCGTCTCCTTTCACAGAGCCAAAATCAAATATCACCTTTCCTCTTATCATGTCTAATTACCATATTTTATCTGTTGGTCTGGACTCCTTCCCCTCCCATTCTTCCCCCAGTCTTCATTCAGACGCCTGCCTGATTTTTTCTTGTACCTTGAAAAAAGGGCGCAGGCCTGAAACATCAGTAAATATATCTTTACCTCTTGCGGACTCTGCAAGACCGGCTGAGTTCCCCCAGAATTTACTGTGCGTTTTTAAAACTACATTCATGGCGTCTGCAAACTTCCTCTGGAGAACACTTTCATCAGCGCTGTACTCATACCAATCGACAATGAAAGAACTTAAACAGTTACCTGTCGGTTACGCTCATCCACGATACGCGTGATCTGAATCTTTTTGCGCCCCATGATGTCCGCCGGGGCCCCTGGAGGGTATTGGTCTGAATACTCTTCCTGCGCAGAATCTGTCTCGATTCCCTTAGATCATTGCCAATTCTCCTTCTCCCCGGTGGCTGTCAAATGAATAATCCTGCAAGGCAATTGAATGAGAAATTTTAGAACCATTGGATTACAGATAGTGGAACTTGAACTCCCCACTTAACACTGCAGCAGAGAATTGGACTGCTGGTGCAGAACCAACCCATTTTCCTCAAAAGGTCAATTTTCCAAGTGAGTAAATTCTCCAGTCAATCCTGCCTGCCTAATCTCTCTTTGGAACCATGAAGAGCATGGTTTATAGTCATTACAAAGAGAGAGAGAGAGTGAAAAATGTCGTTTAGTAGCCATGCAGTCGTAGCCTGAAGGTACATCATTGGGTGCACGGCCAAGTCATTCATTGGGTGTATTTAAGGCAGAGATTGATAGGTTCCTGATTACCTAAAGCCGGGCAGTGGGGCTGAGTGGGAGAATGGATCAGCTCATGATTAAATGGCAGAGCCGACTCGATGGGCTGAATAGCCGATTTCCGCTCCGTCTTATATGTCTCATTCCTTGGGGTCTAGTGTGTGAAGTCTTGTGGTGGGCAGGACCCCAGGCCATCTGTCACGAGGGGCAACCCTGGTCTGAAAGACAGGTAGCTGGAGCCTAGGCAAGAGTCCATGGATGGGTGTGCGGCCGGAGCATCTGGAGATCGGATGGGGCGAGCGGCTGAGGCAAGGGTCTGTGGGCAGAGTGTCAGGAGATCGGATGGGCGTTGGGAGCTCTGGTGGATGGGTGGTTGGGGCCAAAAATAGGGGATGTGGGGGTTGACTTTTACCCACGATAGGTGGAAAATACTATATTTTGGGCCAGAAATAGTGGGGTGAACTTTGACATGGTATCAACTATCGCACGAGTTCCACAGGATAAATCTGTCCCATTTATCTACCAGCCAGCATCGGTACTAGAGAAACACACATACTGCTGGAGGAACTCAGCAGGTCGAACAGCATCAATCTCTGAGGAAGGGTTTCCAACTTCTGCCCTCTGATTTCTTCCAGCGTTACATGATGCTATAGTTTTCCAGCAGAGCTCTGCAAGGGACCTGAAGCAGCGATTATCTGGTCACACATTCACCATCCAATGGAGAGTGTCCAGATGGAAAATCAAGGGTCAGCCTTAAACACAGACCAGTTTCACGCACAATCCATCATTCCTGCAGGGTACAAGACAGCCACCGTCATCATGGTACCCAAGAGAGCAACAATAACAGGCCTCGATGCTTACTGCCCTGTGGCAATGACCTCCACCATTATGAAATGCTTCGAGCAACTATTGATAGAACACACCAAAGCACACCTCCCAGAGACAGTGGAGCCTTTCCAGTTCATCTATGGAAGAAACTTTTCCACAGACAACGCTATAGCCTTGTCCCTTGTCCTGGAAAACAACGCCTCATACACCAGGCTGCTGTTCATTGACCAGCTCAGCATTTAATACAATCATTTCCCCAGAGGCTGGTGGAGAAGCTGTCCTCGCTGGGACTAAACACCACTCTCTATAACTGGATCCTAGTCTTCCTAACAAAAAGACCACACGGTGTCCGGGTCAGTAGCAGAACATCAAGCACCACCAGTGGCTCATCTCAGGGCTGAGTGCTCATCCCGTTCCTGACCCATGACCACATTGCTAAATCCAGCTCCAACAGTGTCATCAAGTTTGCAGATGACACAACTGTAGTCGGCCTCGTCACCAACGACAATTGAGTTGCACTGCAGAGAAGAGGAAGAAAATCTCGTGAGAGTAACAGCCCGGGTCTCAACGTGGACAAGACAAAGGAGATTATCGTGGACTTCAGGAGGACCAGAAGCGGCCATCCTCCACTACACATCAACAACTCTAGAGTGGAGAGAACCAAATTCCTTGGAGTTCACTTAACTAGTGACCTATCACAGTTACGCAACATCTCCTCACGTCATGAGGCCGCAACAGCGACTGCACTTCCTGAGAAGACTGAAGCTGCCAAGGCCACCGGCCACCATTAAGTCAGCCTTCGACAGGAGGTCTATCGAGAGCGTCCTGGCTGGTTGCATCATAGTTGCTGCAGAGAAATGGATCGGAGGTCAATTAACAGGACCATAACAGCAGCCGAGAGGATCACTGGAGTATTCCCCCCTTCCCTCTTTGACGTAATCTACAGGGACTGTTGTCTGAAGAGGGCATGCATGCAACATCATTGAGGACCCCTTTCACCCCACATGCAGCATCTTTCAGCTGCTCCCACAGGAAAAGAGATCCAGGATCAGTCTGAGGAACTGCTTCTTCCCACGGGCAATGAGAATGCTGAACGAATGCTCACATCTGGAACTCATATTCACAAAAAGGCATTTATTTATTTCTTTGTATATATGAATAACTGTCCTGCATGTGTATTGTTTGGCTGTATGTGTGTTATGTGCCTGTATGCTTTGCACCGAAGACCACAGAACGCTGTTTCGTCGGGTTGTACCCGTGCAATCAGATGGTAATAAACTTGACTTGGGAGGAAAGTGAGAGGGAGTGCAGCTGCTTGAAATACTGGAAGACAGGCCTCATCCAGGGAGGGCCACTGATTTCTTCATCCTGATGCCCACAATCAGCTCCTTGGTGTTGCGAACGTTGAGTGCAAGGTTGCTTTGGCCAGCTGCTCAGTGCCTTTGCTGTGCAGTCTAAAGTACGCTGTTTGACCTGCTGAGTTGTTCCAGCATTGTGTTTTAACTTTAATCACAGTGTCTGCATACTTTCGTGTTTTCACCTGGGTGCGCTCCAACCAGATGGCATTAACATCAACTTCTCCAGTTTCTACTAACCTACTCTCCATTCTCCCTCCCTTCCCTATCCCTTTTTCTTTCTTCCTTTAGCTCCCCACCCCTTTCCCTCTCTATTCACAGAGCTATCCCCCCTCCCCCTGCTTGCTGTTTTGACCTGCTGGGTTTCTCCGATTTTGTGCTTTAACTTCAACCACGGTGTCTGCACTTTCGTGTTTCACAGCTGTTCAGCGGTTCCTGGTTTCACTGGGAGACGATGCCCCCAGACGGTGGCCCTGCTCCCCGACTGGGGCATCTCACACGCCGCAATCCTTCTCCCCGCGACTCATTCAGAGGCATCCAGAGGAGAGCTTGCCTTGTTCACCAGCTTCAGCTCAGCTTTTAATACAATTATTCCCCAGAGGCTGGTGGAGATGAACGATGACGTCACAGGGAGAAGGAATGGTAACGTTCAAGATGCCCTAGCAAGCCCCCCTTTGGACGGCCCAAGGAACTTCACGGACATCCGGTTGACGCAAAAACATAATGCTGGAGAAACTCAGCAGGTCAAACAGTGTTATTTATATATCATAACCAACATTTCTGGCCAGAGCCCTTCATCATTCTATAGAAAAATGTCCCAAAAGGTTGGGGGGAGGAGCATGGTCCCAAAGACAGGAGGCAATAGGGAGGGCACAGCAGCAAACAGGGTGATGGGGATGGCTTGATGAATAGAGGGGGAGGGGTGGGAAGAGCTAAGGGAAAGACGACAGGGGGAATGGAAGGGAGGGAGAATGGAGAGCAGGTTAGCAGAAAATCAGAGAAGTTGATTCTAATGACATCCAATGGAGACTGTCCAGGTGGAAAATAAAGGGTCTTTCCTCCAATTTATGGTTGGTCTTGGTGGGATAGTCCATGAGGCCAACTTTGGAGGTGACCATGTGAAAAGCTGGCAGTGGGTGTCAATGTCAGCAGAACTTTCAACCAATCAGCACCTTGCACAAAGGACATACAACTTCTGGACATGTGGAAAGAACAGGAACCCCCCCCCCCCCCACCCAACTCAAAAAGGAATGGGGAAAAATCGCTTCCAGATCCTCTATGGCGGACGATGGGCAGCTGCGAGAGCAAGAAGGGCAAGTACAGTCAGCAATCCGGATACATGACCCTCGACACCATGAGTTCAGGTCCGCCTTCCCTCAGCGTGCAACCTCGACTGGACTCCGCAAATCGGACACGCTTCCTCCTGGCATTCAACCCCCAAAACCTCATCACTTCGTCAGTTCCAATCAACACTTCCCCACCCTGGGTCTGTGTTGAGCGCGCTTTGGTCTGCACCTCCCTTGGAGCTGCCACCGCCTTGGGGAGGTGGGCAACCCTACGGAATGCACCAGGAGTCAGAACCTTGACAGATTTCAGGGAGAGAAGGCTGCAAGTCCCAGAAGTGCAGCGAGACGAACAGTCCAAACCTTCCTGATGGACAGGCAGAGACAGCTGGTGGCAGAGAGTCCTCTCTTCCTCTGTAATGCCGCTGGGACTCAAGGGTCTAATTACGCTCATCAAAGCAACACAAGTGAAGTCACAATCCTCCTACTATTGGGGCTGCATTACCATCTCTCTGCACTCTACTCAGAGCCGCAACTAATGTCATTGTTCGAAGCCTGGGAGGGGGAGACGGGAAGGTGGACAGGGATGGGAGGGGGCACGGGCTGGATGTGGAGGGAGGGGGACGGTAACACGGGGCAGTCAATGTGGGATGAGCACAAATGGGTGCTCGGTGGACCTGGGTGGGCCAAAGAGCCCCTGATTGGGGAGACGCCGGCATGACGAATCGCAGGTTTGAGACCGGCAGAGACAGGCGGCATGGGGAAAGCCAATATTCTCCTGTGGCGGGTTACCTGCATACTGAACCCTCATCGCTATTCTGAAGGGCAAGAGAATTCTTCCCTGCTGTGTAGAGGACTCACACCCCTGAGCTCTTACCACTGCCAGACAGAGTAACGACAAACAATTTGTTGTCTAGTTTACAAGTGCTCTCTGATAACATTAGAACCTCTCCCTTGGAATGCGAAAGTCCCACTCTTGTACTGTTTAACTCTTAGCTGGCCGAACTGAGAACAGCATCTGGCTGTGCTCCTCACCCCATATCCAGACCAAAAGGAAAGGCAGCATTGCTGGTGCTGCCCCATGGTGAGCGGAGACACAGCGGATCATCCCATGGGGTCTGCCTGTCATCAGCCCCGTACAGGCTTTATTTCTTCTTCTTTGGCTTGGCTTCGCGGACGAAGATTTATGGAGGGGGTAAAAGTCCACGTCAGCTGCAGGCTCGATTGTGGCTGACAAGTCCGATGCGGGACAGGCAGACACGGTTGCAGCGGTTGCAGGAGAAAATTGGTTGGTTAGGGTTGGGTGTTGGGTTTTTCCTCCTTTGTCTTTTGTCAGTGAGGTGGGCTCTGCGGTCTTCTTCAAAGGAGGTTGATGCCCGCCGAACTGTGAGGCGCCAAGATGCACGGTTTGAGGCGATATCAGCCCACTGGCGGTGGTCAATGTGGCAGGCACCAAGAGATTTCTTTAGGCAGTCCTTGTACCTCTTCTTTGGTGCACCTCTGTCACGGTGGCCAGTGGAGAGCTCGCCATATAACACGATCTTGGGAAGGCGATGGTCCTCCATTCTGGAGACGTGACCCACCCAGCGCAGCTGGATCTTCAGCAGCGTGGACTCGATGCTGTCGGCCTCTGCCATCTCGAGTACTTCGATGTTAGGGATGAAGTCGCTCCAATGAATTTTGAGGATGGAGCGGAGACAACAACGCTGGTGGAAGCGTTCTAGGAGCCGTAGGTGATGCCGGTAGAGGACCCATGATTCGGAGCCGAACAGGAGTGTGGGTATGACAACGGCTCTGTATACGCTAATCTTTGTGAGGTTTTTCAGTTGGTTGTTTTTCCAGTGTAGTCTTCCAAAGGCGCTATTTGCCTTGGAGAGTCTGTTGTCTATCTCGTTGTCGATCCTTGCATCTGATGAAATGGTGCAACCGAGATAGGTAAACTGGTTGACCTTTTTGAGTTTTGTGTGCCTGATGGAGATGTGGGGGGGCTGGTAGTCATGGTGGGGAGCTGGCTGATGGAGGACCTCCGTTTTCTTCAGGCTGACTTCCAGGCCAAACATTTTGGCAGTTTCCGCAAAACAGGACGTCAAGCGCTGAAGAGCTGGCTCTGAATGGGCAACTAAAGCGGCATCGTCTGCAAAGAGTAGTTCACGGACAAGTTTCTCTTGTGTCTTGGTGTGAGCTTGCAGGCGCCTCAGATTGAAGAGACTGCCGTCCGTGCGGTACCGGATGTAAACAACGTCTTCATTGTTTAACCAGCCTATTAAAGGAGCCAATGATGGCTTATTTTAAACCTGAGGGTCTGGGCCCAACTTAATGACACCTATGAATGGCAGCAGCCACAAAGGGTGGGGGCGGGGTGCATTACAGACTCTGGGAAAGCAGAGGACTAGTGCAAGGCATCAGAAAACAGGGATACCACCCCCCCCACCTTTTTTGAGAAAGGGAAGCAGAGGAGACCCACGGGATAGTGATCACAGTGGTGGACCAGTGAGGGGCTCTGAGGCTGAAGAGCATGCAAGCGGCGGGGACTCGGGGCAAGGAACCCACACAGGCTGCGGGTTGCTGCGATCAAGGGACTCGCGCCTGGCTTCGGGCTAATGGAACCTGGATGCGAGAGGGCGATGGAGGATTCCTGATCGCGTCAGAGGTTCGGATCTGGAGCTGCTGATGGCTCCGACTGAAGGCTCAGGGATTGCTGGAGGAGAATCCACAGATACTCGGTGATTCGGGGGTGGGGGGGCGGGGGGGGGAGGACTCTTGCTTTTCTTTCTCTGACTGTCGGGGGCACTGGGCAATTTCTGCTGTGAGCAAATCTGTCTGCCTTGTGGTAGATTAAAAAAATGTCATATTTTCTTTTTTATTACATGACAATAAAATAATTTCAGGCGCCACAGTTTGCATAACGGATAGTACAACGCCTTTACAGCGTCAACGCTGGGACTGGACCAGGGTTCAAATCCCATGCTGTCTGGAAGGCGTTTGTACGTTCTCCCTGAGTCTGCGTGGGTCTTATCCACGGCTCAGGTTTCCTCCGCCATTCAAAAATGTACTGGGGGGGGGTGCAGGTTAATGGGGTGTAAATTGTGCAGCATGGACTCGTGGGCCGAAATGGCCTTTTACCATGCTTTACGTCTAAATTTAAATTTAAAGACAATCCTCAATACTGATCTACCACTTGCAGAGCTAAGATTTTGCTTCCTGAACACTTTTGGGTGTATTTTATGGATTCTGGGCCGCTGATCATATTTTTGTGATTTCCTGTCATATTTTGCGTTCACTTCAAGCAGACAAAAACATGAGGTGCAATATGTCAGTGAAAATTCATTTTCTGCATTTGTTCTTGGACATCTTCCCTGCTGACCTTGGTGCAGTCAGTGATGAACACAGTGAAAGGTTTCAACAGGACATTGCGACCGTGGAAAAGTGGTATCAGGGCAACTGGAGTCAATCAATGCCGACCGACTATTGTTGGACACTGACACGCGAGGCATCAGATGCTGAGTACAAACAAAAATCAGCGGTCAGTTTTAGGTCGGTTGAACTAATGCAATGTGTCAGCATCATTATCTGCTTAAACATGCTAAATTCAATAAAAGTTAATTGAATGTTTCTCCAACTTCCTACGTGATACAGCAAATCTGAAATTATCTTTGTGTTCAATGCAAAGTTATCTATCATAAACCCCCCCCAATTATTTTTCAGGAAGCAAACCTTTGAAAAAAATTTGTTGTTCACGGTTACTGGACAAAAGGACGAAAGTTTTCATGGAAAACTTCAACAACTGCACACCCTGCAGTAGTGGCCTCTCAGAGCAGACAAGGTACACGTGGGATGGTATCGAGAAGCCATGCACTCAGGACCACCTCCCCCTGCCCCTGTCCGCGATACACCTGAACCAGACAGAGTGCCATCACATCCTCCTGCACCTCGGCGGACCCATGCGTCAGACGAAAGCTGCCACTTTTCCGCAAGAGTGACAACTTAAAACAGAGACGTGGAGGCAGGACACCCTAAAGGTTGACCTCCAGGTTGAGTCAGTGGTTAAGAAAGTAAATGCAATGCTGATGTTCATTTCTGGAAGAATAGTATACAAGAGCAGGGATGTAATGTTGAGGTGTCAAAACACTGGCGAGACCTTACTTGGAGTTTTGGGTGGCTTATTTGAGAAAGGTGCTGGCTTTGGAGAGGGTTCAGGGGAGATTTACTAGAATGGACTGAAAGGGTTCACATACGAGAAACACTTGTCTGCTCATTGGAGTACAGGAGGAGGAGGTACCCCCATAGGCATTTTGAATGCGGAAAGACCCGGACAGAGTAGGCGCAGCAAGGTTGTTTCTCATGGTAGGGGAGTCTAGGACAAGAGGACGTAACGTCGGGATAAAAGGGCGCCAATTTAAAACACGGAAACATTTCTTTAGTCAGGCGACTGTGGAAGCGAGGTTGTTGGGTGTATTTATGCAGAGATTGTAGGTAGTTGATTAGTCAAGGCATCAAGAGTTATGTGGAGAAAACCGGGGAGTGGGAGGATGGATCAGCTAATGTTTAGAATAGTGGAGCAGACTCAGTGGGCTGGTTGACTCACTTCTGCTCCTTCATCTTGTTGTGATGCTCTTTTGCTGGGTTGGGAGGCCGGAGGGAAACAGAAAAGAGCCATGTCCAAAAGGGGAGAGGCTTGGAATAAAAACAGCATCGGGCATGGTGGGAAGAGGAGACGAAATTCCCTCTCCACTCTCCCCATCAGAGATGTCACAGCTGGGAGCCATTAGAAAATTCAAAAGGAGGTTGGGATCAGAGATCAAGGGGCATGGATCCAGGAACAGGAAATACAGTTAAGATTCCAGGGCGTAGTGGTTAGCGCAACACCTTTATAGCACCAAGGATCGTGACTGGACCCAAGTTCAAATCCCACACTGTCTTGCACGTTCCTCCCTTGCCTGTGTGGGTTTTCTCCGGGGGCTCCAGCTTCACCCCCCCCATTCAAGAACGTACAGGGGGCATAGGTTAATGGGGTGTAAAGTGGGCGGCATGGACTCCTGGGTTGAAATGACTTGTATATCTAAATTTGAAACATGTCGTTATTGATCTGCATGAGAGAACGGGCTTGAAGAGCCGAAGGGCCTCCTAGTGCTGTCAAGGAGTTTGATGGGCTGTGAACCTCTGAAGGCTCCCCTTCCTCCACTGAGGATGCAAGTTTCACATTGCACTGAGGTGTACTAAGCCGAAGCCTGCTTCATCCAATAACAATCACAGGGGCTTCCACGGTGGGAGGGGTGGGGAGGGAGGACACCTAGCCCTGTGAATAAATACTAAAAATGCCAGAGCTGCTGTAACAACAGCACTGCCGCTGGTGGGGGGGAAGCAGAGTCACAGCACTCTCCCACTGGGTCAAACCGCCAACTGCCATCAGCTTCATACAGGCTTTAAATGGAGCCGATGGTGGTTTTATTTAAAAAATACTGCAACTGCAGGGCCTGGGCCTAAGATGGCAGTGTCTATGACTGGTAGTGTCACGAGGGGTTGCAGACTCCGGGGAAGCAGAGGACTGGTACAGGGAACCAGAAAACGGGGAGGCCACCCCCCCCACCCCAGTTTGAGAAGGAGAAGCAGAAGAGGCGACCCATGGGACTGTGACCATCGAGGGGCTGAGGTTGGATAACACACAGGCAGTGGGCCGTGGGCGACTCGAGGTGTCGAACCCATTAAGACTGTGGGCATATGTGGTCGAGGGATTCACAGTGGGCTGCTGGAGACTGGCTCAGGGTCGGCTGAAAGGGTACCAGGTATCGGAGCTGAGGTGCGAGTGGGCACTGAAGGGTTTCTGATCACGTCAGAGCTTCGGATCACCAATGATTTGGACTGGACTGTGTGGCTGTGGGAGGCAAAGCCACGGACACTCAGTGTTTCTGAGGGGACATTCTTTTGCTTCTCTTTCTGACTGAAATTTTTCGCTGATGCCTTACAACGGATGAAAAGTTTTGTGTAATATATGCCTTGATTATATGTCAATAAAGAAATTCTGAAGGTGACAGGGCAGACAACCAGGAGGAGAGCTTCTTGGTGGTGACTTGAGGACAGAGTTGCAGGACAAGGTGCTCAGTCCCACTCCCTCCTGCTTCTAACCGCAGTGTCTGCAGACTTTCACGTTTTACTTATTTTAACCTTGCTTCCTCTTCAGCTCATCAAACCTACTTGATGCATCACACCCTGGTGTATTGAAACCCACTCCCTGCACGGTTTTCCAGCATCCCTCCTCACCCATCCAGGTCCTCGTTACACCTAGAGAAACCCCTTTCTCTTCATGGTTTTGAACACAGCTTTTCAATTTCCTCAATCTCTGCTGCGAGAAGAACGCTGCCTTTTCCACGGACCGAGGCCCCTTTCTCTGGGACAGAACCATAGATCATTACAGCACAGACACTTCAGCCCTTCTCGTCTATGCCAAACTAGTCCCCATGACCAGCACCCAGTCCATCGCCCTCCCCCCGCACCCCCCCTCCAATCCACGTGCGTGTCCAAATTCTTCTTAAAAGTTAAAATTGAGCCAACATTCACCACTTCAGCTGGCACCAGCCACTGTATGAAGAAATTCCCCTTAATGGGCCCCCTAAATTTTTCCCCTTTAAAACCATGTCCTGTAGTTTGTATCTCACCTACCCTCGGTGTAAAAAGCAAACTTGCATTTACTCTATCTATCCCCCTCATAATTTCATACACCCATATCAAGTCTCCCCTCATTCTTCTACGCTCTGAGGAATTAAAGTCTTAACCTGTTTATCCTTTCCCCATAATTCAATTCCTGAAGTCCCGGTAACATTCTAGGAAATCTTCTCTACACACTATCCATCTTATTATCTTTCCTGTAGCTAGGTGACCAAAATGGCACACAATATTCAAAATTTGTCCTCACCAATGTCTTATACAGCTTTGTCTTCTCTTATAGAGTCAACGTCGAATCCAGTTTACTACCTCACCGTGAATACCGAGTGTCTGAACCTCGTCATAGGTCTTCCTGACTAACCTCCCAAATGAGAGGTGAGTGGCAAATCCCTTTCGCAAATCTACTTCCATTTTACACTTCGAAGTACTAACCAATTCCTTTTAAAAAGTTCCCAATTCAATCTTCATTCATTCCCCTTTCAGGGGCGCATTCCAGACCATTAAAACATGTCAGATACAAAAAAAAATTAAAACGTCCCCCCATCTCTGCTCTGGTCGAGAGGAGGCAAAGGTTGGTCCAATATGTAGTCGATCAATGATGATGTCAACCTCTTCAACCCTGTCATAAAAGGGGCCAACAATTCTCCAGAACAAAACTTGCCTCTCCTACAAGGAAGTGGCTGTAAATAAACAATGAAATAGAAGATAGCAGGTCGACTCAGCAGAACAGGGAGGGTTCGTAGAGAGAGAAACAAGATGTTTCAGGGTGCTGACATTTTACCTTCACAGACGCTGCCCAACCTGCTGAGAATTTCTGACATTCTGCTTTTGTCTCCAATTTCCAAAGGGCAGATTTTATTTGCCTTGTGCATGTTGTACGTGAACAATAAATCGTAGGGTCCCTCTGAAAAATCCTGCTGCCGCACCAACACCTCTCATCCTGTGCAAGTACAGCCCTTGATATTGGGCACAAAGCAGGGCAGTTTTAAATTTAGAGACACGGCACACATCATCTTGGCCCATGAGCTGTGCCTCCCAATTACTACATCCAATCGGCCTACAGCCCTCAGTACGGTGGGAGGAAAAGGAAGCACCTGGAGGAAACCAACACACACACACAGGGAGAACGTACAAACAGGTAGCGCGGGATACGAACCCCGGTCCCGATCGCTGGCGTTCTAACAGCTTTGCACAAACCGCTGTGTTAACCGTGCTGCCCAAAGGTTCCTAATAATTCAGATGGATTTTCTGGACAATCTATTAATATCCCTGGACTGGGTGTAACTCAGTGGGACTCGGCAGAATAATAGCTAGGCACAGACTAGAAGGGACAAAGGGCCTGTTTTCTGTGCTGTAATGTTCCAAGGTTCCATCCCAGGAATGAAACATGAAAGTGCAGATTGAAGTTAAAAAAAAAACCCACAATGCTGGAGAAACCCAACAGGTCAAACAGCATGTTTTACACAGCAAAGGTAAAGATACATCACCAATCATTTGGGCTTGAGTCCTTCATCAAGGTATGAGCAAAAGGTTGGCAGGCGCCTGGATAAAATGGGCGGTGGTGGTTTTGGGGGTGGGGGGGGGAAGAGAGAAGGAGCACAGGCAAGAGCAAAGAGAAAACCAGGGTCAGGGGTGGGGGAGACCTGGAGGGGGGGAAGAGAGGGAGAACAGGGTGGGCTAGGAGACACCGAAGAAGTCAATGTTAATGCCATCCAGCCAGATATATCCCAGCCCGATTATGTTATTTTTTTTATATAAAAAGTATGTTACACTTTATTATAGCTTCCCCCCCCCCACACCCCCCAGTGAACCAAGTTGAGGTGGGAGCAGAGCAAACATGCCCTTTCAGATTTTTCTGACTTGACACTGCTTTCCCCGATCGATCAGACTCTCACTCCACCACCAGCAATCTTTTTACACACCTCACAAAGGAAATGAAGAAAATAAACAAAACTCTCAACTGTCCTTTTTTTTTTAAATTTTACTCAGGTTGCTTTTCCTTTTTGAAATTTAGGAGAATGGGGTCGGGGGTGGGGGGATTTCAGTGAAACATTTCAAATGTTGGAAGGCATGGACAGAGTAGACCTGGAAAGGGCATTTCCCGTGGTGGGACAGTCTCGGACAAGAAGGCACAACTTCAGGATTGAAGGGCGGTCCATCTGGAACAGAGATGGGTTGGAATTTCTTCAGCCGGAGGGTGGCGAATCTGTAGAATTTATTGCCACAGGCCATGGTGGAGGCTGGGTCATTGGGTGCATTTAAGGCAGAAATTGATAGGTTCTTGATTAGACACCTCGATTGTCAAAGGTGATGGAGAGAAAGCTGGGCAGTGGGGAAAATGGGATCATCAGCTCATGATCAGAATCAGAATTTATTGTCACAAAATTCATTGTTTTGAGGCAGCATTACAGATGCAAATATTGCTCTAAATTACTTTTGAAAAATAAATACAGGTCGAACTTCTTTAATCCATTGACGCTGGGACCCAGCCATTGCCGGACCACGCCAAAAGCCGGGAGATAGAACATGCACAGAAAATAGCTGTCAAAGGTGTGGTAGGTGCCTCAATCAGACCCATTTTCTGGGGCTAAAAGCATCACAAATCAAATTGCAGTTAGTGCAATGCCTTTTCAGCGCTAGCAATCGGGACCGCTGTGTGTAAGGAGTTTGTACAAACGGCGATTGCCGCACCACAGAGCGCCGGATTTAAGAGGTTCAACCTGTAGTGCGAGAAAAACCAGAGAAAGTGAGGTCATGCCTGTGGTTCATGGTCCATCCAGATATCTGATGGCAGAGGAGAAGAAGCTGTCTTTGTGCTGCTGAGTGCTCGTCTTCAGGCTCCTGGACTTCCTTCCCGATGGCAGCTGTGTGAAGTGGGCATGGCTTGAGTGATGGGGGTCCTTGAGGATGGAGGCTGCTTTCTTAAGACACCACCTCTTGTCGATGTCCTCAGTGGAGTGAAGACTGGTCCCTGCGATGCCACTGGCTGAGTTCGCAACTCTGAATTTCTTTTCTTTCCTATGCATTGGCACCTCCATATTAGATGATTAAATGGTGGGACAGACTCAATGGACTGAATAGCCTATTTCTGCTCCTATGTCTTATGGTCTAAAGAATAATTTATTTTGCAGCTAAAAGTAACGAGGCAAGACCAAACAAAGGAAAACTGATGCTGGGCTACACATAGAAATATCAAAGCAAGGAAAGGAAGAAGTTTAAGGAGCACTTTAAAGGAACCCGCACTGGCACGGCAGAGACTTAGGGAAGGAACTGTCCACAACTGATTCCAAGATTGACGAAGAAGAGGAAAAAAAATCAAGGCATGATTAGAGGCCAAAACTGGAGAAGCAAAGAGATATCGCAGATCTCCAAGGCCAGGAAGACAGAGAGCATGGAAGAAAGTAACCTTAAACCCACATAAGAATCCAGAGGGGACCAGTAATGCTTAACCACAGTAGCAGGAAGTTTTGGACTGTCACAAGAACACGCTGGGTGGCATTGATACGTCAGAAGACTCAGAATCGCCACGCCCGTTCGTTTCTTGCTAACTGGAGGTTCAGACTGGAATTTCAAGTGTCCAACCTGTCTGACAGGTCAGCAGGGAAGGATTCGTTGTCTGAAATATTTCTACAACCTCATGTCAGCAAGGCAGCCACCTCCTTCAGCTAGTCATGCCTGGCGCAGGTTCGTCACTGGACAGCACTGGAGCGGTCAGTCACAGTGGAGGCTTGGAGGTACATCAATCACAATAAACCTCTGGCAAGAGGAGGCCACAGCAGGGAGGAGCTTGTCCCCCACTGAGCCACAGTTGACCACCGATTACTGACCACTTCCCATACAGCAGCCGGGCCAAAAAGCCCCTCCCGCACCCATCCAAATGAACCCAATTAACATTGAGCACGTCTGCTGCAATGGAAGAAACCTTCCAATGCCACACAGCATTTCCAAACCGACATGTCTGTCCGTGGACTAATCACAAGATACAGGAGCAAATGTAGGCACAACGAGTCTGCTCCGCCATTCTAATCATGAGTTGATCCATCCTCCCACTCAGTCCCACTCCCCGCTTTCTCCCTGTAACCCTTGATTAATCAAACACCTGCCAATCTTTGCCTTAAATACTCCCAACATCCTCGCTTCCACAGACTCGCAACCCTCCGACTGAAAATTTTTTCCCGCATCTCCCTTTTAAATAGATGTCCTTTTATCCTGAAATTATGCCTCTTGTCTGAGGATCCCCTACCATGGGGAACATCTTTGCCACATCTATTCTGTCCAGGCCTCTCAGCATTCAAAACTTCTCTACGAGGTCCTCTCTCATCCTTCTGTACTCCCAGCGAGAACAGTCCAAGAACCGTCAATCGTTCCTCATCTACTAATCCTTTCATTCCAGGTATCATTCCAGTAAATCCCTGAACACCAGCATGCCTTTCCTCAAATACGGTGCCCAAAACTGTAGTTTCCAAGTGAGGTCTCACTGGTGCTTTATAGAGACTCATCATTACATCCCTCTAGAAATGAGCGGCACGGTCAGCACACCTTTACAGCACCGGCGATCAGGACCAGACCTGGGTTTGAATTCCACGCTGTCTGTCAGGACTTTGCACACTCTTCCCGTGTCTGCGTGGGCTTTCTCCGGGGGCTCTGATTTCCTCCCACCCTTCAAAAATGTGCTGGGGTTGTAGGTTAACAGGGTGTCAATTGTGTGGCATAGATTCATAGGGCTGAATTGGCCTGTTACCGTGCTGAAAATCTAAATTTAAATTTTAAAATGAATGCCAACATTGCATTTGCCTTCTTCTCCACTGAGGTTACATACAATAATAAAAAGAAACGGCCTCAACACTGAACCCTACAGAATATACAGCCAAGCTGACGCAACCCTCAAATTGGAGAAACACCACCTAATATTTCGTCTGGGCACTCTCCAAACAGACTTCAACTTTCGTTAACCCCTTCCCAGTCTCCTTCTTTCCCTATCCCAGTCTCCCTTCTTCCAGCTATCTAGCCCCTTCCCCTCTCCATCGAAAGAGCTACCCCTCCCCCGAACAACTCAGCTTTTATTTTCCCCCATCTACAATCTCTTCCCTGCTAGCCTGTGCTCCTCTCCTCCTCCCCCCACCCCCCCTGCCACCTTTTTATTGAAATGCCTGCCTGTTCTTGCCTTACCTGATGAAGAGCCCAGGCCCAACCCTTTACTTCCTATGGGTGTTTGTTGTGTGACCTGTCGGGTCTCTCCAGCACCACTGTGTACTTCACTCGACCCCGGCACCGGCAGACTTTGTGGTTTAAACACAGAGAGGCCCTCGGAGTGCCCGCTACCGAATCTCCCCGCCTGCAAGCACGCAAAGGGTGAAGACTGGACTCAGCAGTCTCGCCTCTCAGCCACAGCAACTGCTTGTAATCTGTCAGGACACATGACCTGCTCGACGCCAGGCAGCCAAATCCCACCCCCCCCCCCACCTCATCCCACCCACGGCGGTCACAGCTGTGAGAACAGGAAGTGGGTGGTCCCCAGCCAAGAGAGGCAGCTGTTTCGCCAGCCTCGCACTCTTCAGCTCTGGAGAGTCATGTCGTCACCAAGGGAGAAGGTCTGAGAACGTTTGGAGATCTGTCTCCGTTGCTGCTGCTGTACTGTGATTCTGGTCAGACCATTTGGTCTGGGGGACAGGCAGCAATGGGTTAACACCCTCTCCAAGTAAAAACTCAGCAGGTCAAACAGTGTCCTTTATATAGCAAAGATAAAGATACATAACCAACATTTTGGGCTTTAATAAAGGAGAAAACGTTGATTATGTATCATTAACTTTGCTATACAAAGGACACTGCTTGACCTGCTGAGTTTCTCCAGTGTTGTGTTTTTACTTCAACCATGGGGTCTGCAGACTTTCGTGTTGTACTTTCCTTAACACCCTCTCCAGGTTAGATGCCCAACCACAGACACAGTGTTGTCATCTACTGTGTAGGACCCACAACATGGCTATTCTCCCACCCTGCACCCACACCCCCCCACCCCCACCGTGCCATCGCCTCTGCACCAGGAGAGCTTAATTGGCAACAGTGGCACCTTGAACCTGGCCAAAGCATGCACTGCCAGTTTGTTCTGATTGTGAACACCCTCTCTTTCTCTCCCAGGAGGCAGAGAGCCAAGGGCTTACACCCTTCACCAGAACTTAATCCAGCAACCCAGGGTGGGGGGAGGGCTCTGTTGGTAGAGGTCCATTCTTCGTTTGCATCTCAGTAACGTTTAAAATCAATCCCATCAAGCTACCCTGTGTTTTTGCGAGCATCAAAATTAATCCCACAAACCCAGATGTTTGCTATTGTACAGGTACACAATCCTTTATCTGGAACCCTTGGGGGACAGTGTCCGAATTTCAGATTTTTCAGGATTTCGGAACAAAAGCCAGCTGCCCCAGATTTAAGCCCACCCGAATCACGCTGCCATATGCAGCCCCTTCGAGTCACGCTGACGTAACTCTCCCCCCTCACCCACCCAAGTCGCGCTGCCTTCTTTCTTCCCCCACGCCCGCCCGAGTCGCACTGTCATCGCTCCTTCCTCCCCCCCCGCCCACCCGAGTTGCGCTGCCTTGTCTCTCCCCCCCCGCCCAAGTCGACTACCATCTCTCTCCCCTCCACCTGAGTCGCGCTCCCGTCTCTCCCCGCCCGACCGAGTCACGCTTCCATCTATCCCCCCTACCCCGCCCGAGTCGGCTGCCGTCTCCCCCCGCCCACCCAACCTAGTTGCGCTGCTGTCTCTCTCTCTCTCCCTCCCTCTGCTGTACCAGCACCAGGAAAAATATTCTGGTTTTTGGAGCTCTCCAGATTTTGGATGTCCAGATAAAGGATTGTGTAACTATATATGGAATCTTCCCATGAACCAATCATTTGACGCTCTGGATCAGAAGACCTGTAATGCACCCCAAGGTGCTGAAAGCAATCAGGTTTTCATATCAATGTGCTCCTTGACTTAATGGTGCCCCAACAACAACCTCACACACAATGTCACTAAAGTCAATGAGCTGATAACAATCAGGAAAAGAAAGTCAGAGGTCTACAATCCAGTGATCATTGGGTGGGCAGGAATCAGAGGTGGAGAGTTCTTGGGAGTCACTACCTAGGAGGTTCCTGGACCCAATATACTAATGGCATCAGGAAGAAAGCCCGTCAACACCTCTGCTTCCTCAGGAGTTTGCGGAGATTTGGTATGACATTGGACATCGTGGCAAATTTCTTCAGATGCATGACCGGCTACATTGCAGTCTGGTATGGGGGACACCAATCCCCCTGCCTGCAAAGCCCTGCAAAAGGTAGTGGGCACAGCCAAGGACATCACAGGCAAAACCCTCCCCACCATCGAGAACATTGACAGGGAACGCTGGCATCAGAGAGCAGCAGCGATCGTCCAGGATCCACTCCGCCCAGCAAACGCTCCTTTCTCGCTGCCGTTGTCAGGAAAGAGGTAGATGGTGTGCCACGAGACTTGCACCCACCAGGTTCAGGAACAGCTGCTACCCCCTCCACCATTAGACTCCTCAACGACAAACTCAATCATTTAAGAATTCTTAATTGTGCACCTTATTGATTTTTTTTTCTCTCTTGCAAATTTCGACAGGTATTCCATGGAGTGCATTCCACCTGTGTGCATCACTACCTGGAATAGAGGTGCCAATGGACAGGAAAAGACGACAGAGTGGCAAACTCGGCCATTGCCTTCACTAGCAGCAGTCTTCACTCTACTGATGACATCTTAAGAAAGCAGCCTCTACCCTCCAGGACCCTCACCACCCAGGCTATGCCATTTTCACACTGCTACCATCAGGAAGCGGGTATAAGAGCCTGAAGATGAACACCCAAAGGCTCAAAAACAGCTTCTTCTCCTCCGCCATCAGATTTCTGAATGGACCATGAACCACAGACACCACCTCACTGTCTCTTCTTCTGCACCAATTTATTTATTTAAAAAAAGGGAATGCGCAGCAATGTTTGTACCTGGGATACTGCTCCAAAACAACAAATTTTGTGATGCGTTTGTGACGATAAATAATGATTCTCACCTATTTGGTTGCAGCAAGAAAGCATTTCAGTGCATATATACAAGATAATGCGTAGACTTGCCCGACATGCTTGCTTGCTGCAGCTGAAAGAAATCTATAACTGCAGTAAAACCTCTGGTACCCGGCAACTGGGGAAAACAATTAAGAAAAATAAACAAGAATAAAATAACAGGTAAAAAAAAATGAAAGTTTAAAATTATAAAAGTAAACGCGCTCCAAAGTAACATATAACCCTTTGAGGAAGATGGGTGCCAGCCGAGGGCCTTGGTTGTGCTTTGCTCGTAGCAGCTGTTTGGAACAGCGATGGCATCGCCCAGGATGAAGAGCTGGTTGATGACGCCGTTCACCGTTGGGGTGACTCTCTTGAAGTGTCTCCTTATCTGTACTTAGTTAGTGTCGCCCCAGTCAGAGGCTTTATCTGTAAACTTGGTGGTGGAGAGGGTCTATAATGTGATTGCTCGTCTTTTGGGCAGCTCCCTGGAGGGGGAGGAACCTGGAGATGCTGAGATGGTTAAATGTTCTCAAAGAACGTGACTGAAAATAAAGTAAAATGTTTTAAGCTTTATATATTAATGCAAGTGAAGTTTGTTTGTTGCAAGTACAGTGTAGTAGTTTTGTCTTTTAAATTGTTTATTCTTAATGCAGGCATTGTAAGAGTCTCAAGCAACCAGAAAATACACATCCAGCATCTACCAATCCTCATAGGTGCCAGATACAGATACCAAGGTTTTACTGTTATCAATACAAGACAGTTAAAAAAAATTCACAGTAATCCCAGGGCAAAAACATAATAGTTGCAGACAGAGCAAGATTAGTGTAAGAAGGGACAGTTCTAATAGCTATAGAAAAGAAACTATTCTTGAACCTAGAGGTGATTGTCTTTAGGTTTCTGTATCTTCTGCCCAAAGGTAGCGGTGAGAAGGATTTGTAATGGGGATGGGGGTCCTTCCTGAGGCAGAGGCTCACATTCTCATGTGTGACGATAAACTTATTGCTCACCTACCGAGGAAGAGTTGGTCCCGGGACATCGGTCTACCTGCAGACCAGCATCGAGCTCGAGCCATGTTTTGCCAGGTGAGGCTCAGCTCAACCTGCCATCTGAGACGTGTTTTAGACAGGACTTGGGTGTGTTGGTTGGGGAAAAACACATGACTCATTGGAAGCTGACTTCATGCAAGGGCTGTGACTCGAAGCCCTGGGTTCAGCCTGTTAACCACAGAGGGTTTCAGTCTGACTCAGCTGAGCTTCCTTCCCTCTCCTCCAGGGCATGGGGAAGTGAGAAGAGCCAGCTGCAGCTACCATGGCGCCAAGTTCCTCACCCACAGCGGGCCAGCAAGAGGCTCAAGGGTCCCATCAACAAGCCCCCAGTTACCCAACCAGTATGGGCACCTGCATCTGCCCCATGGCAGCGAGAGGCTTTGTGCCCAAATAATACACACGGAGTTGGTGATTCGAGGAGCCGATCCAGGCTACTTTGGTCAAACCAGACAGCCAACTGCTGGAGATTGGCTGAAGGGGTACCAGGTACTGGAACAGGGATGCGCTGAAGGTTTCCCAATCGCGCTGGACATTTGGATTTGGAGCTCGTGTGGCTGATGGTTTGGACCGAAGGCTTGTGGTTGCAGGAGCACTGGAGGTGAATCCACAGACCATCAGCAACTCTTGGGGCACTCACTTATGTTTCCCTTTCTCTGACTGCAATTTCTGCTGATGGCAAATCTTTGTTTGCCTTAACGGCACATTTTTATATAATATTAGATGTGTTTACTACATGACAATAAAAGAATCGATTCTTGTAAGCATAGACCGAAACAGCAACCTCCCTCCCGCCTCCAGCCACCCCCAATCCCTTTCCCTCTCCCCCACCTCCAGCAACACAGAAAGCAATAGATTACTGGCTTTGGAAGGAAGGTTACATATGAGCTGAGGCCATGACATATACTGAGACATGGAGGCCTCAGGCTCCAAATATCCAAGCCAGGACAAATATTACTTTTACGGGCATCATCATGTCCTTGAAGAGATTTGTAGGTTTCAGTAAATCTCTGCTTCCCATTCTAAACCCTGGTCTACAGCATTCAAAATTCAAATTCTTTGCCAGAGTACAAACATGACATCACATAAAACAGAGATTCTTTTTTCCTGCAGGCCAGGCAGAATTTCTACTAATCGGTTTTGCAAAAAAAAACTGTACTCTAGTCAAAAGAGAGAAATGTAAACAAACTAACCGTGCAACATAGAAAGTTTAAAAGTAAGAGATCCTTAAATGAGTCCCTGATTAAGGAGTCTGAGGGTGGAGGGGTAGCAGCTGTTCCTGAACCTGGAGGGTGCGAGTCTTGTGGCAGCAGCGAGGACAGAGCGTGTGCTGGGTGGGGTGGGTCCTTGCTCTCCAACGGCAGCCTTCCCTGTAGATGTTCTTGATGCTGGGGAGAGTTTTGCCAGAGATGCATCCACTATCCGCTCAGAGGTGGTGGTGTCTTCCCCAACACCCCCCCACCATACTAGGCCCTGATATAGCCGGCCAGCACACATCTGTAGAAGTTTGCCCAAGAACAAAAAAACAGAAGCGGGAGTCGGCCACTCGGCCCATCGAGCCTGCTCTGCCATTCACTGAGATCATGGCTGATCCGATGGCCTCATACCACCGACCTGCCTTTCCCTCTGTATCCTTTAATTCCCTTACGTAAAAATCTATCCAACCTCGCCTTCAATATATTTACTGAGGTCGCCTTCACTGCTTCAATAGGCAGCAAATTCCACAGATACCCCACCCTCTGGGGAAAGCAGTTCCTCCTCATCTCTCTCCTAAATCTACTCCCCTGAATCTAGAGGCTATGTCCCCCTCGTTCTTGTCTCTCCCACCAATGGACATACCATACCTACCTCTCTTATCTATGCCTTTCATAATGTTATACGTACTTTAAAGAGCCCTACATTCTTCTCTATTCCAGTGAGTACAGCCCCAGACAATTCAATCTCTCCTCATAGGCCAACTCCCTCATCTCTGGAATCAACCAAGTGAACCTCCGCTGCACTGCCTCCAAAGCCAATACATCCTTCCTCAACTAAGGAGACCAGAACTGGACACAGTTCTGCAGATATGGCCTCACCAGTACCTCGACCAATTGCAGCATAATCTCCCTGCTCCTAAATTCAATTTGTCTGGCAATGAAGGTCAACGTTCCATTTGCCTTCTTGATGGCCTGCTGCAGCTGCAAACCAATCTTTTGCGATTCATGCACAAGCTCTCCCACATTCAGCACGGCAGCCTGCTGCAATCATTTGCCATTTAACTAATAATCTGATCTTCCACTCTTCCTTCCAAAGTGGACAACCTCACATTTGCCAACATTGTCCTCCATCTGTCGGACTCTTGCCCTCTCACTTAACCTATTGATATCTCTCTGTAGCCTCTCTGTGTCTTCTGCACAATTTGCTTTTCCACTCAATTTAATGTCATCAGCAAACTGAGATACACTACTCTCTGCCCCTCTTCCAGATCGCTAATGGTTATCACTACAAATACCAGGCATGGTAACTCAGATGTGATCTCACCAGTGTGTGAGATCCTGTTGCACTCAAATCCTCTTGCAATAAAGCTGCTGCCTGCAAATTAACTCATGAAAATACTCTGTTAAACACTGAAGTCTGCAGACATGGTGACTGCAGTGAAAGCACACAGAAATGCTGGAAGAACTCAGCTGGTCCAGCTCATACAACCCAGGGAACACGATCTCAGTGCCAATCAAACTTGCCACTACCCCTTCACACTTCTGCAATTGCATCAGTACAAATAAATGTGTTACTTTCAAGTGTCTCTCACTATCTCAAGGAGGTTCACAGACAACAAAGGGTAAACGATAAACAGCAGTTGAACAGAGGGCAGGTCAAGATGATGAGATCACCTGTCACTCTCTGCAAATACCTGCCCTGCTTGCATTCTTGCGTTATCTGAGATGACTTGGACAACCTCTCCTCCCTGTGGAGAGAAAGCAGGCGCATGCAGGAGCAACAGCAGGTCATTTTGCCCTTGTATCTGCTCTGCCACTCAGACAGATCGCAGCTGAGCTCTCAAGTCAGAGCTATTTCCCAGCATGCACCTCACCGCCCTTGACCTTAAAGGCCAGTGAACACTACCTTGAATACATGCATGAACGAGCTTCCGATATCCCCTTGGTGAGAGAATTCAAAAGATTCAGCACGCTTGGGTGAAGATTTTTTTTCCCTGAGAACCACAGAACATTACAGCACCAGCTATCCAGGGTTCAAACCCGGCGTCATCCATAAGGAGTTTGTATGTTCTCCCCGGGCCTGCGTGGGTTTCCTCTGGATGCTCATTTCCTCCAACCATTCAAAATGTACAGGGTTGCAGGTTAATTGAATCAAAAGGGGCCGTTGCTGTGCTGTATGCCTAAACTTATAAATTTAACATTTACTCTACGCCCCTCATAATTTTCTATCCCTCTATCAAATCTCCCCTCATTCCTACACTCCAGGGAATAAAGTCCTTGTTTAACATTTCCCAGAATTATTAATGTCTTCCACTGCCAATGCCTCATTTTGAAAATGCACCCCCTCCCCCTTCCAGACACCTAGGGCAAATATAATGTCTGCATCAACCCCTATTCCACCCTGTAAAGAAAAAAAAACAACTTGCATTTTTCAAGACACTTTCGCCTCACTCCCCTGAACTCCGGCAAGCCCACACCATTCTCCTTAACCGCTATGGCCAAGAATCAGTGCACTCCCGCCACTCCAAAATAAGTCTTGCAAAATCAGCGAGAGCAGACCCAGACAAAATAATCCAGACGCACTCTCATCAGGGCCTCTGATCGGATAGAGACACACAAAAAAGATCATCCTGTGCTGTCTGTGAGGAGTTTGTACATTCTCCCAGTGTCTGCCTGGGCTTTCATTGGGCACTCTGGTTTTCTCCCACCTGTACGAGAGGGGTTGTAGGTTGTACAAGAGGGGTTGTAGGTTAATTGGGCGGCACAGGCCCAGGAGCCAGAAGGGCCTGTTTCTATGCCATTTCTCTAAAAAGCCAAAGTTGTAACCTGGCCATCTGACAGACACAACACCTGTGAGAGGACCGGACATTTTGATCCCTGTCTCCCCTTAACCTGGAGCGAGACCCTGCTCTTGAACAGAGTAAGGTTTTAAGAACCCACTCTGCAGTGTGGTACAGTTAGAAACTTCACTATTATTACATTGCAACGATTGTGGAAGAACAGAGGGACCTTGGGGTCCAAATCCATATATCCCTCAAGGTCGCCGCACAGGTTGATAGGATAATTAAGAAGGCCTAAAGTGTGAAGGGCTTCATTATTCAGGGGACTGAGTTCAGCAGTCATGAGGCAATGCTGCAGCTCTGTAAATCTCTGGTGCCACCACACTCAGAATATTGTGTTCAATTTTGGTCACCTTATTACAGGAAGGCTGTGGATACTATGGAGAGTGTGCAGAGGAGATTTACCAGGGTGTTGCATGGAGTGGAAAATATGTCTTGTGAGGCAAGGTTAACAAAGCCAGGGCATTTCTCTTTGGAGCGAAGAAGGATGACTTAATAGAGGTGGACAAGATCACAAGAGGCATAGTTGAGGTGGACAGCCAGCACCTTTTCCCCAGGGCAGAAGGAGCAAACACCAGAGGGCATCTGTGCAAAGTGAAGGAAGGAAAGTTTAGTAGAGCTACGAGGGGCAATTTCTTTTTTAAAAGAAATTCTCCGCCATTCTAGTCATGAGACGATCCACGCTTCCACTCAGCCCCTCTCCCCGGCTTTCTCCCCACAATCCTCGAGGCCCTGACTAATCAAATACTTGTCAATCTCTGCCTTAAATACACCTGACGATCTCGCTGCCACAGCTGCAGGTGGGTAGCAAGTTCCACAGACTCACAACCCTCTGGCTAAAGAAAATTTTCCACATCTCATTTTTAAATCAATGCCCTTTTATCCTGAAGTTGTGCCCTCTTGTTTTAGAATACCCTACCATGGGAAACATCCTCACCGCATCTACTCTGTCTGGGCCTTTCAGCATTCAAAATGCCTGAGGTACCCTCTCATCCTTCTGTACAGTCCAAGAGCATTGCTCATATTCTAACCCTTTCCTTCCTGATATCATTCCAGTCAATCTTCTCAGAATCCTCTCCAACACCAGCATGCCTTTCTAAAATATGGTGCCCAAAACTCCAAATGAGGTCTCACCAATGCTTTATAGTATTATTTTTAAAAATTTATTTGGTCATCCATCCATCCATGGCCCATCCCTTCGCAAGCAAAGATAAACACGGTCCCTCGTAGCTTTTCAGCTTTAGGCACCGTGTGCCGAGGCAAGGACTTGGAGGCGAGGGCTTGCCCAGGACAAACGCTTCCCTCTGGGTACCACGCCATTGGGCCTGGTGGAGTGCGAGGCACGACTGCCAGAGTGACGTGGCATTGCCCCGCAGTGGTCTGTTCCAAGACCACGCTCGCTGGCTGAAATCCTTACGGATCCTTCACCCACCGAGTTTGCTGCTGCAGGCTGCTGGGGAAACTGTTTCCCGCGCTCTGTCACAGCTGGGAAACTGACATGTGCTATTTGTCCATAGCTGGGGCCCCTTCCAGATACTGACGGCTGGCCGAGCCGAGCCCGTGGATTTGAAGTCAAAGTTGCCTTCTCCTAGACTTTGCCTGAAGAAAAACCTGCAGTTTACCAGCTCTTAGACTTTGCCTAAAGAGGGTTTGCCCACAAGGTAGCGGGAGGGATCCAAGATGGGTCTTCCAGAATGCCCCAGTGCAGCTGCAGGATGCCGCCAATTCCCCGGTGTTGATCCAGTCCAGGTTGGCCAGGCTGGCAATGGCGAAGATGTCACTGGGATGGCGGGGCCGGGCAGGGGTGACTTATGGACGGCCGGTAAAAGGCCCTTTTAAGGCCACGAGCACATGCCGCCCAATTACACCCAATTGATCTACAACCCCCCTGTACGTTTTGAACCACGAGAGGAAACCTGAGCACCCAGAGGAAATCCATGCAGTCACAGAGAGAACATACAAACTCCCTACAGACAGCATGGGATTCGAACCCCACTGGCATGTAACAACCTCTATGCCACCCCTGCCACCCTTTTCACATAATTTTCTGGCTCACAGACTAATTGCCCTCTGACTAAAGAAATTTTTCTAGGAGACATTGCTCAAAATGCCATCTATTTATCCAGCCAGAGCTTTGAACTAACATTGAATCTGAAAAATAGACTGACAGATGTTCCCTCTGTGCTGCCCATCGCTCAGAACAGGTCTGCCCCAAAAAGAGGGCTGCACTCCCTCAGTGCTGCACTGCACATGGGCAGGATTCACACCACCCTGGCCTGTGGCTTGGTACAGGAGAAAGGGTGTTAAACTATCATTGAATCCGTGGATTATTTTTAGAAAATGCTGCATGGTCATTTTCATACCAATTCTGAAGGGAAACCACACAAAAATAAAAACTGCCCACAATTCCCGCCCCTGTTCTGTTTCATAAAATATTTGAGTCCACTTCCCAGCAGTGGGAGGGGTCAGAATCAGAATTCATTGTCGTAAAATCGTTGTTTTGCGACCGCATTAAAGATGCAAGTATTGTATTGTGGCGGCTCACCACTCGGCAGGCGAATCAGCCCCACTTGTAAGCCACGCGGCGGGGCAGCCGGCCAAAATGGCGCCGTCACGGGTGTTCCCTTCCTCCCAGCACAGGGCTCAGAATCCCTGTGCTGGGGGACCACGTGACGCCCGGGTGACGTCAGCACCCTACAGCACGGTTCTCAGCCAGGTTCAGCCTGGGAGCATAAGTATAGCCCAGCAGCATGCAATAAACTAGTCTGCTCACTGAGCAGAGTTGTTGCAGGAATTGGTGACTCCGACTGATTCAAACATATTTGAACCCATCATGAGCGAGCCTGGGATCAGTGCTATAGCCGTGAAACTGCCTAAATTCTGGGTTCGGCCATGTGGAGGCTCAGTTTCACCTCCGCCAGATTTCGTGCGACATGACCAAATTCTACCATGTAGTTGCTGCCCTGGACCAGGCCACCGACAGACGCGTGCTGTACCTCGTTCAGCACCCACTCGCCGAAGACAAATACGAAACCATCAAGCGAGTGCTTACCAGATCCCTTGGACTATCCAGACCTCAAGGTCGCCAATGGAGTTGACGGACGAGATGCTCGCGCTCATGGGTGAGCACACCAACTGCCCACTCTTCGAGCGCATTTTCCTCGACCATATGCCTGGGACATCCGGCCACTGCTGGTCCAGGAGAGCTTCACCGACCCAAGGAAGGTTCCCCAGAAGGCCCAAGAGCTATGGCTCGCATGATTCCTGGAGGGCTCAGCGGTCCAGCAGGTCACAAGGCACGATCACGCCAAGCCCACCCCTAGCGCTGCGGTAGAGCACCTGGCCCCTGCAGGGGCCCCCAAGAGCATAACCAAGGCCACAGCATCCGCTCCAGGCCTCTGCTTCTATCACCAGCGCTGGGGAGCCAAGGCTCAAAAGTGTCGTCAGCCCTGCTTGTTCCAGGGAAACAACCAGGCCAGCCGCTGTTAATGGCTGCGGCAGCTGGCCAAGGACACAGCCTTCTCTACCTGCGGGACTTAGTCAGCAGCCGGTGGTTCCTTGTTGACACTGGAGCCCAGATCAGTGTCATACTGACCACGGCCGTCGAGTCCAGGAACTGACCTTGTGGACCTCCCCTCCGTGCGACCAATGCAACAGCAATCCGGACGTATGGAGACAAGACAGTCCACTTCCAGATCGGCCAACGAAATTTCACGTAGAGGTTCACCATCTCATCCCTCCCGACTGGCATCCTGGGTGCAGACTTCCTCCTCACACATGGGCTTCTGGTGGACATTCGAGGTAGGTGCCTGGTGGACGCCCGTACCTTCCAGGCCGTTCACCTCGACGCCTCCCGCTCAGAGCAACCGGAGATGGCCACGATCAGCATGCCCAGAGATGAGTTCCAGTGAATCCTGGACGAGTTCCAGACCCTCCTCAAGCCACAGTTCTCCACCGCCTCGCCACGCCATAGGGTGTTCCACCACATCCATACCCAGGACCCACCAATTCACGCCAAGGCACACCGGCTCCCGCCTGACAAGCTCCAGGTGGTGAAGGAGGAGTTTTCGCACCTGTTGGAACTGGTGATCATTCGGTGGTCCGACAGCCCATGAGCCTCGCTGCTCCACCTGATCCCAAAAGCCTTCGGCGGCTGACGTCCCTGCGGAGACCATCGACGGCTCAACAAGGCAACAGTTCCTGACCATTACCCCATCCCTCACATTCAAGACTTTACTGCATGGTGCGAAGGTTTTCTCCAAGGTTGACCTGCTGCGTGAATATCACCAGATCCCGGTGCACCCTGAGGACATACCCAAGACGGCCATCATCACCCCCCTTGGCTTATTCAAATTCCTGCTCAGGCTGTTTGGGCTCAAGAACGCCGCTCAGACCTTCCAGTGCCTCATGGACTCTGTGGGCAGGGACTTGGATTTTGTCTTTATTTATTTGGACAACATCCTCATCGCCAGCAAGGACCAGGCGCAACACGAGGCCCACCTATGCACCCTTTTCTCCCGGCTGGCTGATTTCGGCCTTACCATCAACCCGGCCAAGTGCCAGTTTGGGAAAGAGTCCATGCAGTTCCTGGGCCATATCATCATGGCCGAAGGAGACATGCCTGCTTCTGCGAAGGTCGCCGCTATCAGGGAGTTCCCACACCCAGAAAGCCTCAAGGGGCTGCAGGTGTTCGCGGGTATGGTCAACTTTTACAACCGCTTCATTCTGGGAGCTGCACACATCATGTAGCCGCTATTCATCCTCATCGCAGCCAAGCACAAAACGCTCGCTTGGAACCCAGAAGCCTCCACCAAGGATGCCCTTGCGAAGGCCACCATGCTCGCCCACCCGCACACCGACCTGCATATGGCACTCTCTGTCGATGCCTCTGCCACAATCGTTGGTGCCGTCCTGGAGCAGGTGGAATGGACATTGGAAGCCACTGGCATTCTTCAGCCGCTGGCATTCTTCAGCCGCTGGCATTCTTCAGCCGCTGGCATTCTTCAGCCGCTGGCATTCTTCAGCCGCTGCTCCGCCCTCCGGAACGCAAGTATAGTGCCTTCAACCGCGAGATACTGGGCATGTACCTGGCGGTGCGGTATTTCCTCTATTTTTTGGAGGGGAGGACTTTTACCATCTTCACCAACCACAAACCATTCACCCAGGCACTCACGATGGCAAAGGATCCCTGGTCGGCCCGCCAGCAGCGTCCCCTCTCCTTCGTGTCTGAGTTTACCACCGACATTTGGCACAAGGTGGGGAAGGACAATGTGGTTGCCGATGCACTCTCATGACTGGCCATCTGCGCGCTGACGCCTGGCCTCGAATTCGACCAACTCGCCCAAGACCAGAAGCCTGATGAGGAGACGAGGGCCATCAAGACTGCCATCATGGGCCTGCAGTTCTGAGACCTCCCGACTCCGAACAGTGAAGGCACCATCCGATATCTACTTGGGCACCCTGCAGCCAGTCACAGAGAGAACGTACAAACTCCCTACAGACAGCATGGGATTCGAACCCCAGTCTCGATCACTGGCATGTAACAACCTCTATGCAGTGGCGCAGGCAGGTCTTCCGTCACATCCACGACCTTTCACATCCTTCCATCAGGTCCACAGTCCGGATGGTGGCAGAACGGTTCGTATGGCATGGGCTGCGGTAGCAGATCGTGGGCTGGGCCAGAACATGCACCGATTGCCAGATGTCCATGGTGCACAGGCACACCAAGGCGCCCGTACAGGAGTTCGAGCATGTCCGGGAGCGGTTCAGCCATTCACATGGACATCGTCGGGCCCTTAGCCATTTCCAGGGGCAACCGTTGCCTGTTTACGGTGGTGGACTGCACCACTCGCTGGCCTGAGGCAATCCTGATGCCAGATGCCTCCACCGACTCCTGCTCCTGAGCATTGTTGCATGGTTGGGTCACCTGGTTTGGCGTCCCGGGTCACCTCACCAGCAATCAGGGCGCCCAGTTCACATCTGTGCTCTGGCAACAGCTCGCCAACAGGTTGGGGATCCAGCTACACCGCACTACGGCCTATCACCCGCAGGCCAATGGACTGGTCGAACGTCTGCACCACTACCTTAAATGGGTGCTCATGTCCCGCCTCACTGGTCCCGACTGGGAAGACGAACTGCCTTGGGTGTTCCTGGGCATCCGCTCCACTCTCAAGGAAGATCTGCAGGCGTCATCCGCTGAGCTGGTCTACGGTGCACTGCTGGCACTACCTGATGAGTTCATCAACGCACCTCACAATCCCCAGCGGTTCGCCACATGAACTACTTCCTCACCTCAGGGCACACTTGGACTTGTTCGAATCCCCACCGCCGCCCAGCCATGGCACCCGCCCGTCTCATATTCCCAGCGAACTGCTTTGCGCGGAGTACGTTTTTGTTTGGCGGGGCCCAACCGCAGCACCTCTGCAGTGTCCGTACAAAGGGTCATACAGGGTTGTGCAGTGTTCTAGCTCCACATTTACACTGGACATTGGCGCCAGGCGGGAGCTGTTTACCGTGGACAGGCTGAAGCCAGCGCACCTTGGTCCCACTGAGCCCTTGGTCATAGCCCAGCCCAAGAAGCGAGGCCGCCCGGTGAAAAAAGACATTGGCGCCGGTTTTGGGGGTGGGGGGGTGTGTGTGTGGCAGCTCACCACTAGGCAGGCGAACTGGCCCCACTTGTAAGCCACGCGGCGGGGCAGCCAGCCAAAATGGGCGCCGTCAGGGGTGTTCCTTTCCTCCCAGCACGGAGCTCAGAAGCCCACCCTGGGGGACCACGTGACACCAGGGGCACATCAGCGCTCTCCAGTGTGGTTCTCAGCCAGGTCCGGGCTGGGAGTATAAGTACAGCCCAGCAGCCTGAAATAAACTAATCTGCTCACTGAGCTCAACCCATCTGGTTGTGTATTCTTTCAGGAGTAGTATAGCTCCCACTACAGTACAAATTATGTTTAAAAAGAATCAATTAGTGCCAAAAGAGGAAAAGTGGGGTAGTGTCTGTGGTTCACTGTCTATTCAGAAATCTGATGGCAGAGGGGTAGAAGCTGGTTTGGTACCGCTGGGCGTTTGTCCTCAGGTTCCTGTATCTCCTTCCTAATGGTAGCAATAGCCCCTTTCACACTGGTACTCCTAGTAATTAATCATATATAACCATATAACAATTACAGCACAGAAACAGGCCAATTCAGCCCTTCTAGTCCATGCAGAATACCTTCTCCCACCTAGTCCCATTGACCCGCACCCAGCTCATAACCTTCCGTACCACTCTCGTCCATACACCTATCCAACTTTTCCTTAAATATTAAAATCGAGCCTGCATCTACATCTTTGGCCAGAAGCTCATTCCACACTCCCACCACATTCTGAGTGAAGAAATTTCCCCTTATGTTCCCCCCTTCAATCTCAATCCATGTCCTCTTGTTTGAATCTTCCCCACTCTCAATGGAAAAAGCCTTTCTCTATCTGACCGCCTCACAATTTTAAATACCTCCATCAAATCACCCCCTTAATCTTCTATGCTCCAGGGAATAATGGACAATATACTGGTTAAAGGGCCAGTGTGAACGCTTGGGAATCTGCACGCAGGTGTCAAATAATCCCGGAGATGGACTGCTTGGGTAGGATGTATAATTTCTGGGGTCATCTAATTGGCCTGCGTGCCGATTAGCCCAGTGTGAAAGGGACATGGACTATGCAGGGACAAAGTAGTGACTTTCTTGCATGAGTGCAGGAACGTGAAGGAAACAAAAGATTAAACAGGTATACACTTTGTATTCAGTTCACTAAATCCTGATCAATGTATTATGATCTTGTATTTAAACAAAATTAATCATGCCTAATTATAACATAATTAAGCATTATGCACAGCACAGTTTGAGTCCCTTCAGCCCACATTGTGCTGACCTATATAAACCTTTATAAATTTGAAAGTTGTAGCAGCAATAAAAGACCATGGAAAAGATGCAACGGGATAAAATACACGCACACACAACAAAGTGGGCTCATACAACAATCAAGGACAGATAGGCAGAGAGGGAGAGGGAGAGATAGCACGTGCAATGGCAGACCTGCCCTGCCAGAATTCTGTGCAGCAGAGAAAGGGCTGTATGAACGAAACACTCATGGAAAGGTTTCACTGCTGTACAGATTTCTGGGAGGGCAGGTCTGCCGTCGCTCGATGAATCACCGGTGGAGGATAGGCGCTCCTCTCCCTGGGGATGCCTGGTGGTGAGTGTGAAAGGATGCAGAGAACTAGTTCACATTGGTCCAGTGTGAACGGCAACAAACAGCTTCCTTAGCAGCCAATTTACAGGTTAGCCAGTGTGAAAAGGGCATGGCCTGGTGGTGGGGGTCCTTGAGGAGTGAGGCTACTTTCTTGAGATTGCCTCTTGTAGATGTCCTCGTTGGAATGGTCCCCATAATGGCACTGGTCAAGTTCACAACTCTCTGCAGCCTTTTCCTGTCCTGTACATTGGCACCTCCGTGCCAGACAGTGATTAAACCAGTCGGAATGCTTTCCACGGTACACCTGTAGAACTTTGCAATCTCCTCAAACACCTCACGAAATACAGCCACTAGCAAGCCCTCTTTGTGATTGCATCGACATGGAGGCCCCTGGACAGAGGAGCCTCAGAATGTTGACATCCAGGAAATTGAAGTTCTTGACCCTCTCCACTGCTGACCTCTCGATGAGGATGGGTTCATGCTCTCCTGACTTCCCCTTCCCAAGGTCCACAATCAGCTCCTTAGTTTTCCTGATGTTCAATGCAAGGTTGTTGTATGACAAGTCAGAGAAATTACTAGGTTTTTTTATATCATCGTCACCAGAATTGCCCCAAAGGGGAGTGGGTGTGGACTCAGGAGAAATTTGCAAGAGAAAAATAAGTACTTTATGAGCAATTCTCTGCTGGGGCCTGAAGTAGGATCAGTAATAATGATACTTACACAGGTTGTGTGATATCTGCCCTCCATCACCAAAGACTCTTGCCAATTTCTACAGGTGTACTGTGGAGAACATTCTGACCAGTGGCATCACTGTCTGTGTGAAAGTGCCAATGGACAGGACAGGACAGGAAAAGGCTACAGAGTTGTGAACTTGCCCAGGGCCCCATCACGGGCACCAGCCTTCTTGAGAAAGCAGCCTCTAATCTCAAGGACCCTCCCCACCACCCGGGCCATGTCCTCTTCACGATGCCACCATCAGGAAGGAGGTACAGGAGCCTGAAGACAAGCTCCTGACGGTACAAAAACAGCTCCTTCCCCTCCACTGTCAGATTTCTGAATGAACCACAGGCTTGCACTTCATTTTGAGCTCATTTATTTTTAACAAATGTGACTTACAACAATATAACGCTGCTGTAAACAATGACACACTCATGACGTTAAATTCTGATTCTGAAGGGCCTTCCAGACCCCTGGGTGTTGCAAAACCCTCACAGCAAAAGACAAGTAGGTGTTTGCACGGGCACAATGGGCTGATCAGACTCTTTCTAGGCTCAACCATCCTATGACCACCCCCCCATCCCCCCCAGGATGCAGAGGGCAGAGAAAATGAAGAGCCTGTGGCCGGTTTTACAATGTTCACATTTTACTTGTGTAAAAAGTGCTTCTGCTGTAAGGGGCAGGATCAAATGGTTCAGACCAATATGGATCCTCTTTCTCGGACAGGACGGGTAATTTCTGCTGGTGACAAATTTTTTATCTACTTTATAGGAGCGGTCGTCATTAGAATGTTAAGACTTTGGCTCAAAAGGCTTTGGCGAGAACAGGTAAGAGACAGGGGACAGTAGAGGTTGAATTAAGAAAAGGCCACCCTTTTCAATGAATAAAAAGGCACAGGTGAGGGCAGGTTTTTATATATCTTGTAATTTGCTCCTCTTGGCGTAAACAGTGGCTCATCCTGCAGAATCTGGGTCTTCAGGGAAGCCAGCGATATCTTGATGACTTCATCTGCGAGGTGCATCCAGCTGCAGCTCCTGACAAGCTGGGTTAAGGAATTGGGAGTTGGATGAGTTCCAGATGATTCGGGAGGCAGAGGGGGTTACAGGGACACAATCATACCCAAGAGACAGGAGGGGGATAGATGGGTGACAGTCAGGAAAGGGAAAGGGAACTGGCAGATAGTGCAGGGCACCCCAGTGGCCGTTCCTCTCAATAACAAGAATACCATTTCAGAAATTGGTTTTTTGGGGGGGGGGGGGGGGCGATGACTTACAAGGGACAAACCACACAATCAGGTACCTGGTCCTCTGGCTAAAAAGAAGGGAAGGGGAAGGAGATCTTTAGAGATAGGGGATTCGATAGTTAAGAGGGCAGGTAAGAGATTCTGGGCAAGAGATCAAGTATCCTGGATTGTACGTTGCCTCCCTGGCGTTAGGATCGGAGATATCTCAGATCGAGTTCATGCCATCCTCAGGCGGGAGGGTGAGCAGTCAGATGCCATGGCCCAGATAGGAAAGTCCTGCAAGGAGAGTTCAGGGAGTTAGGTTGAAGGACAGGACCTCCAGGATTGCTACGTGCTAGTGAGGGCAGAAATATGAAGATAATGCAGCTTAACATGAGGCTAAAGACATGGTACAGGAGGGGGGGCTTCAGGTTTCTGGATCGTTGGGCTCTTCCAGGGAAGGTGGGACTTGCACCAACAAGACGGTTCGCATCTGTACTGGAGGGAAACTAATGTCCTTGCGGGGAGGTTTGCTAGTGCTGCTCCAGTGGGTTTAAACTAGATTTGCAGGGGGAGGGGAACCAGAGTGCCAGAGCAGATAGAGGAGTGGAGGAGGGAAAAAGTGATGCAAAAATTACATGCACTGTTAGAAGTTGATGGGTTGCATGAGCTGGAAATTTGCTAAAGTGCATCTATTTCAATGGAAGGAGTATTGTAAGAAAGGCAGACAAGCTGAGAGGGTGGATTTGGACTGTTTGGAAGAGTGGGCTGAAAGGTGGCAGATGGAGTTTAATGTAGACAAGTGTGAGGTGCCTCATTTTGGGAGGAATAACCAAATTAGGACGTATGCAGTGAAGGGGAGGGCGTTGAGGAATGCTGAGGAACAGAGGGATCTTGGAATAATGGATCAGCAGTCCTTGAAGGTGGATTCCCATGTAGATTGGGTGGCGAAGAAGGCTTTGGGTATGCTGGCCTTTATAAATCATAGCATAGAATATAGGAGCTGGGAGGTGATGCTGAGACTGTTTAAGGCTTTGGTGAGGCCAAGTTTGGAGTATTGTATGCAGTTCTGGTCTCCAAATTATAGGAAAGATATAAGTAAGGTTGAGAGGGTACAGAGAAGATTTACTAAAATGTTGCCTGGATTGCAGTATCTTGAATACAGAGAAAGACTGGGTAGACTGGGTCTTTATTTATTGAAGCATAGGAGGTTGAGGGGGGGATTTGATGGAGGTATTTAAAATTATGAAGGGAATAGGCTCTTTCCCCTGAGGGTATGGGAGATTGGAACAGGGGTCATAAGTTAAGGGTTAGTGGGTAAAACTTTAGGTGTAATATAAGAGGATGCTTCTTCACTCAGAGAGTGGTGGCTGAGTGGAATGACCTTCTGGAAGAGGTGGCTGGGGCAGGGTCAATTCTGTCATTTAAGAGGAGGTTGGATGAGTGCATGGATGTGAGGGGGTTGGAGGGTTATGGGCATGGGAGTGGGTAGGTGGAACTAGTTGAAGTTTCACGTTAATCGGTATGGACTAGAAGGGCCAATATGGCTCTTTTACGTACTGTAAATTGTTATATGGTTATATAGCATTGGAATTACCACGTTTTGTGCCATTAGTAAAACATCAATGCAGGAGGGGCAGGACTGGCAGCTCAATGTTCTGGGCTTCAGTTGCTTTGGATGCAATAGAACCGGGGATAAAAGGGAGAGGAGTGGCATTGCTCGCCAAGGAAAATATCACAGCTGTGCTTAGTCAGGACAGACCAAAGGGCTCGACGACTGAGACCACATGGTGGAGAGATAGCAGACATCTGCAGGAAACAATGTTGTGATAGTAGGGGATTTTAATTTTTCCCATATTAACTAGGACTCCCAGACTGTAAAAGGGCTGGATGGCTTGGAGTTTGTCAAATGTGTTCAGGAAAGTTTTCTAAATCAATATATAGAGGTACTAACTAGAGAGAGTGCAATATTGGATCTGCTTTTAGAGAACAAAACAGGAGGTGATAGAGATAATGTGTAGGGGAACATTTTGGGTCCAGTAATCATAATACATTAGTTTCAATTATGGAGTCAATTCTAGGCTCAGGTTGAGATTCTAAATTGGAGAAAAGCAAATTTTGAGGAAATGATCGAGAATGGATGGATTGTGATGTTGTTTCCCGGCAAGGATGTGCGAGGTAAGTGGGAAATCTTCAAAGGTGACATTTTGAGAGTACAGATTTTGTAAGTTTCTGTCAGGATTAAAGGCAAGGTTCGCAGGCATAGGGGACCTTGGTTTTCGAGGAATATTAGGGGACCTGGTTCAGAAGTGGAGAGAGGTGTATAGCAGATATAGGCAACATGGAGAAAATGAGGTACTTGAGGCGAATAAAAAATACAAGAAAAATCTCAAGATAGAATTCAGGAAGGATTAAAAAAAATGACAGGAGGCTGCTTTGGCAGATAATGTGAAGGAAAATCCTAAGGGTTTCTACATGTATTTTAAGACTAAAAGGACAAACAAAGGGACAAAATTGATCCCTTTGAAGATCAGAGTGGTCGGCTTTGTACAGAGCCAAAAGAGATTGGGGAGATCTTAAATGGTTTTTCTTCCCCCATCAAGATGCACTCTGGAAACAGGCACAGCGTCATGGGAAGTAAGGAAAACAAGCAGTGATGGAACCTATACAGATTAAAGAGGAGAAAGTGCTTGCTGTCTTAAAGGAAATAAGGATGGATAAATCCCTGGGGCCTGACAAGATATTCCCTCGGCTCTTGAGGGAGGCTAGTGTAAAAATTGCAGGGGCTCTAGCAGAAATACTTAAATGTCCTTAGCCACAGGTGTGGTGCCAGATGATTGGAGAGTAGCTCATGCTGTTCTTCTGTTTAAGGCTCCAAAAGTAACCCTGGAAATAATAGGCCGGAAAACCTGACGCCAGTACTAGGTAAATTATTGGAAGGTGTTCTAAGAAATCAGATATACAATTATTTGGAGAGCTAGAAACTGATTGGGGATAGTCAGCGTGGCTTTGTGCGTGGTAGGTCACGTTTAACCAATCTTGTAGAGTTTTTCACAGAGGTTACCAGGAAAGTTGATGAAGAAAAGGCTGTGAATGTTGTCTGCGTGGACTTTAGTAAAGTCTCTGACAAGATCCCACATGGAAGGTTAGACAGGAAAGTTCAGACACGAGGTATTCATGGTGAAGTAGTAAACTGGATTCGGCAAAGACTGGATGGGAGAAGCCACAGCATAGTGGTGGATGATTGCTTCTACGACTGGAGGCCTATGACTTGTGATGTGGAAATGGCACTTGAACTATTATTGTTTGTCATCTATATCAATGATCTGGACGATAATGTGGGATCTTGGATCCGCGTGTTTGCAGATGACACAAAGATTGGCGGAGCTGTGGACAGCAAAGAAGGTTTTCAAAGCTTGCATAGGGATCTGAACCAGGTGGAAAAATGGGCTGTGAAATAGCAGATGGAATTTAATGCAGAGAAGTGTGAGGTGTTGCATTTTGAAAGGACAAACACGGTAAATGGTAGTCGGGCACTGAGGAGTGCGGCAGAACACAGGGACCCGGAAATACAGAATCATAAATCTCTGAAAAAGGATAGGGTTGTAAAGAGAGCTTTTGCCATATTGGCCTTCATAAATCAAAGTATTGAGTATAGGAGTTGGGATGTTATAGTACAGTTGTATAAGACATTGTGTGCAGTTTTGATCACCTAGCTGCAAGAAAGATATCAATAAGATTGAAAGAGTGCAGAGAAGATTTACTAAGATGTCCTGGACTTCAGGAACTGAGCTACTTTAGACTCTTTCAGGTGGCCAGAGTACCCTGATGTAAAGCCGCATATTCTACCCCTGTGCGGCTTTCGGGGTACCCACCTGAAAGAGCAGGAGACGTTTCCGAGGCACACTTTCTAATCACCGGAGCACTGAAGTCCCCCTAGGCACCTGAATGCAGCTACCCAAAAGCGGCTGCTAAGGGGCGGACTGATGATGTCGCAGTGACATCGTCAGCCCGAAACGCTTGGCGCAAATTTGGAAACACAGTGTGCAGGCGGGACATCTTGTTCTGAACAATGAGAAAGGCTCATCATCAGTATTTCTCTTGCCTGCTCCGGGTCCGCCACAATCCCGTGTTCCTTCTGCTTCTCCTTCGTCATGCTTCAAATGACGTCACGTCAGTGGGCGGGAGTACAGCTACAGTGGACAGGAGCCAGAGTGCGCTCCGAGGCACCTCTCGTGCAGCTGTCCCTTTCAGGGGGATGGTGCAGTGCTTTCAGGGCTGCCACATGAACGACAATTCCAAAGCTCTGAGTCCGCTTCTGCAGGCGCATTCTTGGCGGAGAATGCGCCTGAAAGCGGCTATAGGAAGATCAAACGGGTTAGGAATTTATTCCCTGAAGCATAGAAAAATGAAGGGAGATTTGATAAGAGGTATTTAAAATTATGAGGGGGTTAGACAGAGTAAATGTAGATAGGCTTTTTTCCACTGAGGGAGGGTGAGATAGAGACCAGAGGAAATGGGTTAAGAGTGAAAGGGGAGAGGTTTAGGGGAAACATGAAAGGGAACTTCACACAGACGGTGATGGGAGTGTGGAATGTGCTGCCAGCTGAGGAGGTGAATACAGGCTCAGTTTTAACATTTAAGCAGAATTTGGCCAGTTATATGGATAGGAGAGGTATGGTGGGCTGTGAACCGGGTGCAGATCAGTGCGACTAGGCAAAAAAAAGGGCAGAGGAGGCCTTTTTTCTGTGCTCCACTATTCTATGGACCTACGGCAGACTAAAGTCAATTTCATGTAATATTAGATTCTTTCAGATGGCCAGAATACCCCGATGTAAAGCGGCATATTCTACCCCTGTGCGGCTTTCAAGATCAAACAATCTTGATCTTGAAGTAAAACTATAATGAGGGGAACAGGGAATAGACGAAAGTCCTTGCACCAAGCCCTGTCCGAGAAGCCCATTTCCAACTGCTTGAGTCAGGTCCACAACTGGGTCCAGTAATGATTCAAACTACCCCCCCCCCCCCGCCCCCCACAAACACCCCCTCAGTTGCCAACTTGTAAACGAACTCTCTGGGTGAACCTACTTGGTTCGGCTGGGAGTCGGAGGAGGAGCTTGGAGAGAGTCGGGCTGTGAATCAGAGGAGGAGGAGCTTGCTGAAAGTGACAGGGTTACAATCAAGGGGCCAATAAAAGGAGTGAAAGGGGAGGGAGCGGCCAGCGAGGAGTGGCTTAGTGAGTGAGTGGAGCAGTGAAGGAGTGAGACTTCCTGGCTTTGGCTTATCAGGCTTCGGCGAAAGCAGGCAAGGATAAAAGATCAGCTGAGTTATTTGCCTTCGTATTCAGAGTCATGCTAATAGGATTAGTGCTCTGTACTGGGTGTCAGATGTGGGAACAATGGGTGACCTCCACCCTCCCAAATGGCCACATCTGCACCAGGTGTACCGAGATGCAGTTACTAAGGGACCAAATTAGAGATATGGAGTTGCGGCTTGTAAGGGAGAGTGAGGAGTTCATCGACTCAACTTTCAGGACGATAAATACTCCAGAACCCGTGTCAGGTAAGTGGGAAACCGTCAGGGGGGGGAAAAGAAAAAAGCAAAAAAAAAAACAGAGAATACACCAGTAACTATCCCACTCAGCAACAGTTATGTTGTGTTGGATTCTGTTGAGGGAGATGACGGACAGAAGATGGGCATGGGCACCAGGTCAATGGCAATGAGCCTGGCAGAGTGGTGCAAAAGAAAAGGAAAAGCAGTAGTTATTGGGGACTCCATTGTCAGGGGTACAGACAGGAGGTTCTGTGAGCCAGATAAGTATACCCGCATGGTGTGCTGCCTCCCTGGTGCAAGGGTACGAGATATCACAAATCGGGTCCAAAATATTCTGAGAGGGAGAGCACCCTGATGTCTTGGTACATGTGGGTACAAACGACATTGACAAGAAAAGGGAGGAGGTAATGAAAAGGGATTACAGTGAGCTGGGATGAAAGCTGAAAAACAGGAACGCTAGGGTGGTGATCTCGGGATTACTACCTGTTCCAAATGCAGATGATGAAAAGAATGTAAGGATGAAGAAAATGAACGTGTGGCTGAGGTGCTGGTGTATAAGACAAGGATTTGGCTTCTTGGATCATTGGGATCTCTTTTGGGGAAGGCATGATCTTTACAAGAGAGACGGGTTGCACCTAAATCCAAAAGATGTCAACATTTTGGCAAGTATGTTTGGTACAGCAGTGGGGCAAGGTTTAAACTAATTTGGCAGGGGTATGGGAACCAGAGTGATAGGGAAAAGGGTAGGGAAGATAAAGTAATGGGCAGGAAAAGTAAAATAGGAAAAATAATGTTGGAGGAGAAAGTAAATAATCAGATGGTGCAGTGAGTTTTCGGGTCAATGATAGTATTAAGAAAATTACCAAGAAAAACCGTGGGCAGAAAAATCAAAAGAAAAGGTTACAGAAGTCACTAGATATTAAAAGGACAAAGAGCATAAGGGCACTTTATCTGAATGCCCGCAGTATTAGAAATAAGGTTAGTGAACTTGAGGCGCAAATCGGTACCCATGCCATCACGGAAACATGGCTACGAGGTGACCCTAAATGGGAATTAAACTTTCAAGGGTATCAGGTGGTGCAAAGAGATAGACAGGATGGTAAGGGAGGTGGAGTTGCACTCTTAATCAAAGATGAGCTCCAGGCAGTAGTGAGGGATGATATAAGATCTAAAGAGCATAATGTTGAGTCCAATAACAAAGGGAAAAAAATTATTGGTGGGTGTTATCTATCGCCCACCACAGGAAATAAATAGAGATAAGTGAGGCATGTAATAATGATACGGCAGTAGTCATGGGGGACTTTAACTTCCACATAGATTGGGAAAATCAAGTTGGTCGTGGGAGTCTAGAAGAGGACTTCATAGAATGCATCCGCGATAGCTTTCTTGAACAGCATGTTAAGGAACCCACAAGAGAAAATGCTCTCCTGGATCTAGTGTTGTGCAATGAGATAGGTAGAGTAAATGATGTAATAGTCAGAGACCATCTGGGAAATAGCGATCATAGTATAATTGAATTTCTCTATCAGATGGAAGGGGAAAGTTAGATCTAAAACTAATATATTATGCTTATATAGGGGTGACTACCATAGGATGAGGGAGGAATTGGGCAGACTGGACTGGGAGCACAGGCTAATTGATGAAACAGTTGAGGAACAGTGGAAGATTTTCAAAGAAATATTTTGTAATGCTCAACAAAAATATATTCCGGTCAGTAAAAAGGGCAGCAAGGGAGGGAAAATTCAACTGTGGTTAACAAAGGAAATAAAGGAGAGTATAAAATTGAAGGCACAGGTGTACAAAGCTGCAAAGAGCAGTGGGAAACTGGAAGATTGGGAAAACTAAGAGACAACAAGGAGTTACAAAGTGGGTAATAAGAAATGGGAAAAAGGATTATGAAAGTAAATTGGCACAAAATGTAAAAACAGAAAGCAAAAAATGTTATTAATATATAAAACGGAAGAGGGTGACCAGAGATAACATAGGACCCTTGGAGATGAGAAAGGAAAACTGGTAGCAAAAAATGAGGAAATGGCCAAGGCATTGAACAAATATTTTGTGTCAATCTTCACAGTGGAAGACACGTCCAGCATGCCCAAGTGCGGAGTTAAGGATGCGAATGTTGGGGAGGGCCTTGATAAAATAGTTGTTATAAAGGAAGTAGTGATGGAGAAACTAATGGGACTAAAGCCAGACAAATCAATTGGTCCTGATGATATGCATCCAAGGGTTCTGAAGGAAATGGCAGAAGTTATAGTTGATGCATTGGTGGTCATATACCAAAATTCCTTGGATTCTGGGCAGGTCCCGGCAGACTGGAAGACAGCAAATGTCACACCACTTTTTAAGAAGGGATGTAGGCAGAAGACTGGAAATTATCGGCCAATTAGCTTGATGTCTGTAGTTGGAAAAATGCTTGAAGCCGTCATTAAAGATGAAATAGTGAAACTTTTGGAACGTAAGGGTTCAATCAGGCAGACGCAGCATGGTTTTAGAAAGGGAAGATCTTCTTTGACAAACTTATTAGGATTCTTTGAGGATATAATGGGTGCAGTGGATAGAGGGGAACAGGTTGATGTTGTATATTTGGATTTTCAGAAAGCGTTTGATAAGGTGCTGCACAAGAGACTTCTCAGTAAGTTACAGGAAAGTGGAGTCCGGGGAAGTATATTGGCCTGGATCGAAAATTGGTTGTCTGACAGGAGTCAGAGAGTCAGGATAAATGGGAGTTTTTCAGGTTGGCAGAGAGTGGTAAGTGGGGTGTCACAGGGGTCGGTGCTAGGCCCACAACTGTTCATCATTTACATTGATGACTTGGAGGAGGGGACAAAATGTGGTGTAGCCAAGTTTGCGGATGACACCAAATTGAGTGGAGGAGTAAATTGTAATGAGGTCATGGAGAGTCTGCAGAGGGATATAGTTAAGCTGGATGAGTGGGCAAAGGTCTGGCAGATGGAGTACAATGTTAGTAAGTGTGAGGTTATCCACTTTGGCAAGAAAAATAAAAGAGCTGAATATTATTTAAAGGGTGAAAAACTACAGCATGCTGTTGTGCAGAGGGACTTGGGAGTGCTTGTGGATGAATCGCAAAAAGTTAGGTTGCAGGTGCAGCAGGTTATTAAGAAGGCAAATGGAATGTTGGTCTTCATTGCTAGAGGAATTGAATTCAGGAGTAGGGAGGTAATGTTGAAACTGTATAAGGTACTGGTGAGACCGCACCTGGAATACTGTATCCAGTTCTGGTCTCCATATTTGAGGAAGGATATACTGGCTTTGGAGATGGTCCAGAGAAGGTTTACTAGGTTGAACCCTGGGATGAAAGGGTTGACTTATGATGAAAGATTAAATCGACTAGGATTGTATTCGCTCGAGTTCAGAAGAATGAGAGGAGATCTGATAGAAACATATAGGATTATGAAGGGTATGGATAGGATAGATGTAGGAAGGTTTTTTGAGCTGGCCGGGGAAACTAAAACTAGAGGACACAGTCTCAAGATTCGGTGGAATAGATTTAGGACAGAGATGAGGAAAAATAGTTTTTCCCAGAGAGTAGTGAATGTTTGGAATTCTCTAACCAGGGAAGTGGTTGAGGCTGCTTCATTAAACATATTTAAAATTTGGTTAGATGAATTTTTATACGATAGAGGAATTAGGTGATATGGGGAGAAGGCAGGTAGGTGGAGTTAGGTCATAAATTAGATCAGCCATGATCGTATTGAATGGCGGAGCAGGCTCAATGGGCCATTTTTGGCCTACTCCTGTTCCTACTTCCTATGTTCCTATAATGTATTCACTTCCCTCTCTTGAAAGACCATTCTGTGGCGGCACGCCATTAGGCAGGCGAACCTGAGACCAGGTTCAGCCATGCAGAGGCTCAGTTTCACCTCTGCCAGATTTAATCAGATACAACCAAGTTTTATCATGTGGTCGCCGCCATGGACCAGGCCACCGACAAACGAGTGCTGCACCTCATTCAGCACCCACCCATGGAAGATAAGTACGGGACCATCAAGCAGGTGGTCACCAGATCCCTCGGCCTCTCCAGGCGCCAGCAGCACCTCGACACCTTGGGAGACAGAACTCCAATTGCATTAATGAATGAGATGCTCGCGCTCATGGGCAATCACACCACCTGCCCACTCTTCGAGCGCATCTTTTCTCAACTATATGCCCGAAGACATTCAGCCGTTACTGTCCGAGGAGAGCTTTGACAACCCTAGGAAGGTCGCTCAAAAGGCTCAGGTGCTATGGCTTAAACAATTCCCGGAGGGCTCAGCAGTCTAGCAAGTTATGAGTCCCAGCCATGACCATGCCAAGCCTTCCTCTAGCGCTGCGGAGGAACACTCAGCCCCTGCAGAGGCCTCAAAGAGCATAGCCAGAAGCAAGCCATCCACTTCAGGCCTCTGCTTCTTCCACCAGCGCTGGGGAGCCAAGGCTCGGAAGTGTCGTCAGCCCTGCTCATTCCAGGGAAACGAGCAGGCCGGCCGCTCTTAATAGCTGCGGCGGCTGGCCAAGAACTCAGCCTTCTCCACCTGCGGGGATGCAATCAGTGGCCGACGCAGATCATTGTGATCCCGGCCTCGAGGACCTCCACTCCTTGCAGCCAATTCGACGGAGATCCGAATGTATGATAACAAGACTGTCCACTTCCAGATCGGCCAGCGGAAATTCTCTTGGAGGTTCACCGTTTCGTCCATCCCAACCTCCATTCTGGGCGTCGACTTCCTCCTCGCCCACGGACTCCTGGTCGACCCCCGAGCTAGGCAACTTGTCGATGTCAGTACCATCCAATCTGTTCGTCTCAACACCTCCCACACAGAGCAGGCACAGATGGCCACGGTCAGCACACCCAAGGACGAGTTCCCGTCCCTCCTCAAGCTGCAGTTCACCGCCGCCTCACCACGCCACGGGGTGTTTCATTATATCCCCACCCAAGGCCCACCAGCTCCCGCCGGATAAGCCCCAGATAGCGAAAGAGAAATTCTCTCATCTGCAGGAACTGGGATCATTTGACCCTCCAACGGTCCTTGGGCCTCGCCGCTCCGCCTGGTCCCAAAAGCCTCCTGTGGCTGGCACCCCTGCGGAGATAACCGACAGCATAACAACGCAACAGTACCTGACCGTTACCCCATCCCTCACATTCAGGACTTTACGGCCAACCTGCATGGTGTGAGGGCGTTCTCCAAGGTTGACCTGGTGCGCAGGTATCATCAAATACCGGTGCACCTCAAAGACATCCCCAAGATGGCCATCATCACCCCCTTCGGCTTGTTCGAATTTCTACGTATGCCTTTCAGACTCAAGAACGCCGCCCAGACCTTCCAGCGCCTCAAGGGTACGGAGGTCAGGGATTTGAATTTCATGTTCATTTATCTGGACAACATTCTTGTCGCCAGCAGAGACCGGGCACAACACAAGTCTCAGCTGCACACCCTCTTCTCCCAACTGGCCGACTTCGGCCTAATGATCAACCCAGCCAAATGCCAGTTCGGGAAAGAGTCCATGTAGTTCCTGGGCCATACCATCACAGCTGAAGGAGCTACACTAGCTGCTACGAAGGTCACTGCAATCAGAGAGTTTTCATGTCCAGACAACCTCAAGGAGCTACAAGAGTTCACGGGTATGGTCAACTTCTATAACCGATTTATTCCAGGTGCTGCGCGCATCATGCTCTTCGCCCTCATCGTGGCCAAGGACAAGACACTCGCCTGGACTCCAGAGGCCAACGGGGCATTCGAAGCCACGAAAGTTGCCCTCGCGAAGGCTACCCTGCTCGTCCACCCATGCACCGACCTTCATATGGCGCTCTCCATCGATGCCTCTGCCACCGCTGTCGGTGCTGTCCTGGAGCAGCAGGTTAACGGACAGTGTAAAACCACAGGTATTCTTCAGCCAACTTCTTCGTCCGCCAGAGCGCAAGTATAGTGTTTTCGACCGTGAGTTGCTGGGCATGTACCTCACTGTGCATTATTTTCGCTATTTCTTGGAGGGGAGGCCTTTCACCATTTTTACCGACAACAAACTCCTCACTCAGGCGCTCACTATGGCTAGAGATCCCTAGTCAGCCCGCCAAAAACGTCACCTGTCCTTTGTGTCGGAGTTCACCACCGACATTCGGCACAAGGCGGGGAAAGACAACGTGGTCGCTGACGCGCTCTCCCGTCCGGCCATTTGCTCGCCGACACCTGGCCTAGACTACCACCAGATTTCCCTGGATCAGAAGTCTGACGAGGAGGAGCAGGCCTTCAGGACTGTCATCACAGGCCTCCCGACTCCTCTCAGTGATCCTGTGCGATGTCTCCATGAGCACCCCACGACCAGTTGTTCCCCAGCAGTGGCGCAGGCAAGTCTTCCACCACATTCACTACCTTTCCCACCCTTCCATCAGGTCCACGGTTCATATGATGGCAGAACACTTCGTCTGGCACGGGCTTCGAAAACAGATTGCGGACTGGGCCAGAACCTGCACCCATTGCCAGCTTTCCAAGGTACACAGGCACACCAGAGTGCCCATGCAGGATTTTGAACAAGTCCGAGAACAGTTCAGCCACATATACGTGGACATTGTTGGCCCCTTACCCGTTTCCCAAGGCAAACGTTACCTTTTCAGAGTGGTAGACTGCACCACTCGTTGGCCCGAGGCGATCCCGATGACAGATGCCTCCATGGACTCCTGCTCCCAAGCACTTTTGACCGGTTGGGTTGCCCCGTTCAGCATCCCGACCCACCTCACCAGCAACTGTGGCGCACAGTTCACCTCCGCGCTCTGGGCACAGTTCGCCAACAAACTGTGAATCGAGCTGCATCACAAAACAGCTTATCACCCACAGGTCAATGGACTGGTCAAGCAATGGCACCGCCACCTTAAGTCGGCACTTATGGCCCGTCTCACCAGCCCCGACTGGGTGGATGAGCTGCCTTGGGTACTCTTGGGCATCCACTCGACAGCCAAGGAAGACCTGGAGGCGTCATTGGCCGAGCTGGTCTATGGTGCACCGCTAGCCCTGCCCGGTGAGTTTATTAATGCACCTCACAACCCGCAACAGTCACCGCACGGTTTACTTCCCCGCCTCCGGGCCCAGTTGGACTCCTTCACACCCCCACCACCGCCCAGACACGGTACATGGGCCTCTTACTTCCCCAGCGAACTGTATTCCGCAGTGTACATTTTTATCAGGCGAGGCCCTTCCACAGGACCCCTTCAAAGAATGTATGAAGGGCCATACAGAGTCATCCAGCGTTTAAGATCCACCTTCACACTGGACATTGGTGGTAAGAGGGAACTGATTACTGTAGACAGATTAAAGGCAGCACGCCTCGACCCCAACGAGCCAATGGTCGCGACTCAACCCAAGAAGCGAGGCCACCGGCCCCACATGTCATGCACGCGATGGCGCCATCGGGGGTTTCTCCCCGACCTCGGCACCAGGCTCAGAAGCCAGCGCTCTGCGGTCCACATGACGCCCTGGTGGCATCGGGGCCCACAGCGCGGTTCTCAGCCAGGTTTGGGCTGGGAGTATAAGACCAGCCAGGCAGACCTCAATAAACAAGTTTTGCTCACTGAACTCAACCCATTTGGTTGTAGAGTTATTCAGCAAGCAGCGTAGCCGCCGCTGCAATTCCATTATTCCGAGACTGCAACCCCTAATTCCAGACGCTCTAACCGGGGCAACCATAACCTCTGCATCTACTCTGTCATTTCAATGCTTGTCACCTCTAGCTTCTCGCAATTCTTGGGAGTGGCAACACTGTTACAGTGCCTGTGACCCGGGTTCAAATCCAGCACTGTCTGAGAGGCTTTTGTACGATCTCCCGTGAGTGCGTGGGTTTCCTCCCACCCTTAAAAAAATGTACAGTGCTATATTGGGGTATTTGGACAGCGTGGGCTCATGGGCTATAAGGGCCTGACACTTTATTGTGCATCTGAATGTTTAAAATGTAAAATTGTTTAATATTTAAATTATAAATGATATAATACTTAAAATAAAAATTATTTAATGTTTAAAATGTAAAATTATGACATCGTTAAAATTATTTAATTTGTAAAATTATTCAAATTTTACAATTTAAAATTTTTAAATGTTAAAGTATAGGCCAGGTTTCTTCATCTGCCAGGTTTGGACTGCATCTTAATGTAACTTTTTAATTACCATATCTATTTGTGTTATCGTCGATTCAGTGTGTAATAATCAATCGCCCCTTTTCAGCCCTCCCCAAAAATGGGGTGTTTTTGTTTGACCTGTACGAAAATGGACACCCCCCCCCTCATTTTATGGCCCCAACCACCCATTCATCCATACTCCAAACACCCCTACTGTCCAATCTCATGACCACAGATCCTCGCTCAGGATGCCTGCCCATTGACATCCCTGACTGCGTAACGAGCACCTGACCCCGGCCATCCGAGCTCCTGATGCCTTGAACAAAACAGTTACTTCCCAGGATAAAAAGTTTGACCTGTGTAAATGTCCACCCCACTTTTTATGAGTATATACAGTAATTTGGACATGCAACAGACCTTTAGGCCGTGAGCACGTGCTGCCCACTTACACCGAAATGACCAACAAGCCCCCGGTACGTTTTGAAGGGTGGGAGGAAACCCACGCAGACATGGGGAGGACACACAAACATCTTACAGACAGCGCCCAGGGATTCGAACTCCAGTTCTGGTCGCTGGCGCTGTAACAGTGTTGCGCTAACCGTGCTGTCTAGATGTCTTAGCAATAAGATGTTCAAAACCCATCTTGATCTCACTGATCTGTCATCCAAGCTCTCCAATATTGAGAGCTGTTAAACTTCTGGCGTTAGTTCCTCTCGATCCTCCCTACATGGTCGTTTAAGCTCTTCTCAAAGTGTTTCTCGGGCCAATTTTTTTATCACGTGCCCCTGATCCCCACATACATCAGTGCTTGAATTCATCGAGCTCAAAGACTTCAGGCAGCAAGGTACTGAAGTAATTGAAGCCTGCTAACTACCAATTTTACCAATCTGTGTGTGTTTTACTACGACCGGCTGAGTTCCTCAGCATTTCTGTGTGTTTTTAATACAATCTCAGTGTCCGCACACTTTCGTGTTTCACGACTGCTAATTTTTAAACGTCACTATCCACTCATCCAAGAAAAACGATAGCGATTTTCAATTGGTTTCTGAAAACTTACTGAATAGTAGTGCGAATTAAAATGAGCAGAGATACCTTTATAACAAAGTGCAAAGAAATTAGATTATCAACATAATCAACAATACAGGGTGCTGGGGTAAGAGAAGCTACTGACGGTGGGGGGGGGGGGGGGGTGGGGGGCACAGTAAGTGAAGCAGTCAGCACAGTACAGTTACAGCACCAACGGTCAGGAACCGGGTTCGGATCCGGAACTGTCTGTGAAGAGTTTGTACGGTCGCCCTTGTGCCTGCGTGGGTTTTCTCCGGGGGCTCCGGTTTCCTCCCACCTGTCAAAACTGGGTGGCAGTTGTTCGTGGGCAGAAAGGGGCGTGCTGTAGATCTAAATTTAGAGATTTTAAAATGGTTACAGATCTAGGCTACTAATGGAGACAGTCATACCATGGGCACATGGGAGTGATGCGTTTTGTTCAGGTTGCCTCATTGCAGGAAGGACATAGATGCTTTTAGAAATCAAGGAAGTGAGTACAGGAGTTAGGATGTTCTGGTAAAGTTGTATAAGACATTGGTGAGGCCATATTTGGAGTATTGTGTGCAGTTTTGGTCACTTAAATACAGAGAAGATATCAATAAGATAGAAAAAGTGCAGACAAGATTTACTAAGATGTTGCCTGGACTTCAGGAACTGAATTACAGAGAAAGGTTAAACAAGTTAGGACTTTATTCCCTGGAGTGTAGAAGAATGAGGGGAGATTTGATCAAATCATTTAAAATTACGAGGGGGATACACAGAATAAATATAAGTAGGCTTTTTCCACAGAGGGTAGGTGAGATACAAACAAGAGGACATGGGTTAAATTTTTATTATATAGCTTTCTTTAGACAACTAGCTGGATAACAGGCCATTTCAGCCCACGAGTCTATGCTGCTCAATCAACACCCGAGGTACATTTCAAATGGAGGGCGGGCATCGGAGCCCCCGGGGAAACCCATGTAGACACCGGGAGAGCGCACAAAGTCCTTATGGACAGTGCTGACGCTGTAAAGGCGAAGCGCTAAGTGCCGCCCCAAGGGTGGAAGAATTTACAGGGAACGTTATGGAGAACCTCTTCAGAGAGCAGTGAATGCAGGCTCAGTTTTAATAATGGACATGTACATGGATGGGAGGTGTATGGAGGGCCATAGACTGGGTGCAGGTCAGTGAGGCGAGGCAGAAAAATAGCTTGGCCCAGAGTAGTAGGGCCGAAGGGGCAGTTTCTGTGTTGTAATGTTCTCTGGACAGGGTGCAGAGGAGATTTACCAGGTCGTTGAATGGATTGGAGAACATGCCTTATGACATCTGCAGCTTTCCTCTTTGGAGTGACTAAGGTTGAGAGGTGACTTGATAGAGGTATAGGGATTAAACAGGGTGGAATGCCAGCATCTGTTTCCCAGAGCGACAATAGCAAACACATCTCTTCAAGGTGAGTGGAGAAAGTTTAGGGGAGATGTCAGAGGTAAGGTTTTTTTAGAGTGGTGAATATTGCTGGGGTCGTGATGGAGACTGGTACAATAAGGGATGCTTGGATAAGCACACAGATGTAAGAAAAATGGAAGGTCATGGTGTGAGGTAGGGAAAAATTAGATTGTTGTGGAGGTTACACAGGTTGGCCCAATATCGTGGCCTGTACTGTGCTGGAATGTTTCGTGTTTTAGTGTGGAAAGAATTAAAAAATAGGATGAATGTAGATGAGTGCTTAAAGATGAGCATGGCCAATGTCCTCACCAATGTCTTATACAACTTTACCAGAACATCCTAAGTCCTGTACTCACTTCCTTGATTTCTAAAAGCATCTACGTCCTTCCTGCAATGAGGCGACCTGAACAAAACGCATCACTCCCATGTGCCCATCCACTCCTCCAAGACTTTGCCATTCACCTGTACACTGGGAGCAAATTTACAGTGGCCTCCATACGCCTTTGGTATGTGGGAAGGAGCGGAACGCACATGGAGAATATGTGAACTCCACATGGCTAGCACTCAGGACTGAACCCAGGTCTCTAGCAGTGGCACTGCTCTGCCCAAAGTTAATCCAGAATGGTTGGCATAACGGCAACATGGTTGGATCGATGCCTTTACAAGGCCAGCGATTGGGACTAGACCAGGATTTGAATCCTGCACTGACTGTAAGGAGTTGGTACCTTGTGCCCATGGGGGCTTTCCTCAGGGGTTCTGATTTCCTCCCAACATTCAATACATACAGGGGATGTAGGTTAATGGGGTGTAAATTGGGCGCCATGGACTCTTGGGCCAAAATGGCCTGTTGCCATGCAAATTTAATTTAACTGGAAAACAAAGGTTGCTGACCAATTGTTAGAAAGAAAAACTGAAAACCCCAGAGCATGTCAGGAGAGATCACATTTCAGGTCAAAGAGGCTTCTGCTGAGTGTTCCCAACACTGTGAAATGCTCAGCATCTGTTTTCACTTACGACAGAGAAATCTGGTTTACTGATGGAGTCAGACTAGAGGAGGGAGATTGAAAACTTGGCAGAATGGTGCATCAATGACAATCTTGCACTCAATGTCACCAAACGCAAGGGCTTCAGGAAAGGAAAAGCAGAGGTGTACAATCCAGTGATCGTTGGGGGGTGGGGGGAGGAGAGTCAGAGGTGGAGAGGGCTCCAATAGATCCAATAGACAAATGGCACATGTCAGCGCCTCTACTTCCTCGTGAGTTCGAGGAGGTTTGGTATGGCATCGGAAACCCTGTCAAATTTCACCAGATCTGTGCTGGCTGGCTGCATCACTGTCTGGTATGGGGGAACATCGATACCCCCTGCAAAAGGCAGCGGACACATCCCAGGACCTCGACAGAGAACGTTGCTTTCGGAGAGCGGCAGCAATCATCAAGGATGCACCCCACCCAGCACACGCTCTGTTCTCGCTTCTGCGAGGTCTCGGTGCCACAAGACACACACCCACCAGGTTGCGGAACAGCTGCTACCCCTCCACCATCAGACTCCACAATGACAAACTCAATCAGGGACTCATTTAAGGACTCTGACTTGTGCACTTTATTGATATTTTTTCTGTGCCGCTGTTTGTTTGCATTTCTATTTGTGTATATGTGTACATATTTCTTAACACTATCTTTAAGTGGTAATTCTTCCTCGTCCACGGAAAAAGAATCTCAAGATTGTCTGTCATGCCATGTATGTACTCAGACAATAAATCTGAATCTAAATCAGTTTGTTTTTGCACTACCCTTCCCCACCGCCCCCAAATTGGCATGATCTACCAGGTTCGTTGTCTGAAGTGTGCATGCAAGATCATTGAGGACCCCTTCCACCCTGCACACAGTATCCTTCAGCTGCTCCCGTCGGGGAAGAGATCCAGGAGGATCAGAGCCAGCACCAGACTGAGGAACAGCTTCTTCCCACGGGCAGTGAGAACACTGAACGACCCAAGGAACTGCTTCCACTGACCCTCCGAAACTCTCATATTCATGAAATAATCTTTATTTATTTGTATATATGAATACCTGCCCTGCGTAGGTTTTATTTGTCTGTACGTGTATTATATCTGGTTGTGCATCTGAAGACCGGAGAACGCTGTTTCGTTGGGCCGTACTTGTACAATAAGATGACAATAAATCATATTTCTGTTTTGCCCTCAAAAAAAAAATCTCAGGGTTGTCTGTGATGCCACGCATGTACACTGACAATAAATCTGAAATCTGAGTTACTGACACAGGGTTCTTGGAGAGGAGAGTTACTGAATGATAGTAAACAGGTGCTGAATTATCAGAGACAGTCAGTAAGTGCTGGCTCATTTATGGTTTTTTTTAAAATAAAACACAGAACCTGCCTGATTTTTCCGTTTTGAAGGGTCACCCTACCTTCCGGGAGTGGCCATTCCTGTCCGTTTCGCCCCACACATTTAGACAGAGTGCTGTAATTAAGGAGACGGGGCTTGCAAAACCGCTATGGCGGCGTCATTGATACATTAGCCCGTTGTTCACGGAATGCCTGCAGTTAACTTACAGACTGCAGGTGTTCGGGGAAATTTAGTAGGGGTTTGGGGAGGTTAAAAAAAAAAATCGAAACAGGAATGATTCCATATTCCGGTTTCAATCTTTTTACACAGCAGCTGTGTAAGAAAAAAAACTGAGAAGTTGAATAATGGCAGAAATATAGTAACATGCTGTGAATGTAAGGGGCCACATTCCCATTTATTGTACCAAGCCAACACACCAGGATTTGGCAATGGGAGAATCTGACTGTGGATGAATAAACTTGCCTTTCGGTAACACGGCATCAAAAGTTGGTTGGAAATAATTCATTACAGCTCGCTGTTGTTAAGAACAGGGTGAGCTGCCTCAACGACTAGTCACCCAGTAGCAGTAACATCTTCTGTGATGAAATGCTTTGAGAGGTTGGTCATGGCCAGAATTAACACTTGGCCAAGTAAAGGACTGGACCCACTAAAATCTGCCTACTGTCACAATCGCTCCATAGCAGAAGCAATTTCACTAGCTCTCCGCTTAGCTCCAGATCACCAAGAAAACAGCAAATCATACATCCGGCTACTCTTTATCGACTTTCAACACCATTATTCCCTCAGTCTGGACAACAAGTCCAAACCCTGCAACTGGATCCTTGACTTCCTCATCGAAGACCATAGTATGAATCGGAAACGTCTCCTCCTCACTGACGATTCACGCAGGTGCATCACAAGGATGTGGGCTCAGCCCTCTGCTCCACTCCCTCTACACCCCTGACTGTGTAGCCAGCCTAAATTCAAATGCTATCTACAAATTTGCCAATGACACCACTTTCATCGGCAAGAATGACTGACGGCAATGAGGAAGCGTACAGGAAAAAGGCAGATCAGCCAGTTGAGTGGTTAGCAACGTTAGCAAAACCAAGGAAGAAATCAGGACAACACAAATCAGTGGGTCAAGAACTTCAAATTTCTGGGTGTCGACATCACTGAAGATCTGTCTTGCAGTCATGAAGATGTGTCGCCAGCAGCTATTCTTCGTGAGCAGTTTGAGGAGATTCAGTATTTATTTGGAGATACAGCACAAACACAGCTTCTTCCCTTCTGCCATCAGGTTCGTGAATGAACAATGAACCACAGACAATAGGTGTTTACAAACTGGGGTTGCTCTGGACCTGTGTATCGTGCCCATGTAGCAGGCCCCTGCGGCCCCTTACACACTGGACCCTAAATTGTCCCGGTGAATGCCGGAGGCTACCTATATTAGCCTCCAAGACATAAGTGGCAGAAGAGGACATGGAATCGGGACAGGGGCGGTCAGGGCCAGACCGAGCGTGGGGTCGGAACGGCTGTCAGAAGAACGCAGTCAAGGCGGGGGGAGTGGAATGGGGCAGTGGGGAGCGGAGTTGGGGCAGAACCAACAGCCGTCCGTCTTACCCATAAACCCCCACGCCGCTGGTGACGTCATTTTCTAACCGGGAAGCCATCAATTGCTGACAAATTGACCAACAGCAGCTGCATCTATATGGGTAGACAATCCACCTCCGAGGTGCTTTGCCAACCTGTGCAGTTTTTAAAAAATTCTCAATTGCCTTGTGCATGGGTAGATAAACCTGCCAAACTCATTTGTAAACCCCTACTGTCTTACCTTGGCTTTTTCTTGTACTAATTTTACTTTTCTTTTGTTTATACAAATCTTTGTGATGATGGCTTCAAATCAATTAATTTCTTGACAATAAATTCCAATGCTGAACCATATTTGCAATTAGCTTGAGAAAGGTGATTGCAATTTTGCAAATGGAACAGTGGCCAGAAACCATCCCTTTACAGAGGTGGTGCACACATCCATCCGAGTGGAACCACGCAGTTCACACCACCAAATCTCAGCCCAGCGCTGAGATGAAAAGCCACAGAACAAGATTCATCTCTGAGCACACCACGCTACTCTTACTTAGCAGATTCAGAAACAGCGAGATACAAAACATCGTGTTCCAGACCAACCTCCATTAGTAGCACAAACGAACGATGCCCAAAAGAGTTTTGCCACACCAACCATCTCCGGGCGTAGGAGGGCCAGTTCCCAAAGAACACATAAAAAAAAACTGTCAAAGATGGGAAATAAAATGAAGACAATAAAACACACTCAGGAGTTACATGACCACCGGGCTGAGAGGTGATGACTGCAGACTTGACCATTTTCAAAAGGGAACCAAATATATTAAAAAAATCAGAACTTTAGAGGCATGTGGGTCAACTTGAACTACACCATGATGAGTTTGGACGAAAGCCTGACAGGATAGTCTTAGAAGAGTCACAACAGCCACTCATTAAAATTTACAAAGCAAGAATTGCAAGGCAGGATCAAGCACAAAGTTCAACACAGACCCCAGTTGAATTTAATTTAAGAGGGGAGGGGGTGGAAATAGTTGGGGAGTGAGAAGTGATGCATTTGATGGACCTCTGGACAGGGGATGCAAAGGGCAGGGAGACACTGACTGAGTAATGCAGGAGGATTGGCACAAGGACAGGACATGGGAGCAGCAACAGAGTGGAAGGAGGTTAAAGAGGGATGAGGGGGTGATGGGACGGGACGGGGGAGGGGAGAAGGAAACGGGACGGGACGGGGGGTGGGAGGAGACGGGGCGTGGGGGTGGGAGGAGACGGGGCGTGGGGGTGGGAGGAGACGGGGCGTGGGGGTGGGAGGAGACGGGGCGTGGGGGTGGGAGGAGACGGGGCGTGGGGGTGGGAGGAGACGGGGCGTGGGGGTGGGAGGAGACGGGGCGTGGGGGTGGGAGGAGACGGGGCGTGGGGGTGGGAGGAGACGGGGCGTGGGGGTGGGAGGAGACGGGACGTGGGGGTGGGAGGAGACGGGACGTGGGGGTGGGAGGAGACGGGACGTGGGGGTGGGAGGAGACGGGACGTGGGGGTGGGAGGAGACGGGACGTGGGGGTGGGAGGAGACGGGACGTGGGGGTGGGAGGAGACGGGACGTGGGGGTGGGAGGAGACGGGACGTGGGGGTGGGAGGAGACGGGACGTGGGGGTGGGAGGAGACGGGACGTGGGGGTGGGAGGAGACGGGACGTGGGGGTGGGAGGAGACGGGACGTGGGGGTGGGAGGAGACGGGACGTGGGGGTGGGAGGAGACGGGACGTGGGGGTGGGAGGAGACGGGACGTGGGGGTGGGAGGAGACGGGACGTGGGGGGGAGGAGACGGGACGTGGGGGGGAGGAGACGGGACGTGGGGGGAGGAGACGGGACGTGGGGGGGAGGAGACGGGACGTGGGGGGGAGGAGACGGGACGTGGGGGGGAGGAGACGGGACGTGGGGGGGAGGAGACGGGACGTGGGGGGGAGGAGACGGGACGTGGGGGGGAGGAGACGGGACGTGGGGGGGAGGAGACGGGACGTGGGGGGGAGGAGACGGGACGTGGGGGGGAGGAGACGGGACGTGGGGGGGAGGAGACGGGACGTGGGGGGGAGGAGACGGGACGTGGGGGGGAGGAGACGGGACGTGGGGGGGGAGGAGACGGGACGTGGGGGGGGAGGAGACGGGACGTGGGGGTGGGAGGAGGCGGGACGTGGGGGGGGAGGAGACGGGCCGTGGGGGGGGAGGAGACGGGATGTGGGGGGGGAGGAGACGGGACGTGGGGGGGGAGAGGAGACGGGACGTGGGGGGGGAGAGGAGACGGGACGTGGGGGGGGAGAGGAGACGGGACGTGGGGGGGGAGAGGAGACGGGACGTGGGGGGGGGGAGAGGAGACGGGACGTGGGGGGGGGGAGAGGAGACGGGACGTGGGGGGGGGAGAGGAGACGGGACGGGGGGGGGAGAGGAGACGGGACGGGGGGGGGAGAGGAGACGGGACGGGGGGGGGAGAGGAGACGGGACGTGGGGGCGGAGAGGAGACGGGACGTGGGGGGGTGAGAGGAGACGGGACGTGGTGGGGGGGAGAGGAGACGGGACGTGGGGGGGGGGGTAGGAGACGGGACGTGGGGACGGCCCAGATGGGGAGGCCCGGCACAGACGCGCCGGCACTCACCTGCTCCGTGTCCCGGGCCGGCCCCGCTCCGGCCGCCGCCGTTTTCCCTGCACGGCCTCGGTCAGAAAACAAGGAGAAACCGCCTCGGCGTAGCCAAACCTGCTGAATCCCTCATCCCGCCCTTACCCCCCCCCCCCCCTGACAGACAGCGCTCCCTCCCAACCAGCGCCCGGATCCCGCTGAGCGGCAGCCACTCGGCCAATAGGATGCCAACCTGGAGACGGAGAAGCGGCCTCGATCAGTTCGGTGTGGCCGTGCCGTATCCCTCCGCCCCCCTCCCTCCCGGAGGGATCGGGCCTCGGACGGCCGAGTCGGGTGCTGTAAACGAGGGCTTGCCCGCCCATCGTAATGTGGGCCGCGTGGGTGCCGTCTTTCCCCCCCCCCTCCCCTCAGAGGGGAGTAGTCGCTCGCTGGAACTATTTCTTAATGGCGAAGGGGGAAGCGAGGTGCGGGGCCGGCGGTGACGTCAATCGCGGGGCTGGAGCTGGTGTGGTGGGTGGGAAGGAAGGAGGGAGAATGTTCGTCCTTCCTCACAGCAGACCCTGTCCAGCCAGGTCCCTGGCGAAAGCTACTCTGAACTACAATGGGGGAGGGGAGCCAAGGCAGGGTTTTAAGGGCACATTAAGTGTTTATTATTATTATTATTAAAGGAATTGAGGCCGAGCATAAAGGTTCAGGGCAAAATTTTAAATGATCAAAAGCAGAATTTACTGTCATGTTTTGCAGCATCACAGGGCAAACATTCATATTATAACCATCTTACAACATTGCTATTAGAAAATGCACGAGAAGTGAGGCAGCGCCTTTGGTTCTCGTTGCAAATCACAAAATTCTGCGGTTGTACTAAAAACACACACAATGCTGGAGAAGCAGGGCAAACCATGTCCTTTAGGCAGCAACGGTAAAAGGTACAGGTACCTTTCCTACATAAAGGGCACGGTTTCACCTGCTGGGCTTCTCCAGCATTTCGGGTCTTTGGTTCGCCGATCGTTCAGGAATCTGATGGCGGAGGGAAGAAGCCATCCTTGTGGCGCTGGGGGCTGGCCTTCAGGCTCCCGAACCTTTTTCCCCAATGGTAGCAGTGAGAGGAGGGCACGGCCTGGGGGGTCCTCAAGGATAGAGGCAGCTTTCTTGAGACGCTGCCTCTTGTCGATGTTTTGTGGCACCTACACCTCTTTCCTGATGGCAGCTGTGAGAACAGGGCATGTAAAAAGTAAAACACGACTCCATGTAAAAACGCAATGCTGGAGAAATTCAGGAGCGTACTTTATATGGCAAAGGTAAAGATACATAACCTACATTTCAGGCTTGAGCCCTTTGTCAGCGAGAACAGAGCATGCTCTGGGTGGTGTGGATCCTGAATGCTGCTCTCCGATGGCAGCATTCCCAGAAGATGTTCTCGAAGGTGGGTAGAGTTTTGCCCTGCCATGTCCTGAATTGTGTCCACTACCTTTTGCAGGGCTTACCACTCAGGGGTATTGGTGTCCCCCTCCACACCAGACTGTAATGCAGCCGGTCAGCACACATACATCTGTTGAAATTTGCCAGGGTTTCCAATATCATACTGAACCTCCTCAAACTTCTGACAAGGAGCGACGCTGACGTGCTTACTTCACAGACTCATTTTTGTTTTGTCCAAGAAAGATCCTCCGAGATAGTGACTCTCGAGAACTTAAATTTTCTGACCCTCCCAACCTCCGATTCCCCCAACGATCACCAATGGACTTGGCAATTTCAATGGTTCTGGCCACCAGGAGAATTAATGAGCCTGAAACAATATAGGTTAACAATCTAGAAGAGGGGACAAAGTGTCGTGCATTGAAGTTTGCTGCTGACAGTAAACTGAGTGAAAAGGCAAATGGTGCAGAGGATACGGAGTGTCTGCAGAGGGATATCAAAAGGTTAAGTGAGCGGACAAGGGTCCAGCAGATGGAGTTCAATGTTGGTCAATGTGAGATTATCCACTTTGAAAAGAGAAATGGAAGATCAGATTATTAGTTAAATGGCAAGCGAATGCAGCGGGCTGCCATGCTGAATGTGGGAGAGCTTGTGCATGATTCACAGAAGATTGGTTTGCAGGTGCATCAGGTTATCAAGAAGGGAACTGGAACGTTGGCCTTCATCGCCAGACAAATTGAATTTAGGAGCAGAGAGGTCGTGCTGCAACTGTACAAGGTCCTGGTGAGGCTGCATCTGGAGAAATGCGGGCAGTTCTGGTCTCCTGACCTGAGGAAGGATGGACTGGCTTTGGAGGGGGCACAGAGGAGGTTCATCAGGTTGATTCCAGGGATGAGGGGGTTAGGCTATGAGGAGAGATTAGGGCTGTACTTGCTGAAATTTAGAAAATTGAGAGGGAAATATAAAATTATGAAAGGCATAGACAACATAGAGATGTTTCCATTGGTCGGGGAAACCAAAATGAGGGGACACAGCCTCAAGATTCAGGGTAGTAGATTTAGGATAGAGGTGAGGAGGAACTGCTTTTCCCAGAGGGTGGGGAATCTGTGGAATTCGCTGCCCTTTGAAGCAGTGGAGGTGACCACAATAAATATATTTAAGTCAAGGTTGGATAGATTTTTACAGAGTAGGGGAATTAAGGGATATGGGGAAAAGGCAGGTGGGTGAAGATGAGCCGATCATCAGCTCAGCCGTGATCTCATTGAATGGCGGAGCTGGTCCGATGGGTCAAATGGCCGACTCCTGCTCCTATTTCTTATGTTTCTATGAAAGACCACAGTCTGTCCAGGTCAGTAGCAGGATATCAAGTGTCGTCACACTAAGCACTGGTGCACCTCAAGGTTGTGAACTCAGCACGCTGCCATTCAGGCTACTGCCCTATGAATGTCTTGCCAGATCCAGCTCCAACACTGGCAGCAAGTTTGCTGACGACACGACGGTCGTCGGCATTATCAGCCACAACGATGAGTCGCTCTACAGAGAAAAAGGTGTGAGAAGCCACTATGTCTCCAGTATTTCAAATAAGATCTGTTTTAAAGTGTTTGCATGTGACCTACACGAACATACCTTTCCAATTCTCCCAGAAAACATTTCCATATACTCTGTCACAATATATACTGAAGTTTCAGGCTTTTGGTCTGAGTAAAGCAGGGGAAGGATCACAGACCAACAGGAAAAAATGTGTTAATTGGATATGGAAAAGAAGCCAGGAGAGAGGAAAGGTGAGAACTGAAGGTGGGAAAGAGGGGGTTGGCTCTACGGATACAGAGTTGGGCTAAAGGAGGCAGAGAGAGAGAGGAGACAGGGGGAAAGGGGTTGACAGAAACCGGAGAAGACGATGTTAATGCCATCTGGTTGGAGGGCGCCCAGACGGAAGACAGGGTGCTGTTCCTCCAATTTGCGGGTGGTCTTGGTCTGGCAGCGCATGGGACCATGAACAGACATGTCGGCCGGGGAATTGAAATGGGCGGCCACTGGGAGATCCAGGCTGTTGCGGTGGACAGAGCCGAGGTGCTCAGCCAAGCGATCTCCTGGTCTGCGTCCAGCCCCTCTGATGTAGAGGAGACCACAACAGGAGCAGCGGATAACTCTCATGGATATGCAAGATAAATGTTGCTTCTCTTGGAAGGACTGCTTGGGCCCTCGAACGGCGCTGAGGGAGGAGGTGCGGGCACAAGCGGAATACCTCCTGTGGTGGCAGGGGTAGGTACCAATGGGATGATTGGTGCGGTGGGAGGAGTGGTCCCTGTGGGAGGCAGAGAGAGGAATATGCATCTGATGGTGGTATCACGTAGTCAGTGGCAGAGGAGGATGAGTTGGATGCGGAGGCTGGTGGGGTTGTCAGCAAGGATCAGGGGAATCCTGTCCTCGTTGCACGCGGAAGGCAAGGGGGGGGGCCAGGGCAGATGTGCGTGTAATGGAGGATATGCGGGTGAGGACCGAGCTGATAGTGGCAGAGGGAAAGCCACACTGTTCGAAGAGGGAGGACATCTCGGATGATCTGGCATGGAGGCCCTCGTCCTGGGAGCAGATGCGACAGAGACGGAGGAATCAAGAGAAAGGAATGGAATCCTCTCAGGGAACAGGGTGTGAAGAGGTGCCATCGAGGTAGCTGTGGGAGTTGAAGGGCTTGCAGGAGAGTTTGCTTCCTGAGAGAGATCGAGGAAAAGGAGAGCATTGCTAGAGATGGACCAAATGAATGTGAGGTCAGGATAGAAGTTGCCAGCAAAGTGGATGAAGTCGGCGAGCTCATCGTGGATGCATGAGGCAGCACCAGTGTAGTCATCGAGGTAGCGGAGGAAAAATTGAGAGGCCTTGCCTGTGTCGGCTTGCAGCATGGATTACTCCGCGTAGCCAATAAAAAGGCAGGCACTGCTGGGGTCTGTACGGGTACCCACGTCGACCCCTTTGACTTGGAGCAGGTGGGATGACTCAAAGAAGTTATTGAGGCTGTGTATTTGGTATTGGATGCATGGTTCCATGCAGCTGGTCACGTGTGTACACGGTTCTCTGTGTGTGGGGTTAATGTGCGCTCAATCCTCTCTGATGTGGTTACGTGTGTCCATGGTCCTGTGGTGTGGGGGCACAGTCAAGTGCATGTGGAATCAGATGCACAGTTCTCTCTGCTGAGGTTACGAGTGTATATGGCCCTGTGTATGATTACACATACACACAACTGTCTGTATGAAGCTGTGCATATCGTATAATGCAGGACAGAGTGAGCTGGGCTCATACGTCTGAAACTGCCTTCAATGCATCATCCAACCACACCCCCATCACCTCAGAATTCTGCTAACCTGCGCTGCCCTGCTAAACTATGAGAATCGACAGGAGTAAGTGGCTTTAAAGCAAAGGATTCCCAGGAAAGTAATCCAGAGATTCTGGCACACGTTCAGGCAGAAGCCATAAATGCAGAGAGGTGATCCAATAACCACACTGCGTATGGCCTGATGGGATTTCTGGACGCAGATGGAATTTAATGCAGACAAGTGTGAGGTGCTGCATTTTGGAAGGACAAACCAAGAAAGGATGTACTCGGTGACTGGTCAAGCACTGAGGAGTGCGGCAGAACAGAGGGACCTGGGAATACAGATACATCATTCCCTGAAAGTGGCGTCATAGGGGGATAGGGTTGATAAAAGAGCTTTTGGCATCTTGGCCTTCATAAATCAAAGTATTGAGTACAGGAGTTGGGATGTTATGGGAAAGTTGCATCAGACATTGATGAGGTCAAATCTGGAGCATTATGTGTAGTTTTGGTCACCGAACTACAGGAAAGTTATCAATAAGATAGAAAGAGCGCAGAGAAAATTTACTAGGATGTTGCCTGGACTTCAGGAACTGAGTTACAAGGAAAGGTTAAACAGGTTCGGAATTAACCTGTAGAAGAATGAGGGAAGATTTGATAGAGAGGTACAGAAAGAGTAAAAGTAGGTCGGCTTTTTCCACCGAGGGTAGGTGAGATATAAACCAGAGGACATGGTTTAAAGGTGAAAGGGGAAAAATTAGGGGGAACTTCTTCACACAGAGAGTGGTGGGGGTGCAGAACGAGCTGCTGTCTGAAGTGGTGAATATGGGCTCAGTTTTAACATTGAAGAAGAATTTGCGCAGGTACATGGACAGGAGGGCTATGGACTGGATGCAGGTCAGTGGGAGTAGGCAAAAAGATAGTTTAGCACAGACTGGAAGGGTCGAAGAGCCTGTTTCTGCACTGTCAAGTTCTATGGGATGAGACCTAGCTTGACTGCGTCACATATGGATGCACAGAAAGGCCATTCAGCCCCTCATACTCAGGACAGAGGAATAGGTTATTCAGTCTTTTGACCTTGGTACAGGAAGAGTCCATTCAGCCCCTTGGTACACAGCAACAGGAAGATAGCTTGATGAATTAAAAAGGCACAGAATTCTCGTGGTTAGAGAAAGAGAGAAGAGATCTGTGTATGCAGTCTAGCAAGTCAACTGTAGACTTCAAAAGCTACAGAAAATAGAAGCAGGAGCTCTCACTCCAAGGTTAATTTGCAAAGTACAGGATTTCCCAAAGCACCTTAAGTTACCGAAGGGAAGGAAAGAGCCTACGCAGGCTGCTGGTGGGTGTGGTGAAAGGATCCACGCCAGGCCACAGGCAGCTGGTGGGTGTGGTGAAAGGATCCACACCAGGCCACGGGCTGTCTGGTGGGTGTGGTGAAAGGATCCACGCCAGGCCACAGGCAGCTGGTGGGTGTGGTGAAAGGATCCACGCCAGGCCACGGGCTGCTGGTGGGGGTGGTCAAATGATCAATGCCAGACAGCGGGCTACTGGTGGGTGTGGTCAAAGGATCCACGTCAGGCCACGGGCTGCTGGCGGGTGTGGTCAAAGGATCCATGCCAGGCCACAGGATGCTGGCCACTGTGGTCAAAAGCGTCACACCAGGCAACGGGCTGCTGGCTACTGCAGTCAAAGGGTTCGCACCAGGCCGTGGGCTGCTGTCAACTGCAGTCAAAGGATTTGCCATGGGCTGCAGGCAGCTGGAGACTGGCTTATGATTGGTATGGAACCAGGATGCGAAAGGGCGCTGGAGGCTTCCCGATCGTGTCTGAGGTGTGAATCTGGAGCTTGGGTTGCCGGTGGTTTGCACTGAAGGCTGTGTGGCTGTGGGCGCGCTGTGGGCATTTAGTAACTCTGGGGAGGGGGGGGGGGTGGGACTGACTTTTGCTTCTCTTTCTCTCATTGTAAGAGAAGCAGGAGTCAGCCATTCGGCCCGTTGAGCTTGCTCTGCCATTCAATGAGCTCATGGTTGATCTGATGATGGGCTCATCCCCACCTACCTGCCCTTTCCCCATATCCCTTAATCCCCCCCTACTCTGTAAAAATCTATCCAACCTTGTCTTAAATATATTTACTGAGGTCGCCTCCACTGCTTCAATGGGCAGCGAATTCCACAGATTCCCTGCCCTCTGGGAAAAGCAGTTCCTCTTCATCTTCGTCCTAAATCTACTCTCTGAATCTAGAGATTATGTCCCCTCGTTCTGGTCTCCCCCACCAATGGAAACAACTTACCTCCCTCTATCCTATCTATGCCTTTCATAATTTTATACGTTCCTATAAGGTACCCTCTCCTAAATTCCAGCAAGTGCGGTCCCAGACAACTCAATCTTTCCTCAGAGGCCAACTCCCTCATCTCTGGAATCAACCTGGTGAACCTCCTCTGCAGGACCTCCAAAGCTGGTTCATCCTTCCTCAGGTAAGGAGACCAGAACTGCACGCAATTCTCCAGATGCACAACCTCACCAGGACCTTGTACATTTGCAGCACAACCTCCCTGATCCTAAATTCAATTCATCTGGCAATGGAGACCAACGTTCCAGTTGCCTTCTTGATAGGCTTCTGCACCTGCAAACCAACCTTTTGCGATTCATGCACAAGCCCTCCCAAGTCCTTTTGCGCGTCAGCACATTTCAATCACCTGCCATTTACTCTGATCTTCCATTTTTCCTTCCAAAGTAGATGACCTCACATTGACCAACAATGTACTGTATTACCAATCAACCACAACCAGCTTAAAGTGTCAGCACAGCTTGCATGTTGCTGGTCTGCTTCCAAGGCAGGGACTGAGAGAGGGGGTTGGGGTATAACAGTCTTTACTATTTCAGTGGTTCTCAAACTTTTTTTTTCAACTTACATCCCACTTTAAGTAATCCCCATGCCATCAGTGCTCTGTGATTAGTAAGGGATTGCTTAAGGAGGTATGTGAGTGAAAGGGAAGGGAAGAATCACTGCTCTAGCCCCAATTGTTACTGAAATATTTTGCTTGAGAAAAATTGTCGTTGGCCCATTTTCTTTGGAGCTCTGAATCCAAGCACATAACAAGTTAATTAGATACAATTAAAACAGTGGTTTTCAAACTTTTTCTTTCCACCCACATCCCACTTTAAGCAATCCCTTGCAAATCACAGAGCACTGATGGCTGAGGGAATACTTAAAGTGGGATGTGAGTGGAAAGAAAAAGGTTGAGAACCACTGATTTATGGGGATATCTTGGAGGGAGGTTTCTCTGGTTCAGGGGGCGGGCCAGCCCATACAGCACAGTGGTAGCATCACATGTCCTCCATCTGCCGGACCCTTGCCCACTCACTTAACCTATCGCTATCCCTCTGTAGACTCTCCATATCCTCTGTGCCATTTGCTTTTCCACTCAATTAACTGTCATCAGCAAACTCAGATGAAAGGTCATTTTGATGCGATGTCACATTTTCTAGTTTATTACGTGACAAAAATCTAACCTTGAACAGTCGCAGGACTCTGTCGCCACCGCCTCCATCCTGTTCTGCCACTCATAGAGATCAGGGCTGATCGGAGCTTCCCTTAGCCCCAATTTCTCAACGTCCCCACCTCTCCTCCAAACAAATGTGATCCTCCCAGCCTTCCTGGTTTTTTTTATTTTATTTATCATTTGTATCAATACAAAGTATAAATTCATCAATACAGTAACTTAATAAATCAATACGAAATTATAGAAATTTTTTTATTTTTCTCCCCAACCCCCCGTCCCCCAAAAGAAAAGGAAAGAAAGAGAAAGAACATCTACTTCTACATATATAATATTAATTGACTATTTTTTTATAATTACTAACTGAGAGGGGGTGGACAAAATGGAGGTTATAGATGGAATTTTATTCATAAAATCCATGTATGGTTCCCAAATTTTCTAAAAGTTTTCAATTTGATTTCTTTGACTATAAGTAATTGTTTCTAATTTTACATTTCAATCTGCCCTCTGTCTAGTTATACCCCACTCTCAATTTTCCAGGTTACCGCTGGACCTTTTTTGCAGTCCCTATTGGTACATTTAAAAATCTTTCTTGCTATTTATCCAATTTCCATTTTATATCTTTTTCATATCTAATCCCAAATAAAAATATTCTTGGATCTTTTTGTGTCTTTGTCTTCTTGATTTGTTCGAGCAATGCACTCAAATTGTCCCACTTTCTCACAGAAGCCCCTATTTCCTTGGAACATTGAAAGTACTTATCTGGATAATTAGAATTTATGTGGAGCATAAAATAATTGATGAATAAAATTATACTGAACCATTTGATATCAAGCATTAACTGCATTTGTAACCCTCTCTTGACACAATTTTGACCGTATTTCCTCCTGAATTTGTATATTTAAATCTTTCTCCCATCATAATTTTGATTTAACCATATAACCGTTTACAGCACGGAAACAGGCCATGTCGGCCCTTCGAGTCCGTACCGGTTCACTTGAACAACTCCACTAGCTCCTCCGCAAACTCCTGAGGAAGTAGAGGCTCTCTTCATGATGCCATTGGTGTTGACAGGTGTGCTGTTATGAATAGATATATATGCATGGGAGAATCTATAGACCTTCCCCTGCTTAATTACAGAACAGACAACATCCATATTACAGTGGAGTGGTTTCAAGAAAAATGTCCATATGACGAACTTCCCCAATATGAAGCTACATTAAGAAATGCAAGTTAGAAAAGAAAACGGTTGCTACTTTTTACTATGCAATTTTATATACATATTGGTAATAAATTTCTTGATAATAAATGTATCTGTTGTTATACCTTCAAATTGACGGGACTCTCAAATCTGTTCCTTTGATTTTAATTGATAATATGCAAAAATTGTATTATTTTCTATATTATATTTATCTTTTAATTGCTCAAAATTTTAAAAAGATCCCAAAACACAATCTTTTATCCTCTGTATACTTTACTGTACCAATTTTCAAATAAAGAATTTTTCAAAAAGTGAAAGGAATAAGTTGACAGCTTTCCTGGTTTGGATTCATTTTAGAATTGGGCTCCCATCCCTAACTGCCCCTGGGAAAACTCGGGCCGACCCACAGACCATAGAACTCTACAGCGCAGACCGTATGGAATCAAAAACTATCCATCACCTAAAATGTTGTTGTGGTGGTACACCACTGGCCTACTGCAGGGGGAAACCTCTGTACCTGCAAAAGAGCATGGGGACAAGACAACACCTGGCTGGCTGTCAATCACCCTCTGGGATATAAGCCTGAACCAGCCCTTCGAAGACGCTCTCAGAGTTTACAGCAGCTCTCCTCATAGCTGGCTCTGTGGAAGTCTATGTCGAATAAAGCCTGTTGTACAGTCTTTTGGTTTTGGGGGTTTGCTTCTGACCAACAGCACCCCACAGTTATTAAAACAAAATCAACTTATTCCTTTCACTTTGAATAATTCCTTATTTGATAATTGGTACAGTAAAGATATATAGAGGTTAACAGACTATTTTTTTAGGTACTTTTTTAACATTATTGTAGCATGGAAACAGGCCATCTCGGCCCTTCTAGTCCACACTGAACCAAGTCCTCTCCTCTAGTCCCACCTACCTGCACCTTGCCCATAACCCTCCATTCCCCTCCCATCCATATACCTATCCAAATTTTCCTGAAGTGACAAAATGGACCCTGCCATCGCTACTTCTCCCGGAAGCTCATTCCATACAGCCACCACTCTCTGAGTGAAGAAGATCCCCCTCATGTTACTTCTAAACTTTTGCCCCTTAACTCTTAACTCATGACCTCTTGTTTCAATCTCTCCTACCCTCAAGGGAAAAATCCAATCCATATCAACTCTATCTATCCCCCTCATAATTTTAAATACCTCTATCAAATCCCCCCATTCAACCTTCTACGTTCTAAAGAATAAAGACCTAATCCTTTCTTTGTAATCTAGATTCTGAAACCCAGGTAACATTTTCGTAAATTTTCTCTGCACTCTCTCGACCTTGTTGATATCCTTCCTATAATTCAGAGACCAGAACTGCACACAGTATTCCAAATTTGGCTTCTCCAGTGCCTTGAACAGTCTCAACATCACCTTCCAACTCCTATATTCTATGCTTTGATTTATAAAGGCCAGCATACTAAAAGCCTTCTTCACCACCCTATCCACATGGGATTCTACCTTCAGGGAACGATGCACCATTATCCCTAGATCTTTCTGCTCCACTGCATTCCTCAATGCCCTCCCATTTACCACATATGTCCCGTATTGATTATTCCTTCCATAATGAAGCACCTCACACTTCTCAGCATTAAACTCAATCTGCCATCTTTCAGCCCACTCTTCTAAGCAGTCCAAATCCTTAACCCCCTTAACCACCACCTAATTCTAAGCGCACATGTGTGTAGTGTGTGTTTAAGTTCATAAAAATTCTTTGGTTCACAGTCCCTTCTCACTTCTCATTCCTCCAAATTCACTGGTTTCAGGCAATTCTTATACTGTGCACAGAATTTAACATGTATAAAGTTCACTGGGCTTTGGTGCTCGAAAGATAAATGGTTACCGCTCAGTTCTTGTTGGTTTTCAGAGAGAGGTTTGTTGTTCCAGGACATCCACAGCTGATTTATTTCCATCAGTCACCTCAGTGTCTTGCTGACGAAACTTTCCTCCTCAGGGTTCTCCAGATGATAACCTCTTTCTTTCAGGTCACCACAGGGTTCCTTTCTGTTCCCCTTATTCCAAGTGAAACATTAGACAGCCAGACCTCTCCTCTTGTATAAACCACAAGGGCTTCGACCAGGCTGTCTTCCAAAAGCTTGCCAGCTGGTCCTGTTCCAATCCCAGCAACTTCTGCTGGCTGAAACACTGTCAAGTGATCTCTCTCTCTCTCTCTCTCTCTCTCTCTCTCTCTCTCTCTCTCTCTCTCTCACTCACACACACACACACACACACACACACACACACACACACACACACACACACACACACACACACACACACACACACACACACACACACACACACACACACACTCTGAGACTGAGAGAAAGCCTGTTTGACTCTCTCTACTTGCAAAACCATATGACCCTCTTACAACAGCAAACTCTCCTTTCAGACAGCAGCGGCTCCAGTCTGCTCTCTCATCTGTTGCCATTAAGAACACATTATTGGTTTCTTGAAAACTCTTCAAAGCTCTTGCAAAAAGGTGTGAGAAGCCTCTATGTCTCTAGTATTTCAAATGAGATCTGTTTTAAAGTGTTTGCATGTGACCTACTTTAAAAAACCTTTCCCAATTTATCTCCCAAAAACATTTCTAGGTACTCTGTCACAGGAGAGCAAGAACGTGGAAAATAAATGTGTAGCAATAACGAGGAAAACGGAGACTGATGTGAAAAAAGACAGATGACAAACTGAAATGCAAAATTGTATCCCTTTAGAAAAAAATTACTTACAGTTCAAGAAATCAAATTAAAAAGTTTTATAAAATTTGGGACCCCATATATGGATTTCGGGAACAAAAGTCAATTTACATCTTCCACCTTATCTACTCCGCTCAGTTCATAATTGTGAAAAACAGTCAATAAATGCAGTATATATGCCAATAATATTAAATATAAAGATTTCCTTTTTTTCTATCTTTCTTATTTCTTTCTTTTGGGGAAAGGGGGAATTCGGGAGAAAATGGAAAAAATTTATTGTATCGATAAGGTAGAGAGGGTGCAGAGAAGATTTACTAAAATTTTGTCTGAATAACAAGATCTGAAATACAGAGAAAGATTGAGTAGACTGGATATTTATACATTGGAGCATAGAAAGTTGAGGGGGGATTTGTTAGAGGTATTGAAAATATGAGGGGATAGACAGAGTAGATGTGAATAGACTCTTCCCCTTGAGGGGTCATGTTCAAGGTTATGGAGTACTTAAGAAGTAACATGAGAGGAAGCTTCTAACTCAGAGAGGGATGGCTGAGTGGAATGACATTCCGAAAGAGGTAGTTGCAGCAGGGTCAATTTTGTCATTTAAGAGATAATGGCTCTCTCAAACACACACACACTCACACACACACAGATAATGTCTTTCTCTCTCTCACACACAGATATAATTTCTCTCTCCCTCTCTCACACACAGAGGTAATGTCTGTCTCTCTCACACACACATAGAGAGATAATGACTCTCTCTTACACACAGAGATAATGTCTCTCACTCTCTCACACACACACACACAGTTTCACCCTCTCTCTCTCTCAGAGATAATGTCTCTCTCGCGCTCACACACACAGAGATAATATCTCACTCTCACACACACAAACACAGAGATAATGTCTCTGTCTCTCAATCACACACACACACAGATAATGTCTCTCTCTGACACACAGAGATGTTGTCACACTCTCTCTCACACACAAACACAGATAATGTCTCTCTCTCTCTCACACACACAGATATAATGTCTCTCACTCACACACACACAGAGAAAATGTCTCTCACTCACACACACACACAGATAATGTCTCTCTCTCACACACATACACAGAGATAATGTCTCTCTCTCTCTCTCACTCACACACACAGAGATAATGTCTCCCACATGCACACACAAAGAGATAATGCCTCTCACTTACACACAGAGATAATGTCTTTCTCACACACACAGATAATGTCTCTCTCTCTCTCTCTCACACAGAGGTAATGTCTCTCACACATACATACAGAGATAATGTCTCCCTCTCACACATTGATAACGGCTCTCTCTCCAACACACACACAGAGATGTCTCTTTCTCAATCACACAGAGATAATGTCTCTCTCTCTCACACACACACACAGAAATATCTCTCTCTCACTCATACACACAGAGATAAAGTCTCTATCTGTTACTTACACACCCAGAGATAATGTCTCTCTCACACACACAGAGAGAAAATGTCTCTCTCGCTCACACTCAGAGATAATGTCTCTCTCACATTCACACACACAAAGATAATGTCTCTCTCCCGCGAGCTCACACACACAGAGAAAATGTCTTTCGCTCACGCACACACACAGAGAAAATGTCTCTCTCACTCACACACAGATATAATGTCTCTCTCACATTCACACACACACAGATAACGTCTTTCTATCTGACGGACACAGAGATAAGGTCTCTCTCCCTGACACGCACAGAGAAAATGTCTCTCTCTCACACACAGAGATAATGTCTGTCACACACACACACACAGTAATAATGTCTCTCTCTCAAACACACACAGATAATGTCTCTCTCTCTCACACACACATACAGAGATAATGTCTCTCACTCTCTCTCACACAAAGAGTGTCGCCCTCTCTCTCTCTCACACAGAGATAATGTATCTCTCTCACACACACACACACACAGAGATAATGTCTCTCTCTCACACACACATACAGAGATAATGTCTCTCACTCTCTCTCACACACAGAGATAATGTCTCTCTCTCACACACACAGAGATAATGTATCTCTCTCACACACACAAACAAAAATAATGTCTCACTTTCTCATTCATACACACAGGGATAATGTCTCTCTTTCTCACTCACACACACAGAGATAATATCTCACACACACACAGATAATGACTCTCTTTCACAAACACAAACAGAGATAATGTCTCTCTCTTACACTCACACACACACAGATAATGACTCTCTCACACACACACACTGAGAAAATATCTCTCTCACTCACACACACACACACAGATAATGTCTCTTTCTCATACGTACACACACAGAGATAATGTCTCTCCCACTCACACACACAGATAATGTCTCCCTCTCACACTCACACACACAGATAATGTCTCTCTCTCACACACATACAAAGAGATAATGTCTCTCTCTCTCTCTCTCTCTCTCTCGCTCACACACACAGAGATAATGTCTCTCTCTCACACACAGAGATGATGTTTCTCTGTCTCTCTCTCTCTCTCGCTCTCTCTCATTCAGAGGTAATTTCTGTCTCTCACACACAGATGATGTCTCTCTGTGTCTCACACACATACATAATGTCTCTCTCACACACACACAGATATTTTCTATCACACTCACACACACACAGATAATGTCTCTCTCCCTAACACACACACAGAGATAATGTCTCTAACTCTCTCTTTCACACACAGAGAAAATGTCTCTCACTCACACACAGATATAATGTCTGTCTCACACACACACACACAGTAATAATGTCTCTGTCTCAAACACACACAGATAATGTCTCTCTCTCACACACACATACAGAGATAATGTCTCTCACTCTCTCTCACACACAGAGATAATGTCTCTCTCTCACACACACAGAGATAATGTATCTCTCTCACACACACAAACAAAAATAATGTCTCACTTTCTCATTCATACACACAGGGATAATGTCTCTCTTTCTCACTCACACACACAGAGATAATATCTCACACACACACAGATAATGACTCTCTCTTTCACTCACACAGAGATAATGTCTCTCTTTTACACTCACACACACACAGATAATGACTCTCTCACACACACACACTGAGAAAATATCTCTCTCACTCACACACACACACAGATAATGTCTCTTTCTCATACGTACACACACAGAGATAATGTCTCTCCCACTCACACACACAGATAATGTCTCTCACACATTCACACACACAGAAATAATTTCTTTCCTCTCTCATACACAGAGTTAATGTCTCTCACACACACACACAGATAATGTCTCCCTCTCACACTCACACACACAGATAATGTCTCTCTCTCACACACATACAAAGAGATAATGTCTCTCTCTCTCTCTCTCGCTCACACACACACAGATAATGTCTCTCTTTTTGACACACAGATATAATGACTCTCTCCCTCTTCTCTCTCTCACACACAGAGATAATGTCTCTCTCTCTCACACTCACACACACACAGATAATGTCTCTCTCTCACACACACACTGAGATAATGTCTCTCTCTTACATTCACACACACACAGATAATGTCTCTCTCCCTCACACTCAAACAGAGAAAATGTCTCTCTCTCACACACACACAGAGATAATGTCTCTCTCAGTCACACACAGAGATAAGGTCTCTCCCACATTCACACACACAGAGATAATGTCTTTCTCTCTCACGCACACAGAGATAATGTCTCTCTCAGTCACACATAGACATAATGTCTCTCTCACACACACAAACACAGATAATGTCTATCTCTCTCTCACACACACACAGAGATAATGTCTCTATCTCTCTCTTTCACACACAGAGAAAATAACTCTCTCTTTCACATACAGAGAAAATGACGCTCTCCCTCTTACCTCTCTCACACACAGTGATAATGTCCCTTTCACATTCACACACAGAGATAATGACTTTCTCTCTCACACACACAGAGATAATGTCTCTCTCTCACTCACACACACAGAGATCATGTCTCACTCTCACACACAGAGATAATATCTGTCTCACACACTGAGATAATGTCTCTCTCTCTCTCTCTCACACACACACACAAAGAGATAATGCCTCTCTCTCACACTCACACACACACAGATAATGTCTCTCTCTCACACACAAAGAGAGAAAATGTCTCTCTCTCTCACACACACACAGAGTTTATGATTCTCTCTCACACTCACACACACACAGATTATGTCTCTCTCCCTCACACACAAACAGAGAAAATGTCTCTCTCACTCACACAGAGAGATAAAGTCTCTCCCACACACACACACACACAGATAATGTCTCTCTCTCACTCATACAAACAGAGATAATGTCTCGCTCTGTCACTCCACACACAGCGATAATGTTTCTCTCTCAAACACACACACAGATAATGTCTCTCTCTCACTCTCACACACACACACAGATAATGTCTCTCTCTCACACACAAACAGAGAAAATGTCTCTCTCTCTCTCACACACACAGAGTTTATGATTCTCTCTCACACTCACACACACACAGATTATGTCTCTCTCCCTCACACACAAACAGAGAAAATGTCTCTCTCACTCACACAGAGAGATAAAGTCTCTCCCACACACATACACACAGCGATAATGTCTCTCTCTCAAACACACACACAGATAATGTCTCTCTCTCACTCTCACACACACACACAGATAATGTCTCTCTCTCACACACAAACAGAGAAAATGTCTATCTCTCTCTCACACACACAGAGTTTATGATTCTCTCTCACACTCACACACACAGATAATGTCTCTCTCTCACTCATACAAACAGAGATAATGTCTCGCTCTGTCACTCCACACACAGCGATAATGTCTCTCTCTCAAACACGCACACAGATAACGTCTCTCTCTCACATTCACACACACAGAGATAATGTCCCTCTCACTCAAACACAGTGATAATGTCTGTCTCACACACAGAGATAATGTCTCTCTTTCACACACACACACACAGATAATGTCCCTTCTGACACACAGAGATAATCTCTCTCTCTCTCACTCTCTCTCTCATACAGAGGTAATTTCTCTCTCTCACACACATAGATAAAATCTCTCTGTCACACACATGAGATATTTTCTCTCACACTCACACACACAGATAATGTCTCTCTCCCTAACACACACAGAGATAATGTCTCTATCTCTCTCTTTCACACACAGAGAAAATAACTCTCTCTTTCACATACAGAGAAAATGACGCTCTCCCTCTTGCCTCTCTCACACACAGTGATAATGTCCCTTTTCATTCACACACAGAGATAATGACTTTCTCTCTCACACACACAGAGATAATGCCTCTCTCTATCTCACACACACAGAGATAATGTCTCTCTCACACTCACACAAACAGAGATAATGTCTCTCTCTCACACTCACACACACACAGATAATATCTCTCTCACACACAAACAGAGAAAATGTCTCTCTCTCTCACACACACACAGAGTTTATGATTCTCTCTCACACTCAAACACACACAGATTATGTCTCTCTCCCTCACACACAAACAGAGAAAATGTCTCTCTCACTCACACAGAGAGATAAAGTCTCTCCCACACACACACACACACAGATAATGTCTCTCTCTCACTCATACAAACAGAGATAATGTCTCGCTCTGTCACTCCACACACAGCGATAATGTCTCCCTCTCAAACACGCACACAGATAACGTCTCTCTCTCACATTCACACACACAGAGATAATGTCCCTCTCACTCAAACACAGTGATAATGCCTGTCTCACACACAGAGATAATGTCTCTCTCACTCACACACACACAGTTTATGATTCTCTCTCACACTCACACACACACAGATTATGTCTCTCTCCCTCACACACACACAGAGATAATGTCTCTCACGAACACACAGAGATAATGTCTGTCTCACACACAGAGATAATGTCTGTCTCACACACAGAGATAATGTCTCTCTTTCACACACACACACAGATAATGTCTCTCTCTCACACACACACAGATAATGTCTCTCTCCCTCACACACACACTGATATAATGTCTCTCTCTCTTTCACCCACAGAGATAATGAATCTCTCTCACACACACACACAGAGATAATGTCTCTCTGTCTCAGTCATACACACACAGATAACATCTCTGTCTCTCTCACACACACACACAGATAATCTCTCTCACTCACACGAACACACACAGAGATAATGTATCTCTCACTCACACACAGAGATAATGTCTCTCTCTCTCACGCACATACACACAGAGAAAATGTCTCTCACTCACACACACACAGATAATTTCTCTTTCTCACACACAGAGATGATGTCTCTCTCTCTCTCTCTCTCTCTCTCTCTCTCTCTCGCTCTCTCTCATACAGAGGTAATTTCTCTCTCTCACACACAGATGATGTCTCTCTGTGTCTCACACACATACATAAGGTCTCTCTCACACACACAGAGATATTTTCTATCACACTCACACACACACAGATAATGTCTCTCTCCCTAACACACACACAGAGATAATGTCTCTATCTCTCTCTTTCACACACAGAGAAAATGACTCTCTCCCTCTTCTCCAACACACAGAGAAAATGTCGATCGCTCACGCACACACACAGAGAAAATGTCTCTCTCACTCACACACATATATAATGTCTCTCTAACATTCACACACACACAGATAACGTCTTTCTATCTGACGCACACAGAGATAAGGTCTCTCTCCCTGACACGCACAGAGAAAATGTCTCTCTCTCACACACAGAGATAATGTCTGTCTCACACACACACACAGTAATAATGTCTCTCTCTCAAACACACACAGATAATGTCTCTCTCTCTCACACACACATACAGAGATGATGTCTCTCACTCTCTCTCACACACAGAGATAGTGTCGCCCTCTCTCTCTCTCACACAGAGATAATGTCTCTCTCACACACACACAGATAATGACTCTCTCTCTCACTCACACAAACAGAGATAATGTCTCTCTCTTACACTCACACACACACTGAGAAAATATCTCTCTCACTCACACACACACACACACACAGAGATAATGTCTCTCTCTCACACACACACACAGATAATGTCTCTCTCACACACACACAGATAATGACTCTCTCTCTCACTCACACAAACAGAGATAATGTCTCTCTCACACACACACACTGAGAAAATATCTCTCTCACTCACACACACAAACACAGAGATAATGTCTCTCACTCACACACATACAAAGAGATAATGTCTCTCTCTCTCTCTCTCTCTCTCATACACACAGAGATAATGTCTCTCTCTCTCACGCACACAGAGATAATGTCTTTCTCTCTCACGCACACAGAGATAATGTCTCTCTCTCTCACACACATACACACAGGGAAAATGTCTCTCACTCACACACACACAGATAATTTCTCTCTCTCACACACAGAAATAATGCCTCTCTCTCTCACACTCACACACACACACACACACACACACACACACACACACACACACACACACATAATGTCTCTGTCTCTCACTCACACACACTGAGTTAATGACTTTCTCACATACACATACAGAGATAATGTCTCTCTCTCACACACAGAGATAATCTCTCTCTCTCTCTCTCTCTCTCTCTCTCTCTCATACAGAGGTAATTTCTCTCCCTCACACACAGATATGATGTCTCACTCTTTCTCTCTCTCTCATACAGAGGTAAATTCTCTCTCTCACACACATAGATAATGTCTCTCTGACACACACAGAGATATTTTCTCTCACACTCACACACACAGATAATGTCCCTTCTCACACACACAGATAATCTCTCTCTCTCTCTCTCTCTCTCTCTCTCATACAGAGGTAATTTCTCTCTCACACACACAGAGATGATGTCTCTCTGTCTCTCACACACATAGATAATGTCTCTCTGTCACACACATGAGATATTTTCTCTCACACTCACACACACAGATAATGGCTCTCTCCCTAACACACACACAGAGATAATGTCTCTATCTCACTCTTTCACACACAGAGAAAATGACTCTCTCTTTCACATACAGAGAAAATGACGCTCTCCCTCTTGCCTCTCTCACACACAGTGATAATGTCCCTTTCACATTCACACACACAGAGATACACTGAGATAATGTCTCTCTCTCTCTCTCTCTCTCTCACACACACACACACACAGAGATAATGCCTCTCTCTCACACTCACACACACAGATATAATATCTCTCTCTTTCGTTGACACACAGATATAATGACTCTCTCCCTCTTCTCTCTCTCACACACAGAGATAATGCCTTTCTCTCTCACACTCACACACACACAGATAGTGTCTCTCTCTCACACACAAACAGAGAAAATGGCTCTCTCTCTCTCACACACACAGAGTTTATGATTCTCTCTCACACTCACACACACAGATTATGTCTCTCTGTGTCTCACACACATACATAATGTCTCTCTCACACGCACATAGATATTTTCTATCACACTCACACACACACAGATAATGTCTCTCTCCCTAACACACACACAGAGATAATGTCTCTATCTCTCTCTTTCACACACAGAGAAAATGACTCTCTCCCTCTTCTCTCACACACAGAGAAAATGTCTTTCGCTCACGCACACACACAGAGAAAATGTCTCTCTCACTCACACACAGATATAATGTCTCTCTCACATTCACACACACACACAGATAACGTCTTTCTATCTGATGCACACAGAGATAAGGTCTCTCTCCCTGACACGCACAGAGAAAATGTCTCTCTCTCACACACACAGATAATGTCTCTCACACATTCAGACACACAGAAATAATTTCTTTCTCTCTCTCATACACAGAGTTAATGTCTCTCACACACACACACAGATAATGTCTCCCTCTCACACTCACACACACAGATAATGTCTCTCTCTCTCACACACATACACACAGAGAAAATGTCTCTCACTCACACACTCACACAGATAATGTCTCTCTCTCACACACATACAAAGAGATAATGTCTCTCTCTCTCTCTCTCTCTCTCGCTCACACACACAGAGATAATGTCTCTCTTTTTGACATACAGATATAATGACTCTCTCCCTCTTCTATCTCTCACACACAGAGATAATGCCTCTCTCTCTCTCACACACACACACAGATAATGTCTCTGTCTCACACACACAAAAAGAGAAAATGTCTCTCTCTCACACACACACACAGATAATGTCTCTCTCACATTCACACACACAGAGATAATGTCCCTCTCACTCAAACACAGTGATAATGTCTGTCTCACACACAGAGATAATGTCTCTCTTTCACACACACACACACACACAGATAATGTCCCTTCTCACACACAGAGATAATCTCTCTCTCTCTCTCTCTCTCTCTCTCTCTCTCTCTCTCTCTCTCATACAGAGGTAATTTTTCTCTCTCACACACAGGGATGATGTCTCACTCTCTCTCTCTCTCTCTCTCTCTCTCTCTCTCTCTCTCTCTCTCTCTCTCTCTCTCTCTCATACGAGGTAATTTCTCTCTCTCACACACAGAGATGATGTCTCTCTGTCTCTCACACACATAGATAATGTCTCTCTGTCACACACATGAGATATATTCTCTCACACTCACACACACAGATAATGTCTCTCTCCCTAACACACACACAGAGATAATGTCTCTATCTCTCTCTTTCACACACAGAGAAAATAACTTTCTTTCACAGACAGAGAAAATGACGCTCTCCCTCTTGCCTCTCTCACACACAGTGATAATGTCCCTTTCACATTCACACACAGAGATAATGACTTTCTCTCTCACAACACTGAGATAACGTCTCTCTCTCACATTCACACACACAGAGATAATGTCCCTCTCACTCAAACAGTGATAATGTCTGTCTCACACACAGAGATAATGTCTCTGTTTCACACACACACACACACAGATAATGTCCCTTCTCACACACAGAGATAATCTCTCTCTCTCTCTCTCTCTCTCTCTCTCATACAGAGGTAATTTTTCTCTCTCACACACAGAGATGATGTCTCACTCTCTCTCTCTCTCTCTCTCTCTCATACAGAGGTAATTTCTCTCTCTCACACACAGAGATGATGTCTCTCTGTCTCTCACACACGTAGATAATGTCTCTCTGTCACTCACATGAGATATTTACTCTCACACTCACACACACAGATAATGTCTCTCTCCTTAACACACACACACAGATAATGTCTCTCTCTCACACTCACACAAACAGAGATAATGTCTCTCTCTCACACTCACACACACACAGATAATGTCTCTCTCTCACTCATACAAACAGAGATAATGTCTCGCTCTGTCACTCCACACACCGAGATAACGTCTCTCTCTCACATTCACACACACAGAAATAATGTCCCTCTCACTCAAACACAGTGATAATGCCTGTCTCACACACAGAGATAATGTCTCTCTTTCACACACACACACAGATAATGCCTCTCTCTCACACACACACAGATAATGTCTCTCTCCCTCACACACACACTGATATAATGTCTCTCTCTCTTTCACCCACAGAGATAATGAATCTCTCTCACACACACACACACAGATAATCTCTCTCTCTCTCTCTCTCTCTCTCTCTCTCTCTCTCTCTCTCTCTCTCATACAGAGGTAATTTTTCTCTCTCACACACAGAGATGATGTCTCACTCTCTCTCTCTCTCAATCTCTCTCATACAGAGGTAATTTCTCTCTCTCACACACAGAGATGATGTCTCTCTGTCTCTCACACACATAGATAATGTCTCTCTGTCACACAAATGAGATATTTTCTCACACACTCACACACACAGATAATGTCTCTCTCCCTAACACACACACAGAGATAATGTCTCTATCTCTCTCTTTCACACACAGAGAAAATAACTCTCTCTTTCACATACAGAGAAAATGACGCTCTCCCTCTTGCCTCTCTCACACACAGTGATAATGTCCCTTTCACATTCACACACAGAGATAATGACTTTCTCTCTCACACACACAGAGATAATGTCTCTCTCTCACTCACACACACAGAGATCATGTCTCACTCTCTCTCTCCCTCTCACACATACACACACAGATAATGTCTCTGTCTCACACAAAGAGATAATGCCTCTCTCTCACACTCACACACACAGATATAATATCTCTCTCTCGTTGACACACAGATATAATGACTCTCTCCCTCTTCTCTCTCTCACACACAGAGATAATGCCTTTCTCTCTCTCACACACACACACACAGATAATGTCTCTCTCTCACACTCACACACACACAGATAATGTCTCTCTCTCACACACAAACAGAGAAAATGTCTCTCTCTCTCTCACACACACAGAGTTTATGATTCTCTCTCACACTCACACACACACAGATTATGTCTCACTCCCTAACAAACAAACAGAGAAAATGTCTCTCTCACTCACACAGAGAGATAAAGTCTCTCCCACACACACACACACAGCGATAATGTCTCTCTCTCAAACACACACACAGATAATGTCTCTCTCTCCCTCTCACACACACACACACAGATAATGTCTCTGTCTCACACACAGAGATAATGACTTTCTCTCTCACACACACAGATATAATATCTCTCTCTCTCGTTGACACACAGATATAATGACTCTCTCCCTCTTCTCTCTCTCACACACAGAGATAATGCCTTTCTCTCTCACACACACACACACAGATAATGTCTCTCTCTCACACTCACACACACACAGATAATGTCTCTCTCTCACACACAAACAGAGAAAATGTCTCTCTCTCTCTCACACACACAGAGTTTATGATTCTCTCTCACACTCACACACACACAGATAATGTCTCTCTCCCTAACACACACACAGTGATAATGTCTCTATCTCTCTCTTTCACACACAGATAAAATGACTCTCTCCCTCTTCTCTCACACACAGAGAAAATGTCTTTCGCTCACGCACACACACAGAGAAAATGTCTCTCTCACTCACACACAGATATAATGTCTCTCTCACATTCACACACACACAACGATAACATCTTTCTATCTGACGCACACAGAGATAAGGTCTCTCTCCCTGACACGCACAGAGAAAATGTCTCTCTCTCACACACAGAGATAATGTCTGTCCCACACACACACACACACACACAGTAATAATGTCTCTGTCTCAAACACACACAGATAATGTCTCTCTCTCACACACACATACAGAGATAATGTCTCTCACTCTCTCTCACACACAGAGATAATGTCTCTCTCTCACAAACACAGAGATAATGTATCTCTCTCACACACACAAACAAAAATAATGTCTCACTTTCTCATTCATACACACAGGGATAATGTCTCTCTTTCTCACTCACACACACAGAGATAATATCTTTCACACACACAGATAATGACTCTCTCTTTCACTCACACAAACAGAGATAATGTCTCTCTCTTACACTCACACACACACAGATAATGACTCTCTCACACACACACACTGAGAAAATATCTCTCTCACTCACACACACACACACACAGATAATGTCTCTTTATCATACGTACACACACAGAGATAATGTCTCTCCCACTCACACACACAGATAATGTCTCCCACACATTCACACACACAGAAATAATTTCTTTCTCTCTCTCATACACAGAGTTAACGTCTCTCACACACACACACAGATAATGTCTCCCTCTCACACTCACACACACAGATAATGTCTCTCTCTCTCACACACATACACACAGAGAAAATGTCTTTCTCTCACACACACACACAGATAATATCTCTCTCTCACTCATACACACAGAGATAAAGTCTCTATCTGTTACTTACACACCCAGAGATAATGTCTCTCTCACACACACAGAGAGAAAATGTCTCTCTCGCTCACACTCAGAGATAATGTCTCTCTCACATTCACACACACAAAGATAATGTCTCTCTCCCGCGAGCTCACACACACAGAGAAAATGTCTTTCGCTCACGCACACACACAGAGAAAATGTTTCTCTCACTCACACACAGATATAATGTCTCTCTCACATTCACACACACACAGATAACGTCTTTCTATCTGACGCAGACAGAGATAAGGTCTCTCTCCCTGACACGCACAGAGAAAATGTCTCTCTCACACATAGAGATAATGTCTGTCTCACACACACACATACAGTAATAATGTCTCTCTCTGAAACACACACAGAAAATGTCTCTCTCTCTCACACACACATACAGAGATAATGTCTCTCACTCTCTCTCACACACAGAGATAGTGTCGCCCTCTCTCTCTCTCACACAGAGATAATGTCTCTCTCTCACACACACACACACAGAGATAATGTCTCTCTCTCACACACACAGATAATGTCTGTCTCACACACTGAGATAATGTATCTCTCTCTCTCTCTCTCTCTCACACTCACACACACAGATATAATATCTCTCTCTCGTTGACACACAGATATAATGACTCTCTCCCTCTTCTCTCTCTCACACACAGAGATAATGCCTTTCTCTCTCACACACACACACACAGATAATGTCTCTCTCTCACACACAAACAGAGAAAATGTCTCTCTCTCTCTCACACACACAGAGTTTATGATTCTCTCTCACACTCACACACACACAGATTATGTCTCTCTGTGTCTCACACACATACATAATGTCTCTCTCACACACACAGAGATATTTTCTATCACACTCACACACACACAGATAATGTCTCTCTCCCTAACACACACACAGAGATAATGTCTCTATCTCTCTCTTTCACACACAGAGAAAATGACTCTCTCCCTCTTCTCTCACACACAGAGAAAATGTCTTTCGCTCACGCACACACACAGAGAAAATGTCTCTCTCACTCACACACAGATATAATGTCTCTCTCACATTCACACACACACACAGATAACGTCTTTCTATCTGACGCACACAGAGATAAGGTCTCTCTCCCTGACACGCACAGAGAAAATGTCTCTCTCTCACACACAGAGATAATGTCTGTCTCACACACACACACACACACAGTAATATGTCTCTGTCTCAAACACACACAGATAATGTCTCTCTCTCACACACACATACAGTGATAATGTCTCTCACTCTCTCTCACACACAGAGATAATGTCTCTCTCTCACACACACACAGATAATGTATCTCTCTCACACACACAAACAAAAATAATGTCTCACTTTCTCATTCATACACACAGGGATAATGTCTCTTTCTCACTCACACACACAGAGATAATATCTTTCACACACACAGATAATGACTCTCTCTTTCACTCACACAAACAGAGATAATGTCTCTCTCTTACACTCACACACACACAGATAATGACTCTCTCACACACACACACTGAGAAAATATCTCTCTCACTCACACACACACACAGATAATGTCTCTTTCTCATACGTACACACACAGAGATAATGTCTCTCCCACTCACACACACAGATAATGTCTCTCACACATTCACACACACAGAAATAATTTCTTTCTCTCTCTCATACACAGAGTTAATGTCTCTCACACACACACACAGATAATGTCTCCCTCTCACACTCACACACACAGATAATGCCTCTCTCTCACACACATTCACAAAGAGAAAATGTCTCCCTCTCACACACACACACACAGATAATGTCTCTCTCTCACACACATACAAAGAGATAATGTCTCTCTCTCTCTCTCTCTCTCGCTCAAACACACAGAGATAATGTCTCTCTTTTTGACACACAGATATAATGACTCTCTCCCTCTTCTATCTCTCACACACAGAGATAATGCCTCTCTCTCTCACACTCACACACACAGAGATAATGTATCTCTCTCACTCATACAAACAGAGATAATGTCTCTCTCACTCACACACCGAGATAACGTCTCTCTCTCACATTCACACACACAGAGATAATGTCCCTCTCACTCAAACACAGTGATAATGCCTGTCTCACACACAGAGATAATGTCTCTCTTTCACACACACACACAGATAATGTCCCTTCTCACACACACAGATAATCTCTCTCTCTCTCTCTCTCTCTCTCTCTCTCTCTCTCTCTCTCATACAGTGGTAATTTCTCTCTCACAAACACAGAGATGATGTCTCTCTGTCTCTCACACACATAGATAATGTCTCTCTGTCACACACATGAGATATTTTCTCTCACACTCACACACACAGATAATGTCTCTCTCCCTAACACACACACAGAGATAATGTCTCTATCTCTCTCTTTCACACACAGAGAAAATGACTCTCTCTTTCACATACAGAGAAAATGACGCTCTCCCTCTTGCCTCTCTCACACACAGTGATAATGTCCCTTTCACATTCACACACACAGAGATAATTACTTTCTCTCTCACACACACAGATATAATGTCTCTCTCTCTCACTCACACACACAGAGATCATGTCTCTCTCTCACACACAGAGATAATGTCTGTCTCACACACTGAGATAATGTATCTCTCTCTCTCGCTCTCACACTCACACACACAGATATAATATCTCTCTCTCTCGTTGACACACAGATATAATGACTCTCTCCCTCTTCTCTCTCTCACACACAGAGATAATGCCTTTCTCTCTCACACACACACACACACACAGATAATGTCTCTCTCACACACAAACAGAGAAAATGTCTCTCTCTCTCTCACACACACAGAGTTTATGATTCTCTCTCACACTCACACACACACAGATTATGTCTCTCTGTGTCTCACACACATACATAATGTCTCTCTCACACACACAGAGATATTTTCTATCACACTCACACACACACAGATAATGTCTCTCTCCCTAACACACACACAGAGATAATGTCTCTATCTCTCTCTTTCACACACAGAGAAAATGACTCTCTCCCTCTTCTCTCACACACAGAGAAAATGTCTTTCGCTCACGCACACACACAGAGAAAATGTCTCTCTCACTCACACACAGATATAATGTCTCTCTCACATTCACACACACACACAGATAACGTCTTTCTATCTGACGCACACAGAGATAAGGTCTCTCTCCCTGACACGCACAGAGAAAATGTCTCTCTCTCACACACAGAGATAATGTCTGTCTCACACACACACACACACACAGTAATATGTCTCTGTCTCAAAAACACACAGATAATGTCTCTCTCTTTCACTCACACAAACAGAGATAATGTCTCTCTCTTACACTCACACACACACAGATAATGACTCTCTCACACACACACTGAGAAAATATCTCTCTCACTCACACACACACACAGATAATGTCTCTTTCTCATACGTACACACACAGAGATAATGTCTCTCCCACTCACACACACAGATAATGTCTCTCACACATTCAGACACACAGAAATAATTTCTTTCTCTCTCTCATACACAGAGTTAATGTCTCTCACACACACACACAGATAATGTCTCCCTCTCACACTCACACACACAGATAATGCCTCTCTCTCACACACATACACAAAGAGAAAATGTCTCTCTCTCACACACACACACACAGATAATGTCTCTCTCTCACACACATACAAAGAGATAATGTCTCTCTCTCTCTCTCTCTCTCGCTCAAACACACAGAGATAATGTCTCTCTTTTTGACACACAGATATAATGACTCTCTCCCTCTTCTATCTCTCACACACAGAGATAATGCCTCTCTCTCTCACACTCACACACACAGAGATAATGTATCTCTCTCACTCATACAAACAGAGATAATGTCTCTCTCACTCACACAGAGAGATAAAGTTTCTCCCACATTCACACACACAGAGATAATGTCTTTCTCTCTCATGCACACAGAGATAAGGTCTCTCACACACACACACACACACAGATAATGTCTCTCTCTCACTCATACAAACAGAGATAATGTCTCGCTCTATCACTCCACACACAGCGATAATGTCTCTCTCTCAAACACACACACAGGTAATGTCTCTCTCTCACTCTCACTCACACACCGAGATAACGTCTCTCTCTCACATTCACACACACAGAGATAATGTCCCTCTCACTCAAACACAGTGATAATGCCTGTCTCACACACAGAGATAATGTCTCTCTTTCACACACACACACAGATAATGTCCCTTCTCACACACACAGATAATCTCTCTCTCTCTCTCTCTCTCTCTCTCTCTCTCTCTCTCATACAGTGGTAATTTCTCTCTCACAAACACAGAGATGATGTCTCTCTGTCTCTCACACACATAGATAATGTCTCTCTGTCACACACATGAGATATTTTCTCTCACACTCACACACACAGATAATGTCTCTCTCCCTAACACACACACAGAGATAATGTCTCTATCTCTCTCTTTCACACACAGAGAAAATGACTCTCTCTTTCACATACAGAGAAAATGACGCTCTCCCTCTTGCCTCTCTCACACACAGTGATAATGTCCCTTTCACATTCACACACACAGAGATAATTACTTTCTCTCTCACACACACAGATATAATGTCTCTCTCTCACTCACACACACAGAGATCATGTCTCTCTCTCACACACAGAGATAATGTCTGTCTCACACACTGAGATAATGTATCTCTCTCTCTCTCTTTCACACTCACACACACAGATATAATATCTCTCTCTCTCGTTGACACACAGATATAATGACTCTCTCCCTCTTCTCTCTCTCACACACAGAGATAATGCCTTTCTCTCTCACACACACACACACACAGATAATGTCTCTCTCACACACAAACAGAGAAAATGTCTCTCTCTCTCTCACACACACAGAGTTTATGATTCTCTCTCACAGTCACACACACACAGATTATGTCTCTCTGTGTCTCACACACATACATAATGTCTCTCTCACACACACAGAGATATTTTCTATCACACTCACACACACACAGATAATGTCTCTCTCCCTAACACACACACAGAGATAATGTCTCTATCTCTCTCTTTCACACACAGAGAAAATGACTCTCTCCCTCTTCTCTCACACACAGAGAAAATGTCTTTTGCTCACGCACACACACAGAGAAAATGTCTCTCTCACTCACACACAGATATAATGTCTCTCTCACATTCACACACACACACAGATAACGTCTTTCTATCTGACGCACACAGAGATAAGGTCTCTCTCCCTGACACGCACAGAGAAAATGTCTCTCTCTCACACACAGAGATAATGTCTGTCTCACACACACACACACACACAGTAATATGTCTCTGTCTCAAACACACACAGATAATGTCTCTCTCTTTCACTCACACAAACAGAGATAATGTCTCTCTCTTACACTCACACACACACAGATAATGACTCTCTCACACACACACACTGAGAAAATATCTCTCTCACTCACACACACACACAGATAATGTCTCTTTCTCATACGTACACACACAGAGATAATGTCTCTCCCACTCACACACACAGATAATGTCTCTCACACATTCACACACACAGAAATAATTTCTTTCTCTCTCTCATACACAGAGTTAATGTCTCTCACACACACACACAGATAATGTCTCCCTCTCACACTCACACACACAGATAATGCCTCTCTCTCTCACACACATACACACAGAGAAAATGTCTCTCTCTCACACACACACACACAGATAATGTCTCTCTCTCACACACATACAAAGAGATAATGTCTCTCTCTCTCTCTCTCTCGCTCAAACACACAGAGATAATGTCTCTCTTTTTGACACACAGATATAATGACTCTCTCCCTCTTCTATCTCTCACACACAGAGATAATGCCTCTCTCTCTCACACTCACACACACAGAGATAATGTATCTCTCTCACTCATACAAACAGAGATAATGTCTCTCTCACTCACACAGAGAGATAAAGTTTCTCCCACATTCACACACACAGAGATAATGTCTTTCTCTCTCATGCACACAGAGATAAGGTCTCTCACACACACACACACACACACACAGATAATGTCTCTCTCTCACTCATACAAACAGAGATAATGTCTCGCTCTATCACTCCACACACAGCGATAATGTCTCTCTCTCAAACACACACACAGGTAATGTCTCTCTCTCACTCTCACTCACACACCGAGATAACGTCTCTCTCTCACACACACACACACAGAGATCATGTCTCTCTCTCACACACAGAGATAATGTCTGTCTCACACACTGAGATAATATATCTCTCTCTCTCTCTCTCTCTCTCACACTCACACACACAGATATAATATCTCTCTCTCTCGTTGACACACAGATATAATGACTCTCTCCCTCTTCTCTCTCTCACACACAGAGATAATGCCTTTCTCTCTCACACACACACACACACAGATAATGTCTCTCTCTCACACACAAACAGAGAAAATGTCTCTCTCTCTCTCACACACACAGAGTTTATGATTCTCTCTCACACTCACACACACACAGATTATGTCTCTCTGTGTCTCACACACATACATAATGTCTCTCTCACACACACATAGATATTTTCTATCACACTCACACACACACAGATAATGTCTTTCTCCCTAACACACACACAGAGATAATGTCTCTATCTCTCTCTTTCACACACAGAGAAAATGACTCTCTCCCTCTTCTCTCACACACAGAGAAAAGTTCTTTCGCTCACGCACACACACAGAGAAAATGTCTCTCTCACTCACACACAGATATAATGTCTCTCTCACATTCACACACACACACAGATAACGTCTTTCTATCTGACGCACACAGAGATAAGGTCTCTCTCCCTGACACGCACAGAGAAAATGTCTCTCTCTCACACACAGAGATAATGTCTGTCCCACACACACACACACACACAGTAATAATGTCTCTGTCTCAAACACACACAGATAATGTCTCTCTCTCACACACACATACAGTGATAATGTCTCTCACTCTCTCTCACACACAGAGATAATGTCTCTCTCTCACACACACAGATAATGTATCTCTCTCACACACACAAACAAAAATAATGTCTCACTTTCTCATTCATACACACAGGGATAATGTCCCTCTTTCTCACTCACACACACAGAGATAATATCTTTCACACACACAGATAATGACTCTCTCTTTCACTCACACAAACAGAGATAATGTCTCTCTCTTACACTCACACACACACAGATAATGACTCTCTCACACACACACACTGAGAAAATATCTCTCTCACTCACACACACACACAGATAATGTCTCTTTCTCATACGTACACACACAGAGATAATGTCTCTCCCACTCACACACACAGATAATATCTCTCACACATTCACACACACAGAAATAATTTCTTTCTCTCTCTCATACACAGAGTTAATGTCTCTCACACACACACACAGATAATGTCTCCCTCTCACACTCACACACACAGATAATGCCTCTCTCTCTCACACACATACACACAGAGAAAATGTCTCTCTCTCACACACACACACACAGATAATGTCTCTCTCTCACACACATACAAAGAGATAATGTCTCTCTCTCTCTCTCTCTCTCGCTCAAACACACAGAGATAATGTCTCTCTTTTTGACACACAGATATAATGACTCTCTCCCTCTTCTATCTCTCACACACAGAGATAATGCCTCTCTCTCTCACACTCACACACACAGAGATAATGTATCTCTCTCACTCATACAAACAGAGATAACGTCTCTCTCACTCACACAGAGAGATAAAGTTTCTCCCACATTCACACACACAGAGATAATGTCTTTCTCTCTCATGCACACAGAGATAAGGACTCTCACACACACACACACACACACACAGATAATGTCTCTCTCTCACTCATACAAACAGAGATAATGTCTCGCTCTATCACTCCACACACAGCGATAATGTCTCTCTCTCAAACACACACACAGGTAATGTCTCTCTCTCACTCTCACTCACACACCGAGATAACGTCTCTCTCTCACATTCACACACACAGAGATAATGTCCCTCTCACTCAAACACAGTGATAATGCCTGTCTCACACACACAGAGATAATGTCTCTCTTTCACACACACACACAGATAATGTCCCTTCTCACACACACAGATAATCTCTCTCTCTCTCTCTCTCTCTCTCTCTCTCTCTCTCTCATACAGTGGTAATTTGTCTCTCACAAACACAGAGATGATGTCTCTCTGTCTCTCACACACATAGATAATGTCTCTCTGTCACACACATGAGATATTTTCTCTCACACTCACACACACAGATAATGTCTCTCTCCCTAACACACACACAGAGATAATGTCTATATCTCTCTCTTTCACACACAGAGAAAATGACTCTCTCTTTCACATACAGAGAAAATGACGCTCTCTTTCTTGCCTCTCTCACACACAGTGATAATGTCCCTTTCACATTCACACACACAGAGATAATTACTTTCTCTCTCACACACACAGATATAATGCCTCTCTCTCACTCACACACACAGAGATCATGTCTCTCTCTCACACACAGAGATAATGTCTGTCTCACACACTGAGATAATGTATCTCTCTCTCTCTCTCTCTCACACTCACACACACAGATATAATATCTCTCTCTCTCGTTGACACACAGATATAATGACTCTCTCCCTCTTCCCTCTCTCACACACAGAGATAATGCCTTTCTCTCTCACACACACACACACACAGATAATGTCTCTCTCTCACACACAAACAGAGAAAATGTCTCTCTCTCTCTCACACACACAGAGTTTATGATTCTCTCTCACACTCACACACACACAGATTATGTCTCTCTGTGTCTCACACACATACATAATGTCTCTCTCACACACACAGAGATATTTTCTATCACACTCACACACACACAGATAATGTCTCTCTCCGTAACACACACACAGAGATAATGTCTCTATCTCTCTCTTTCACACACAGAGAAAATGACTCTCTCCCTCTTCTCTCACACACAGAGAAAATGTCTTTCGCTCACGCACACACACAGAGAAAATGTCTCTCTCACTCACACACAGATATAATGTCTCTCTCACATTCACACACACACACAGATAACGTCTTTCTATCTGACGCACACAGAGATAAGGTCTCTCTCCCTGACACGCACAGAGAAAATGTCTCTCACTCACACACATAGATAATGTCTGTCTCACACACTGAGATAATGTATCTCTCTCTCTCTCTCTCTCTCTCACACTCACACACACAGATATAATATCTCTCTCTCTCGTTGACACACAGATATAATGACTCTCTCCCTCTTCTCTCTCTCACACACAGAGATAATGCCTTTCTCTCTCACACACACACACACACAGATAATGTCTCTCTCTCACACACAAACAGAGAAAATGTCTCTCTCTCTCTCACACACACAGAGTTTATGATTCTCTCTCACACTCACACACACACAGATTATGTCTCTCTGTGTCTCACACACATACATAATGTCTCTCTCACACACACAGAGATATTTTCTATCACACTCACACACACACAGATAATGTCTCTCTCCCTAACACACACACAGAGATAATGTCTCTATTTCTCTCTTTCACACACAGAGAAAATGACTCTCTCCCTCTTCTCTCACACACAGAGAAAATGTCTTTCGCTCACGCACACACACAGAGAATATGTCTCTCTCACTCACACACAGATATAATGTCTCTCTCACATTCACACACACACACAGATAACGTCTTTCTATCTGACGCACACAGAGATAAGGTCTCTCTCCCTGACACGCACAGAGAAAATGTCTCTCACTCACACACAGAGATAATGTCTGTCTCACACACACACACACACACAGTAATAATGTCTCTGTCTCAAACACACACAGATAATGTCTCTCTCTCACACACACATACAGTGATAATGTCTCTCACTCTCTCTCACCCACAGAGATAATGTCTCTCTCTCACACACACAGAGATAATGTATCTCTCTCACACACACAAACAAAAATAATGTCTCACTTTCTCATTCATACACACAGGGATAATGTCTCTCTTTCTCACTCACACACACAGAGATAATATCTTTCACACACACAGATAATGACTCTCTCTTTCACTCACACAAACAGAGATAATGACTCTCTCACACACACACACTGAGAAAATATCTCTCTCACTCACACACACACACAGATAATGTCTCTTTCTCATACGTACACACACAGAGATAATGCCTTTCTCTCTCACACACACAGAGATAATGTCTCTCTCTCACTCACACACAGAGAGATCATGTCTCTCACTCACACACAGTGATAATGTCTGTCTCACACACTGAGATAATGTCTCTCTCCTCTCTCTCTCTCTCTCAAACACACAGAGATAATGTCTCTCTCTCACACTCACACACACAGTGATAATGTCTCTCTCTCACACACAGAGGTAATGTCTCTCTCTCACTGACACACCCAGAGATAATGTCTCTCTCTCTTTCACACACACACTGATAATGTCTCTCTCACAAAAACACCCAGAGATAATGTCTCTCTCCCTCACACACACACACACACACAGATAATGTCCATCTCACACACACACACACAGAGATAATGACTCTTTCTCACTGACACACCCAGAGATAATGTCTCTCACACACACACACACACACACACACACACACACACACACACACACACACACTCACACATAATGTCTCTGTCTCTCACTCACACACACTGAGTTAATGACTTTCTCACATAGACATACAGAGATAATGTCTCTCTCTCACACACAGAGATAATCTCTCTCTCTCTCTCTCTCTCTCTCTCTCTCTCTCTCTCTATCTCTCTCTCTCTCTCATACAGAGGTAATTTCTCTCCGTCACACACAGATATGATGTCTCACTCTCTCTCTCTCTCTCATACAGAGGTAAATTCTCTCTCTCACACACATAGATAATGTCTCTCTGACACACACAGAGATATTTTCTCTCACACTCACACACACACAGATAATGTCCCTTCTCACACACACAGATAATCTCTCTCTCTCTCTCTCTCTCTCTCTCTCTCTCTCTCTCTCTCTCTCTCTCTCTCTCTCTCTCATACAGAGGTAATTTCTCTCTCACACACACAGAGATGATGTCTCTCTGTCTCTCACACACATAGATAATGTCTCTCTGTCACACACATGAGATATTTTCTCTCACACTCACACACACAGATAATGGCTCTCTCCCTAACACACACACAGAGATAATGTCTCTATCTCTCTCTTTCACACACAGAGAAAATGACTCTCTCTTTCACATACAGAGAAAATGACGCTCTCCTTCTTGCCTCTCTCACACACAGTGATAATGTCCCTTTCACATTCACACACACACAGATACACTGAGATAATGTCTCTCTCTCTCTCTCTCTCTCAAACACACACACACAGAGATAATGCCTCTCTCTCACACTCACACACACAGATATAATATCTCTCTCTTTCGTTGACACACAGATATAATGACTCTCTCCCTCTTCTCTCTCTCACACACAGAGATAATGCCTTTCTCTCTCACACTCACACACACACAGATAGTGTCTCTCTCTCACACACAAACAGAGAAAATGGCTCTCTCTCTCTCACACACACAGAGTTTATGATTCTCTCTCACACTCACACACACAGATTATGTCTCTCTGTGTCTCACACACATACATAATGTCTCTCTCACACGCACATAGATATTTTCTATCACACTCACACACACACAGATAATGTCTCTCTCCCTAACACACACACAGAGATAATGTCTCTAACTCTCTCTTTCACACACAGAGAAAATGACTCTCTCCCTCTTCTCTCACACACAGAGAAAATGTCTTTCGCTCACGCACACACACAGAGAAAATGTCTCACTCACTCACACACAGATATAATGTCTCTCTCACATTCACACACACACACAGATAACGTCTTTCTATCTGATGCACACAGAGATAAGGTCTCTCTCCCTGACACGCACAGAGAAAATGTCTCTCTCTCACACACACAGATAATGTCTCTCACACATTCACACACACAGAAATAATTTCTTTCTCTCTCTCATACACAGAGTTAATGTCTCTCACACACACACACAGATAATGTCTCCCTCTCACACTCACACACACAGATAATGTCTCTCTCTCTCACACACATACACACAGAGAAAATGTCTCTCACTCACACACACACACAGATAATGTCTCTCTCTCACACACATACAAAGAGATAATGTCTCTCTCTCTCTCTCTCTCTCGCTCACACACACAGAGATAATGTCTCTCTTTTTGACATACAGATATAATGACTCTCTCCCTCTTCTATCTCTCACACACAGAGATAATGCCTCTATCTCTCTCACACACACACACAGATAATGTCTCTGTCTCACACACACAAACAGAGAAAATGTCTCTCTCTCACACACACACAGAGATAATGTCTCTCTCAGTCACACACCGAGATAACGTCTCTCTCCCACATTCACACACACACAGATAATGTCCCTCTCACTCAAACACAGTGATAATGTCTGTCTCACACACAGAGATAATGTCTCTCTTTCACACACACACACAGATAATGTCCCTTCTCACACACAGAGATAATCTCTCTCTCTCTCTCTCTCTCTCTCTCTCTCTCTCTCTCTCTCATACAGAGGTAATTTTTCTCTCTCACACACAGAGATGATGTCTCACTCTCTCTCTCTCTCTCTCTCTCTCTCATACAGAGGTAATTTCTCTCTCTCACACACAGAGATGATGTCTCTCTGTCTCTCACACACATAGATAATGTCTCTCTGTCACACACATGAGATATTTTCTCTCACACACACACACACAGATAATGTCTCTCTCCCTAACACACACACAGAGATAATGTCTCTATCTCTCTCTTTCACACACAGAGAAAATAACTCTCTTTCACATACAGAGAAAATGACGCTCTCCCTCTTGCCTCTCTCACACACAGTGATAATGTCCCTTTCACATTCACACACAGAGATAATGACTTTCTCTCTCACAACACTGAGATAACGTCTCTCTCTCACATTCACACACACAGAGATAATGTCCCTCTCACTCAAACACAGTGATAATGTCTGTCTCACACACAGAGATAATGTCTCTGTTTCACACACACACACACACAGATAATGTCCCTTCTCACACACAGAGATAATCTCTCTCTCTCTCTCATACAGAGGTAATTTTTCTCTCTCACACACAGAGATGATGTCTCACTCTCTCTCTCTCTCTCATACAGAGGTAATTTCTCTCTCTCACACACAGAGATGATGTCTCTCTGTCTCTCACACACGTAGATAATGTCTCTCTGTCACTCACATGAGATATTTACTCTCACACTCACACACACAGATAATGTCTCTCTCCTTAACACACACACACAGATAATGTCTCTCTCTCACACTCACACAAACAGAGATAATGTCTCTCTCTCACACTCACACACACACAGATAATGTCTCTCTCTCACTCATACAAACAGAGATAATGTCTCGCTCTGTCACTCCACACACCGAGATAACGTCTCTCTCTCACATTCACACACACAGAAATAATGTCCCTCTCACTCAAACACAGTGATAATGCCTGTCTCACACACAGAGATAATGTCTCTCTTTCACACACACACACAGATAATGTCTCTCTCTCACACACACACAGATAATGTCTCTCTCCCTCACACACACACTGATATAATGTCTCTCTCTCTTTCACCCACAGAGATAATGAATCTCTCTATCACACACACACAGAGATTCTCTCTCTCTCTCTCTCTCTCTCTCTCTCTCTCTCTCTCTCTCTCTCTCACTCTCATACAGAGGTAATTTTTCTCTCTCACACACAGAGATGATGTCTCACTCTCTCTCTCTCTCAATCTCTCTCATACAGAGGTAATTTCTCTCTCTCACACACAGAGATGATGTCTCTCTGTCTCTCACACACATAGATAATGTCTCTCTGTCACACACATGAGATATTTTCTCTCACACTCACACACACAGATAATGTCTCTCTCCCTAACACACACACAGAGATAATGTCTCTATCTCTCTCTTTCACACACAGAGGAAATAACTCTCTCTTTCACATACAGAGAAAATGACGCTCTCCCTCTTGCCTCTCTCACACACAGTGATAATGTCCCTTTCACATTCACACACAGAGATAATGACTTTCTCTCTCACACACACAGAGATAATGTTTCTCTCTCACTCACACACACAGAGATCATGTCTCACTCTCTCTCTCCCTCTCACACACACACACACACAGATAATGTCTCTGTCTCACACAAAGAGATAATGCCTCTCTCTCACACTCACACACACAGATATAATATCTCTCTCTCTCGTTGACACACAGATATAATGACTCTCTCCCTCTTCTCTCTCTCACACACAGAGATAATGCCTTTCTCTCTCACACACACACACAGATAATGTCTCTCTCTCACACTCACACACACACAGATAATGTCTCTCTCTCACACACAAACAGAGAAAATGTCTCTCTCTCTCTCACACACACAGAGTTTATGATTCTCTCTCACACTCACACACACACAGATTATGTCTCTCTGTGTCTCACACACATACATAATGTCTCTCTCACACGCACAGAGATATTTTCTATCACACTCACACACACACAGATAATGTCTCTCTCCCTAACACACACACAGTGATAATGTCTCTATCTCTCTCTTTCACACACAGATAAAATGACTCTCTCCCTCTTCTCTCACACACAGAGAAAATGTCTTTCGCTCACGCACACACACAGAGAAAATGTCTCTCTCACTCACACACAGATAAAATGTCTCTCTCACATTCACACACACACAGATAACGTCTTTCTATCTGACGCACACAGAGATAAGGTCTCTCTCCCTGACACGCACAGAGAAAATGTCTCTCTCTCACACATAGAGATAATGTCTGTCTCACACACACACACACAGTAATAATGTCTCTGTCTCAAACACACACAGATAATGTCTCTCTCTCACACACACATACAGAGATAATGTCTCTCACTCTCTCTCACACACAGAGATAATGTCTCTCTCTCACAAACACAGAGATAATGTATCTCTCTCACACACACAAACAAAAATAATGTCTCACTTTCTCATTCATACACACAGGGATAATGTCTCTCTTTCTCACTCACACACACAGAGATAATATCTTTCACACACACAGATAATGACTCTCTCTTTCACTCACACAAACAGAGATAATGTCTCTCTCTTACACTCACACACACACAGATAATGACTCTCTCACACACACACACTGAGAAAATATCTCTCTCACTCACACACACACACACAGATAATGTCTCTTTATCATACGTACACACACAGAGATAATGTCTCTCCCACTCACACACACAGATAATGTCTCTCACACATTCACACACACAGAAATAATTTCTTTCTCTCTCTCATACACAGAGTTAATGTCTCTCACACACACACAGATAATGTCTCCCTCTCACACTCACACACACAGATAATGTCTCTCTCTCACACACATACACACAGAGAAAATGTCTCTCTCTCACACACACACTCAGATAATATCTCTCTCTCACTCATACACACAGAGATAAAGTCTCTATCTGTTACTTACACACCCAGAGATAATGTCTCTCTCACACACACAGAGAGAAAATGTCTCTCTCGCTCACACTCAGAGATAATATCTCTCTCACATTCACACACACAAAGATAATGTCTCTCTCCCGCGAGCTCACACACACAGAGAAAATGTCTTTCGCTCACGCACACACACAGAGAAAATGTCTCTCTCACTCACACACAGATAAAATGTCTCTCTCACATTCACACACACACAGATAACGTCTTTCTATCTGACGCACACAGAGATAAGGTCTCTCTCCCTGACACGCACAGAGAAAATGTCTCTCTCTCACACATAGAGATAATGTCTGTCTCACACACTGAGATAATGTATCTCTCTCTCTCTCTCTCTCTCTCACACTCACACACACAGATATAATATCTCTCTCTCTCGTTGACACACAGATATAATGACTCTCTCCCTCTTCTCTCTCTCACACACAGAGATAATGCCTTTCTCTCTCACACTCACACACACACAGATAGTGTCTCTCTCTCACACACAAACAGAGAAAATGTCTCTCTCTCTCTCACACACACAGAGTTTATGATTCGCTCTCACACTCACACACACACAGATTATGTCTCTCTGTGTCTCACACACATACATAATGTCTCTCTCACACACACAGAGATATTTTCTATCACACTCACACACACACAGATAATGTCTCTCTCCCTAACACACACACAGAGATAATGTCTCTATCTCTCTCTTTCACACACAGAGAAAATGACTCTCTCCCTCTTCTCTCACACACAGAGAAAATGTCTTTCGCTCACGCACACACACAGAGAAAATGTCTCTCTCACTCACACACAGATATAATGTCTCTCTCACATTCACACACACACACAGATAACGTCTTTCTATCTGACGCACACAGAGATAAGGTCTCTCTCCCTGACACGCACAGAGAAAATGTCTCTCTCTCACACACAGAGATAATGTCTGTCTCACACACACACACACACACAGTAATATGTCTCTGTCTCAAACACACACAGATAATGTCTCTCTCTCACACACACATACAGTGATAATGTCTCTCACTCTCTCTCACACACAGAGATAATGTCTCTCTCTCACACACACAGAGATAATGTATCTCTCTCACACACACAAACAAAAATAATGTCTCACTTTCTCATTCATACACACAGGGATAATGTCTCTCTTTCTCACTCACACACACAGAGATAATATCTTTCACACACACAGATAATGACTCTCTCTTTCACTCACACAAACAGAGATAATGTCTCTCTCTTACACTCACACACACACAGATAATGACTCTCACACACACACACTGAGAAAATATCTCTCTCACTCACACACACACACAGATAATGTCTCTTTCTCATACGTACACACACAGAGATAATGTCTCTCCCACTCACACACACAGATAATGTCTCTCACACATTCACACACACAGAAATAATTTATTTCTCTCTCTCATACACAGAGTTAATGTCTCTCACACACACACACACAGATAATGTCTCCCTCTCACACTCACACACACAGATAATGTCTCTCTCTCTCACACACATACACACAGAGAAAATGTCTCTCTCTCACACACACACACAGATAATGTCTCTCTCTCACACACATACAAAGAGATAATGTCTCTCTCTCTCTCTCTCTCTCTCGCTCAAACACACAGAGATAATGTCTCTCTTTTTGACACATAGATATAATGACTCTCTCCCTCTTCTATCTCTCACACACAGAGATAATGCCACTCTCTCACACTCACACACACAGAGATAATGTATCTCTCTCACTCATACAAACAGAGATAATGTCTCTCTCACTCACACAGAGAGATAAAGTCTCTCCCACATTCACACACACAGAGATCATGTCTCACTCTCACACACAGAGATAACGTCTGTCTCACACACTGAGATAATGTCTCTCTCTCTTACTCTCTCTCACACACACACACACAGAGATAACGTCTCTGTCTCACACAAAGAGATAATGTCTCCCTCTCACACTCACACACACAGATATAATATCTCTCTCTCTCATTGACACACAGATATAATGACTCTCTCCCTCTTCTCTCTCTCACACACAGAGATAATGCCTTTCTCTCTCTCTTTCACACACACACAGATAATGTCTCTCCCTCACACACACACAGATAATGTCTCTTTCCCTCACACACTCACTGATATAATGTCTCTCTCTCTTTCAACCACAGAGATAATGAATCTCTCTCACACACACACAGAGATAATGTCTCTCTGTCTCAGTCATACACACACAGATAACGTCTCTGTCTCTCTCTCACACACACACACAGAAAATCTCTCTCACTCACACGAACACACACAGACATAATGTATCTCTCACTCACACACACAGAGATAATGTCTCTCTCACTCACACACATACACACAGAGAAAATGTCTCTCACTCACACACACACAGATAATTTCTCTCTCTCACACACAGAGATGATGTCTCTCTCTCTCTCTCTCTCTCTCTCGCTCTCTCTCATACAGAGGTAATTTCTCTCTCTCACACACAGATGATGTCTCTCTGTGTCTCACACACATACATAATGTCTCTCTCACACACACAGAGATACTTTCTATCACACTCACACACACACAGATAATGTCTCTCTCCCTAACACACACACACAGATAATGTCTCTATCTCTCTCTTTCACACACAGAGAAAATGACTCTCTCCCTCTTCTCTCACACACAGAGAAAATGTCTATCGCTCACGCACACACACAGAGAAAATGTCTCTCTCACTCACACACATATATAATGTCTCTCTAACATTCACACACACACAGATAACGTCTTTCTATCTGACGCACACAGAGATAAGGTCTCTCTCCCTGACACGCACAGAGAAAATGTCTCTCTCACACACAGAGATAATGTCTGTCTCACACACACACACAGTAATAATGTCTCTCTCTCAAACACACACAGATAATGTCTCTCTCTCTCACACACACATACAGAGATAATGTCTCTCACTCTCTCTCACACACAGAGATAGTGTCGCCCTCTCTCTCTCTCACACAGAGATAATGTCTCTCTCACACACACACAGATAATGACTCTCTCTCTCACTCACACAAACAGAGATAATGTCTCTCTCTTACACTCACACACACACAGATAATGTCTCTCTCACACACACACACTGAGAAAATATCTCTCTCACTCTCACACACACACAGAGATAATGTCTCTTTCTCATACGTACACACACAGAGATAATGTCTCTCCCACTCACACACACAGATAATGTCTATCACACATTCACACACACAGAAATAATTTCTTTCTCTCTCTCACACACAGAGTTAATGTCTCTCACACACACACAGATAATGTCTCCCTCTCACACTCACACACACAGACATAATGTCTCTCACTCACACACACACAGATAATGTCTCTCTCTCTCACACACACAGACTGTTAATGACTTTCTCACATACACATACAGAGATAATGTCTCTCTCTCACACACAGAGATAATCTCTCTCTCTCTCTCTCTCTCATACAGAGGTAATTTCTCTCTCTCACACACAGAGATAATCTCACTCTCTCTCTCTCTCTCTCTCTCATACAGGGGTAATTTCTCTCTCTCACACACAGATATGATGTCTCACTCTCTCTCTCTCTCTCTCTCTCTCTCTCTCTCTCATACAGAGGTAATTTCTCTCTCATACACTTAGATAATGTCTCTCTGACACACACAGAGATATTTTCTCTAACACTCACACACACACAGAGATAATGTCTCTATCTATCTCTTTCACACACAGAGAAAATGACTCTCTCCCTCTTCTCTCTCTCACACACAGAGATAATGTCCCTCTCACATTCACACACACAGAGATAATGCCTTTCTCTCTCACACACACAGAGATAATGTCTCTCTCTCACTCACAAACAGAGAGATCATGTCTCTCACTCACACACAGTGATAATGTCTGTCTCACACACTGAGATAATGTCTCTCTCCTCTCTCTCTCTCTCAAACACACAGAGATAATGTCTCTCTCTCACACTCACACACACAGTGATAATGTCTCTCTCTCTCACACACACAGACTGTTAATGACTTTCTCACATACACATACAGAGATAATGTCTCTCTCTCACACACAGAGATAATCTCTCTCTCTCTCTCTCTCATACAGAGGTAATTTCTCTCTCTCACACACAGAGATGATGTCTCACTCTCTCTCTCTCTCTCTCATACAGAGGTAATTTCTCTCTCTCACAGACAGAGATGATGTCTCTCTGTCTCTCACACACATAGATAATGTCTCTGTCACACACATGAGATATTTTCTCTCACACTCACACACACAGATAATGTCTCTCTCCCTAACACACACACAGAGTTAATGTCTCTATCTCTCTTTCACGCACAGAGAAAATGACTCTCTCTTTCACACACAGAGAAAATGACGCTCTCCCTCTTGCCTCTCTCACACACAGTGATAATGTCCCTCTCACATTCACACACACAGAGATAATGACTTTCTTTCTCACACACACAGAGATAATGTCTCTCTCTCACTCACACACACAGAGATCAAGTCTCACTCTCACACACAGAGATAATGTCTGTCTCACACACTGAGATAATGTCTCTCTCTCTCTCACTCTCACACTCACACACACAGTGATAATGTCTCTCTCTCACACACACACACACACAGATAATGTCTCTGTCTCTCACTCACACACACTGAGTTAATGACTTTCTCACATACACACAGATAATGTCTCTCTCACAAACAGAGAAAATCTCTCTCTCTCTCTCATACAGAGGTAATTTCTCTCTCTCACACACAGATATGATGTCTCACTCTCTCTCTCTCTCTCTCTCTCTCTCATACAGAGGTAATTTCTCTCTCTCACACACATAGATAAAATCTCTCTGACACACACAGAGATATTTTCTCTCACACTCACACACACAGATAATGTCTCTCTCCCTAACACACACACAGAGATAATGTCTCTATCTCTCTCTTTCACACACAGAGAAAATGACTCTCTCTTTCACAAACAGAGAAAATGACGCTCTCCCTCTTGCCTCTCTCACACACAGTGATAATGTCCCTTTCACATTCACACACACAGAGATAATGACTTTCTCTCTCACACACACAGAGATAATGTCTCTCTCTCACTCACACACACAGAGATCATGTCTCTCTCTCACACTCAGTGATAATGTCTGTCTCACACACTGAGATAATGTCTCTCTCCTCTCTCTCTCTCTCAAACACACAGAGATAATGTGTCTCTCTCACACACAGAGATAATGTCTCTCTCTCACACTCACACACACAGAGATAATGTCTCTCTCTCACACACAGAGGTAATGTCTCTCTCTCACTGACACACCCAGAGATAATGTCTCCCTCTCTTTCACACACACACTGATAATGTCTCTCTCACACACACACAGAGAGAAAATGTCTCTCTCTATCACACACACACAGATAATGTCTCTCACAAAAACACCCAGAGATAATGTCTCTCTCCCTCACACACACACACACACACACACAGAGATAATGTCTCTCTCACACACACACAGAGATAATGTCTCTCTCACACACACACACAGAGATAATGTCTCTCTCACTGACACACCCAGAGATAATGTCTCTCACATACACACACACACACAGATAATGTATCTCTCTCACTCATACAAACAGAGATAATGTCTCGCTCTGTCACTCCACACACAGTGATAATGTCTTTCTCTCAAACACACACACAGATAATGTCTCTCTCTCACTCTCACACACACACACAGATAATGTCTCTCTCTCATACGTACACACAGAGAAATAATGTCTCTCACTCACACACTGAGATAACGTCTCTCTCTCACACTCACACACACAGAGATAATGTATCTCTGTCACACTCACACACACAGAGATAATGTCTCTTCTCACACACAAAGATAATCTCTCTCTCTCTCTCACTCTCTCTCATACAGTGGTAATTTCTCTCTCACACACACAGAGATGATGTCTCTCTGTCTCTCACACACATAGATAATGTCTCTCTGTCACACACATGAGATATTTTCTCTCACACTCACACACACAGATAATGTCTCTCTCCCTAACACACACACAGAGATAATGTCTCTATCTCTCTCTTTCACACACAGAGAAAATGACTCTCTCTTTCACACACAGAGAAAATGACGCTCTCCCTCTTGCCTCTCTCACACACAGTGATAATGTCCCTCTCACATTCACACACACAGAGATAATGACTTTCTCTCTTACACACACAGACATAATGTCCCTCTCTCACACACACACACAGAGATCATGTCTCACTCACACACACAGAGATCATGTCTCACTCTCACACACAGAGATAATGTCTCTCTCTCTCTCTCTCAAATACAGAGGTAATTTCTCTCTCTCACACACATAGATAATGTGTCACTGTCACACACATGAGATATTTTCTCTCATACTCACACACACAGATAATGTCTCTCTCCCTAACACACACACAGAGATAATGTCTATATCTCTCTCTTTCACACACTTAGAAAATGACTCTCTCTTTCACACACAGAGAAAATGACGCTCTCCCTCTTGCCTCTCTCACACACAGTGATAATGTCCCTCTCACATTCACACACACAGAGATAATGACTTTCTCTCTCACACACACAGAGATAATGTCTCTCTCTCACTCACACACACAGAGATCATGTCTCACTCACACACACAGAGATCATGTCTCACTCTCACACACAGAGATAATGTCTGTCTCACACACCGAGATAATGTCTCTCTCTCACTCACACACACAGAGATCATGTCTCACTCTCACACACAGAGATAATGTCTGTCTCACACACTGAGATAATGTCTCTCTCCCTCTCTCTCTCACACACACACACACACAGATAATGTCTCTGTCTCTCACTCACACACACTCAGTTAATGACTTTCTCACATACACATACAGAGATAATGTCTCTCTCTCACACACAGAGATAATCTCACTCTCTCTCTCTCTCTCTCTCTCATACAGGGGTAATTTCTCTCTCTCACACACAGATATGATGTCTCACTCTCTCTCTCTCTCTCTCTCTCTCTCTCTCTCTCATACAGAGGTAATTTCTCTCTCATACACATAGATAATGTCTCTCTGACACACACAGAGATATTTTCTCTAACACTCACACACACACAGAGATAATGTCTCTATCTATCTCTTTCACACACAGAGAAAATGACTCTCTCCCTCTTCTCTCTCTCACACACAGAGATAATGTCCCTCTCACATTCACACACACAGAGATAATGCCTTTCTCTCTCACACACACAGAGATAATGTCTCTCTCTCACTCACAAACAGAGAGATCATGTCTCTCACTCACACACAGTGATAATGTCTGTCTCACACACTGAGATAATGTCTCTCTCCTCTCTCTCTCTCTCAAACACACAGAGATAATGTCTCTCTCTCACACTCACACACACAGTGATAATGTCTCTCTCTCACACACAGAGGTAATGTCTCTCTCTCACTGACACACCCAGAGATAATGTCTCTCTCTCTTTCACACACACACTGATAATGTCTCTCTCACAAAAAAAGAGATAAAATCTCTCACAAAAACACCCAGAGATAATGTCTCTCTCCCTCACACACACACACACACAGAGATAATGTCCATCTCACACACACACACAGAGATAATGACTCTTTCTCACTGACACACCCAGAGATAATGTCTCTCACACACACACACACACACACACACACACACACACACACACAATGTCTCTGTCTTTCACTCACAACTCTGTTAATGACTTTCTCACATACACATACAGAGATAATATCTCTCTCTCACACACAGAGATGATGTCTCACTCTCTCTCTCTCTCTCTCTCTCTCTCTCATACAGTGGTAATTTTTCTCTCTCACACACAGAGATGATGTCTCACTCTCTCTCTCTCTCTCTCTCATACAGAGGTAATTTCTCTCTCACACACACAGAGATGATGTCTCTCTGTCTCTCACACACATAGATAATGACTCTCTGTCACACACATGAGATATTTTCTCTCACACACACACACACAGATAATGTCTCTCACCCTAACACACACACAGAGAAAATGACGCTCTCCCTCTTGCCTCTCTCACACACAGTGATAATGTCCCTCTCACTCACACACAGAGATAATGTCTGTCTGACACACAGAGATAATGTCTCTCTTTCACACACACACACAGATAATGTCTCTCTTTCACACACACACACAGATAATGTCTCTCTTTCACACACACACACAGATAATGTCTCTCTCTCACACACAAACAGAGATAATGTCTCTCACACATTCACACACACAAAGATAATGTCTCTCTCTTTGACACACAGATATAATGACTCTCTCTCTCTCACACAGAGAGATAATGTCTCTCTCGCACATACACACACACACACAGATAATGTCTCTATCACACACACAGCGAGAGATAATGTCTCTCTCACAAACACAGAGAGAGATAATGACTCTCTCTCACACTCACACACAGAGAGATAATGTCTCTCTCTCTCTCTCACACACACACAATGTCTCTCTCTCTCTCACACACACAAACAGATAATGTCTCTCTCTCTCACTCACACACACAGAGATAATGTCCCTCTCACTCACACACAGAGATAATGTCTGTCTGACACACAGAGATAATGTCTCTCTTTCACACACACACACAGATAATGTCTCTCTTTCACACACACACACAGATAATGTCTCTCTCTCACACACAAACAGAGATAATGTCTCTCCCACATTCACACACACAAAGATAATGTCTCTCTCTTTGACACACAGATATAATGACTCTCTCTCTCACACACAGAGAGATAATGTCTCTCTCGCACATACACACACACACACAGAGATAATGTATCTCTCACACACACAGCGAGAGATAATGTCTCTCTCACAAACACAGAGAGAGATAATGACTCTCTCTCACACTCACACACAGAGAGATAATGTCTCTCTCTCTCTCACACACACAATGTCTCTCTCTCTCTCACACACACAAACAGATAATGTCTCTCTCTCTCACTCACACACACAGAGATAATGTCCCTCTCACTCACACACAGAGATAATGTCTGTCTGACACACAGAGATAATGTCTCTCTTTCACACACACACACAGATAATGTCTCTCTTTCACACACACACACAGATAATGTCTCTCTTTCACACACACACACAGATAATGTCTCTCTCTCACACACAAACAGAGATAATGTCTCTCCCACATTCACACACACAAAGATAATGTCTCTCTCTTTGACACACAGATATAATGACTCTCTCTCTCACACACAGAGAGATAATGTCTCTCTCGCACATACACACACACACACAGAGATAATGTATCTCTCACACACACAGCGAGAGATAATGTCTCTCTCACAAACACAGAGAGAGATAATGACTCTCTCTCACACTCACACACAGAGAGATAATGTCTCTCTCTCTCTCACACACACACAGAGATAATATCTCTCTCAGTCACACACAGAGATAATGTCTCTCCCACATTCACACACACAGATATAATGACTCTCTCTCTCACACACACAGATAATGTCTCTCTCTCACTGACACACCCAGACATAATGTCTCTCTCACTCTCTCTCACACACACACACACACACAATGTCTCTCTCTCTCACTCATACAAACAGAGATAATGTCTCGCTCTGTCACTCCACACACAGAGATAATGTCTCTCTCTCACACACACACCCAGATAATGTCTCTCTCACACGCAGAGATAATGTTTCTCTCTCATACACAGTAACAATGTCTCTCCCTCACACTCACAGGCACAGAGATAATGTCGCTCTATCACACTCACACACACACAGATAATGTCTCTCGCTCTCACACACACACAGAGATAATGTCTCTCTCCCTCACACACACACACAGAGATAATGTCTCTCTCTCACACACAGAGATAATGTCTCTCTCTCACTGACACAACCAGAGATAATGTTTCTCTCTCTCACACACACACAATGTTTCTCTCTCTCACACACACACAGAGATAATGTCTCTCACTCTGTCGCTCACACACACAGAGATAATCTCTCTCTCGCTCACACAAACACACATAGAGATAATGTCTCTCTCACTAACACAAACAGATAATGTCTCTCTCTCACTCTCACTCACACAAAGAGATAATGTCTCTCTCTCTCACTCATACAAACAGAGATAATGTCTCGCTCTGTCAATCCACACACAGAGATAATGTCTCTCTCTCACACACACACCCAGATAATGTCTCTCTTTCACTCTCACACACACATCCAGATAATGTCTCTCTCTCACACAGAGATAAGGTTTCTCTCTCACACACAGAAATAATGTCTCTCTCTCTCGCACACACACACAGAGATAATGTCTCTCTCTCTCTCTCGTCACACACACAGAGATAATGACTTTCTCTCTCACACACACAGAGATAATGTCTCTCTCTCACTCACACACACAGAGATAATGTCCCTCTCACTCACACACAGAGATAATGTCTGTCTGACACACAGAGATAATGTCTCTCTTTCACACACACACACAGATAATGTCTCTCTTTCACACACACACACAGATAATGTCTCTCTTTCACACACACACACAGATAATGTCTCTCTCTCACACACAAACAGAGATAATGTCTCTCACACATTCACACACACAAAGATAATGTCTCTCTCTTTGACACACAGATATAATGACTCTCTCTCTCTCACACAGAGAGATAATGTCTCTCTCGCACATACACACACACACACAGATAATGTCTCTATCACACACACAGCGAGAGATAATGTCTCTCTCACAAACACAGAGAGAGATAATGACTCTCTCTCACACTCACACACAGAGAGATAATGTCTCTCTCTCTCTCTCACACACACACAATGTCTCTCTCTCTCTCACACACACAAACAGATAATGTCTCTCTCTCTCACTCACACACACAGAGATAATGTCCCTCTCACTCACACACAGAGATAATGTCTGTCTGACACACAGAGATAATGTCTCTCTTTCACACACACACACAGATAATGTCTCTCTTTCACACACACACACAGATAATGTCTCTCTCTCACACACAAACAGAGATAATGTCTCTCCCACATTCACACACACAAAGATAATGTCTCTCTCTTTGACACACAGATATAATGACTCTCTCTCTCACACACAGAGAGATAATGTCTCTCTCGCACATACACACACACACACAGAGATAATGTATCTCTCACACACACAGCGAGAGATAATGTCTCTCTCACAAACACAGAGAGAGATAATGACTCTCTCTCACACTCACACACAGAGAGATAATGTCTCTCTCTCTCTCACACACACACAGAGATAATATCTCTCTCAGTCACACACAGAGATAATGTCTCTCCCACATTCACACACACAGATATAATGACTCTCTCTCTCACACACACAGATAATGTCTCTCTCTCACTGACACACCCAGACATAATGTCTCTCTCACTCTCTCTCACACACACACACACACACACACAATGTCTCTCTCTCTCACTCATACAAACAGAGATAATGTCTCGCTCTGTCACTCCACACACAGAGATAATGTCTCTCTCTCACACACACACCCAGATAATGTCTCTCTCACACGCAGAGATAATGTTTCTCTCTCATACACAGTAACAATGTCTCTCCCTCACACTCACAGGCACAGAGATAATGTCGCTCTATCACACTCACACACACACAGATAATGTCTCTCGCTCTCACACACACACAGAGATAATGTCTCTCTCCCTCACACACACACACAGAGATAATGTCTCTCTCTCACACACAGAGATAATGTCTCTCTCTCACTGACACAACCAGAGATAATGTTTCTCTCTCTCACACACACACAATGTTTCTCTCTCTCACACACACACAGAGATAATGTCTCTCACTCTGTCGCTCACACACACAGAGATAATCTCTCTCTCGCTCACACAAACACACATAGAGATAATGTCTCTCTCACTAACACAAACAGATAATGTCTCTCTCTCACTCTCACTCACACAAAGAGATAATGTCTCTCTCTCTCACTCATACAAACAGAGATAATGTCTCGCTCTGTCAATCCACACACAGAGATAATGTCTCTCTCTCACACACACACCCAGATAATGTCTCTCTTTCACTCTCACACACACATCCAGATAATGTCTCTCTCTCACACAGAGATAAGGTTTCTCTCTCACACACAGAAATAATGTCTCTCTCTCTCGCACACACACAGAGATAATGTCTCTCTCTCTCTCTCGTCACACACACAGAGATAACGTCTCCCTCTTTGACACACATACATAATGACTTTTTCCCTCTTCTCTCTCTCACACACACACACACACACACACACACACACACACACAGATAATATCTCTGTCTCACACACACATTGTGATAATGTCTCTCTCTTACACTCACACACACACAGATAATGTCTCTCTCCCTCACACACAAACAGAGAAAATGTCTCTCTCTCTCACACACACACAGAGATAATGTCTCTCTCAGTCACACACAGAGATAATGTCTCTTCCACATTGACACACACAGAGATAATGTCTTTCTCTCTCACGCACACAGAGATAAGGTCTCTCACACACACAAACACAGATAATGTCTCTCTCTCTCACACACACAAACAGAGATATGTCTCTCTCTCTCTCTCACTCACAAAGATAATGTCTCTCTCTCACACACAGAGATAATGCCTTTCTCTCTCCCACACACACACACACACACAGATAATGTCTCTCTCTCACTCACACACACACACAGAAAATGTCTCTCTCACACACACACAGAGATAATGTCCCTCTCACTCACACAAACAGATAATGTCTCTCTCTCACTGTCACTAACATACACAGATAATGTCTCTGCCTCTCAATCACACACACTGAGTTAATGACTCTCTCTCACACACACACACACACACACAATGTCTCTCTCTCTCACTCATACAAACAGAGATAATGTCTCGCTCTGTCACTCCACACACAGAGATAATGTCTCTCTCTCACACACACACCCAGATAATGTCTCTCTCACACGCAGAGATAATGTTTCTCTCTCATACACAGTAATAATGTCTCTCCCTCACACTCACAGGCACAGAGATAATGTCGCTCTATCACACTCACACACACACAGATAATGTCTCTCGCTCTCACACACACACAGAGATAATGTCTCTCTCCCTCACACACACACACAGAGATAATGTCTCTCTCTCACACACAGAGATAATGTCTCTCTCTCACTGACACAACCAGAGATAATGTCTCTCTCTCTCACACACACACAATGTTTCTCTCTCTCACACACACACAGAGATAATGTCTCTCACTCTGTCGCTCACACACACAGAGATAATCTCTCTCTTGCTCACACAAACACACATAGAGATAATGTCTCTCTCACTAACACAAACAGATAATGTCTCTCTCTCACTCTCACTCACACAAACAGATAATGTCTCTCTCTCTCACTCATACAAACAGAGATAATGTCTCGCTCTGTCAATCCACACACAGAGATAATGTCTCTCTCTCACACACACACCCAGATAATGTCTCTCTTTCACTCTCACACACACATCCAGATAATGTCTCTCTCTCACACAGAGATAAGGTTTCTCTCTCACACACAGAAATAATGTCTCTCTCTCTCGCACACACACACAGAGATAATGTCTCTCTCTCTCTCGTCACACACACAGAGATAACGTCTCCCTCTTTGACACACATACATAATGACTTTTTCCCTCTTCTCTCTCTCTCACACACACACACACACACACACACACACACAGATAATATCTCTGTCTCACACACACACTGTGATAATGTCTCTCTCTTACACTCACACACACACAGATAATGTCTCTCTCCCTCACACACAAACAGAGAAAATGTCTCTCTCTCTCACACACACACAGAGATAATGTCTCTCTCAGTCACACACAGAGATAATGTCTCTTCCACATTGACACACACAGAGATAATGTCTTTCTCTCTCACGCACACAGAGATAAGGTCTCTCACACACACAAACACAGATAATGTCTCTCTCTCTCACACACACAAACAGAGATATGTCTCTCTCTCTCTCTCACTCACAAAGATAATGTCTCTCTCTCACACACAGAGATAATGCCTTTCTCTCTCCCACACACACACACACACACAGATAATGTCTCTCTCTCACTCACACACACACACAGAAAATGTCTCTCTCACACACACACAGAGATAATGTCCCTCTCACTCACACAAACAGATAATGTCTCTCTCTCACTGTCACTAACATACACAGATAATGTCTCTGCCTCTCAATCACACACACTGAGTTCATGAATCTCTCTCACACACACACACACACAGAGATATTGTCTCTCTCTCACACACACACACAGATAATGTCTCTCTCTCACACAGAGATAATGTCTCTCTCCCTCACACATAAACAGAGAAAATGTCTCTCTCTCTCACACACACAGAGAAAATGTCACTCTCTCACACACACCGAGATGATGTCTCACTCTCTCTCTCTCACACACACAGATAATGTCTCTCTCCCTCACACATTCAAAGAGATAATGTCTCTCTTTCTGTCGCTCAGACACACAGAGATAATCTCTCTACTCACACGAGCACACACAGAGATAATGTCTCTCTCACTCACGCACAGAGATAATGTCTCTCCCACATTCACACACACAGAGATAATGTCTTTCTCTCTCACGCACACAGAGATAAGGTCTCTCACACACACAATCACAGATAATGTCTCTCTCTCTCACACACACACACACAGATAATGTCTCTCTCTCTCCCTCTCGCACACACAAACAAAGATGGCGTCTCTCTCACATTCACCCTTACAGAGATAATGTCTTTCACTCTTGCGCACACAGAGATAATGTCTCTCTCTTTGACACACAGATATAATGACTCTCTCTCTCACACACAGATATTATGCCTTTCTCTCTCACACACACACACACACACACAGAAAATGTCTCTGTCTCTCACTCACACACACTGAGTTAATGACTCTCTCACACACACACACAGAGATAATGTCTCTCTCACACACACACATACACACAGAGATAATGTCTCTCTCTCACACACAGAGATAATGTCTCTCTCTCACTGACACACCCAGAGATAATGTCTCTCTCTCTCTCTCACACACACACAGATAATCTCTCTTGCTCACACAAACACACATAGAGATAATGTCTCTCTCACTCACACAAACAGATAATGTCTCTCTCTCTCACTCATACAAACAGAGATAATGTCTCGCTCAGTCACTCCACACACAGAGATAATATCTCTATCACACACACACACACAGAGATAATGTCTCTCTCAGTCACACACAGAGATAATGTCTCTCCCACATTCACACACACAGAGATAATGTCTTTCTCTCTCACACACACAGAGATAAGGTCTCTCACACACACAAAAACACAGATAATGTCTCTCTCTCTCACACACACTCAGAGATAATGTCTCTCTCTCTCCCTCTCGCTCACACACACAGCGATAATGTCTCTCTCTCACACACACACTGAGATAATGTCTCTCTCTCACACACACACACACTAAGATAATGTATCTGTCTCTCACTCACACACACTGTTAATGACTCTCTCACACACACTCAGAGAGATAATGTCGCTCTCACACACACACACACACACACACACACACACAGATAATCTCTCTCTCTCACTCTCACACACACACACAGATAATTTCTCTCTCTCACCCTCACACACACAGAGATAATGTCTCTCTCTCACACACAGAGATAATGTCTCTCTCTCACACACACACAATGTCTCTCTCTCACACACAAACCCAGATAATGTCTCTCTCTTACACAGAGATAATGTCTCTCCCTCACTCTCACACGCACAGAGATAATGTCTCTCTCTCTCTCGCTCATACACACAGAGACATTCTCTCTACTCACACGAACACACACAGAGATAATGTCTCTGACTCACTCTTACACACACACAGATAATTTCTCTCTCTCTCACACACACAATGTCTCTCTCTCACACACACACCCAGATAATGTCTCTCTCTTACACAGAGATAATGTCTCTCCCTCACTCTCACACGCACAGAGATAATGTCTCTCTCTCTCTCGCTCATACACACAGAGACATTCTCTCTACTAACACGAACACACACAGAGATAATGTCTCTGACTCACTCTTACACACACACAGATAATTTCTCTCTCTCTCACACACACGCAGAGATAATGTCTCTCTCTCTCGCACTCACACACACAGAGATAATGTCTCTCTCTCTCTCTCGCTCTCACACACAGAGATAATGCCTCTCTCTCTCTCTCTCTCACACACACACACACACACACACACACACACACACACACACACACACACACACACACAGATAATATCTCTGTCTCACACACAAACTGAGATAATGTCTCTCTCTTACACTCACACACACACAGATAATGTCTCTCTCCCTCACACACAAACAGAGAAAATGTCTCTCTCTCTCACACACACAGAGATAATGTCTCTCTCAGTCACACACAGAGATAATGTCTCTCCCACATTCACACACACAGAGATCATATCTTTCACTCTCGCGCACACAGAGATAAGGTCTCTCTCTCTCACACACAGAGATAATGTCTCTCTCTCACAATCACACGCACAGAGATAATGTCTCTCTCTCACTCTCACACACACAGAGATATGTCTCTCTCTCACACTCACACACACAGAGATAATGTCTCTTCTCTCTCACACACACACACACAATGTCTCTCTCTCTCACACACACACAGATAATGTCTCTCTCTCTCACACACAAACGGAGAAAAAGTCTCTCTCTCTAACACACACAGAGATAATGTCTCTCTCACACACACACAGAGATAATGTCTCTCTCTCTCTCTCTCTCGCTTACACACACCGAGATAATGTTTCTCTCTTTGACACACAGATATAATGACTCCCTCTTCTCTCTCTCACACACAGAGATAATGTCTGTCTCACACACTGAGAAAATGTCTCTCTCTCTCTCCCTCTCTCTCACACACACACACAGAGATAATGTCTCTCTCTCACACACAGAGATAATGTCTCTCTCTCACCGACACACCCAGAGATAATGTATCTCTCTCTCTTTCACACACACACTGATAATGTCTCTCTCACACACACACAGAGATAATGTCTCTCTCCCTCACACACACTCACACACACAGAGATAATGTCTCTCTCTCACACAGAGATAAGGTTTCTCTCTCACACACAGAAATAATGTCTCTCTCTCTCACACACACACACAGAGATAATGTCTCTCTCTCTCTCTCTCTCTCTCTCTCGTCACACGCACAGAGATAATGTCTCCTTCTTTGACACACATACATAATGACTCTTTCCCTCTTCTCTCACACACACACACACACAAACACACACACAGATAATATCTCTGTCTCACACACACACTGAGATAATGTCTCTCTCTTACACTCACACACACACAGATAATGTCTCTCTCCCTCACACACAAACAGAAAAAATGTCTCTCTCTCTCACACACACACAGAGATTATGCCTTTCTCTCTCACACACACACACACACACAGAAAATGTCTCTGTCTCTCACTCACACACACTGAGTTAATGACTCTCTCACACACACACACAGAGATAATGTCTCTCTCACACACACACACACACACACAGAAATAATGTCTCTCTCTCACACACAGAGATAATGTCTCTCTCTCACTGACACACCCAGAGATAATGTCTCTCTCTCTCTCTCACACACACAGAGATAATCTCTCTTGCTCACACAAACACACATAGAGATAATGTCTCTCTCACTCACACAAACAGATAATGTCTCTCTCTCTCACTCATACAAACAGAGATAATGTTTCGCTCAGTCACTCCACACACAGAGATAATATCTCTCTCACACACACACACAGAGATAATGTCTCTCTCAGTCACACACAGAGATAATGTCTCTCCCACATGCACACACACAGAGATAATGTCTTTCTCTCTCACGCACACAGAGATAAGGTCTCTCACACACACAAAAACACAGATAATGTCTCTCTCTCTCACACACACTCAGGGATAATGTCTCTCTCTCTCCCTCTCACTCACACACACAGAGATAATGTCTCTCTCTCACACACACACTGAGATAATGTCTCTCTCTCACACACACACACTGAGTTAATGACTCTCTCACACACACACACAGAGATAATGTCGATCTCACACACACACACACACACACACACACACACAGATAATCTCTCTCTCTCACTCTCACACACACACACAGATAATTTCTCTGTCTCACACACACACTGAGATAATGTCTCTCTCTTACACTCACACACACACAGATAATGTCTCTCTCCCTCACACACAAACAGAAAAAATGTCTCTCTCTCTCACACACACACAGAGATTATGCCTTTCTCTCTCACACACACACACACAGAAAATGTCTCTGTCTCTCACTCACACACACTGAGTTAATGACTCTCTCACACACACACACAGAGATAATGTCTCTCTCACACACACACACACACACACAGAGATAATGTCTCTCTCTCACACACAGAGATAATGTCTCTCTCTCACTGACACACCCAGAGATAATGTCTCTCTCTCTCTCTCACACACACAGAGATAATCTCTCTTGCTCACACAAACACACATAGAGATAATGTCTTTCTCACTCACACAAACAGATAATGTCTCTCTCTCTCACTCATACAAACAGAGATAATGTCTCGCTCAGTCACTCCACACACAGAGATAATATCTCTCTCACACACACACACAGAGATAATGTCTCTCTCAGTCACACACAGAGATAATGTCTCTCCCACATTCACACACACAGAGATAATGTCTTTCTCTCTCACGCACACAGAGATAAGGTCTCTCACACACACAAAAACACAGATAATGTCTCTCTCACACACACTCAGAGATAATGTCTCTCTCTCCCTCTCACTCACACACACAGAGATAATGTCTCTCTCTCACACACAGAGATAATGTCTCTCTCTCACTGACACACCCAGAGATAATGTCTCTCTCTCTCTCTCACACACACAGAGATAATCTCTCTTGCTCACACAAACACACATAGAGATAATGTCTTTCTCACTCACACAAACAGATAATGTCTCTCTCTCTCACTCATACAAACAGAGATAATGTCTCGCTCAGTCACTCCACACACAGAGATAATATCTCTCTCACACACACACACAGAGATAATGTCTCTCTCAGTCACACACAGAGATAATGTCTCTCCCACATTCACACACACAGAGATAATGTCTTTCTCTCTCACGCACACAGAGATAAGGTCTCTCACACACACAAAAACACAGATAATGTCTCTCTCACACACACTCAGAGATAATGTCTCTCTCTCCCTCTCACTCACACACACAGAGATAATGTCTCTCTCTCACACACACACTGAGATAATGTCTCGCTCTCACTCACACACACTGAGTTAATGACTCTCTCACACACACACAGAGAGATAATGTCGCTCTCACACACACACACACACACACAGATAATCTCTCTCTCTCTCACTCTCACACACACACACAGATAATTTCTCTCTCTCACACTCACACACAGAGATAATGTCTCTCTCTCACACACAGAGATAATGTCTCTCTCTCACACACACACAATGTCTCTCTCTCACACACACACCCAGATAATGTCTCTCTCTTACACAGAGATAATGTCTCTCCCTCACTCTCACACGCACAGAGATAATGTCTCTCTCTCTCTCGCTCATACACACAGAGACATTCTCTCAACTCACACGAACACACACAGAGATAATGTCTCTGACTCACTCTTACACACACACAGATAATGTCTCTCTCCCTCACACACAAACAGAGAAAATGTCTCTCTCTCTCACACACACACAGAGATAATGTCTCTCTCAGTCACACACAGAGATAATGTCTCTTCCACATTGACACACACAGAGATAATGTCTTTCTCTCTCACGCACACAGAGATAAGGTCTCTCACACACACAAACACAGATAATGTCTCTCTCTCTCACACACACAAACAGAGATATGTCTCTCTCTCTCTCTCACTCACAAAGATAATGTCTCTCTCTCACACACAGAGATAATGCCTTTCTCTCTCCCACACACACACACACACACACAGATAATGTCTCTCTCTCACTCACACACACACACAGAAAATGTCTCTCTCACACACACACAGAGATAATGTCCCTCTCACTCACACAAACAGATAATGTCTCTCTCTCACTGTCACTAACATACACAGATAATGTCTCTGCCTCTCAATCACACACACTGAGTTAATGACTCTCTCTCACACACACACACACACACACACAATGTCTCTCTCTCTCACTCATACAAACAGAGATAATGTCTCGCTCTGTCACTCCACACACAGAGATAATGTCTCTCTCTCACACACACACCCAGATAATGTCTCTCTCACACGCAGAGATAATGTTTCTCTCTCATACACAGTAATAATGTCTCTCCCTCACACTCACAGGCACAGAGATAATGTCGCTCTATCACACTCACACACACACAGATAATGTCTCTCGCTCTCACACACACACAGAGATAATGTCTCTCTCCCTCACACACACACACAGAGATAATGTCTCTCTCTCACACACAGAGATAATGTCTCTCTCTCACTGACACAACCAGAGATAATGTCTCTCTCTCTCACACACACACAATGTTTCTCTCTCTCACACACACACAGAGATAATGTCTCTCACTCTGTCGCTCACACACACAGAGATAATCTCTCTCTCGCTCACACAAACACACATAGAGATAATGTCTCTCTCACTAACACAAACAGATAATGTCTCTCTCTCACTCTCACTCACACAAACAGATAATGTCTCTCTCTCTCACTCATACAAACAGAGATAATGTCTCGCTCTGTCAATCCACACACAGAGATAATGTCTCTCTCTCACACACACACCCAGATAATGTCTCTCTTTCACTCTCACACACACATCCAGATAATGTCTCTCTCTCACACAGAGATAAGGTTTCTCTCTCACACACAGAAATAATGTCTCTCTCTCTCGCACACACACACAGAGATAATGTCTCTCTCTCTCTCGTCACACACACAGAGATAACGTCTCCCTCTTTGACACACATACATAATGACTTTTTCCCTCTTCTCTCTCTCACACACACACACACACACACACACACACACACACAGATAATATCTCTGTCTCACACACACACTGTGATAATGTCTCTCTCTTACACTCACACACACACAGATAATGTCTCTCTCCCTCACACACAAACAGAGAAAATGTCTCTCTCTCTCACACACACACAGAGATAATGTCTCTTCCACATTGACACACACAGAGATAATGTCTTTCTCTCTCACGCACACAGAGATAAGGTCTCTCACACACACACACACAGATAATGTCTCTCTCTCACACACACACACACACAGATAATGTCTCTCTCTCTCCCTCTCGCACACACAAACAAAGATGGCGTCTCTCTCACATTCACCCTTACAGAGATAATGTCTTTCACTCTTGCGCACACAGAGATAATGTCTCTCTCTTTGACACACAGATATAATGACTCTCTCTCTCACACACAGAGATTATGCCTTTCTCTCTCACACACACACACACACACACAGAAAATGTCTCTGTCTCTCACTCACACACACTGAGTTAATGACTCTCTCACACACACACACAGAGATAATGTCTCTCTCACACACACACATACACACAGAGATAATGTCTCTCTCTCACACACAGAGATAATGTCTCTCTCTCACTGACACACCCAGAGATAATGTCTCTCTCTCTCTCTCACACACACACAGATAATCTCTCTTGCTCACACAAACACACATAGACATAATGTCTCTCTCACTCACACAAACAGATAATGTCTCTCTCTCTCACTCATACAAACAGAGGTAATGTCTCGCTCAGTCACTCCACACACAGAGATAATATCTCTATCACACACACACACAGAGATAATGTCTCTCTCAGTCACACACAGAGATAATGTCCCTCCCACATTCACACACACAGAGATAATGTCTTTCTCTCTCACGCACACAGAGATAAGGTCTCTCACACACACAAAAACACAGATAATGTCTCTCTCTCTCACACACACTCAGAGATAATGTCTCTCTCTCTCCCTCTCGCTCACACACACAGCGATAATGTCTCTCTCTCACACACACACTGAGATAATGTCTCTCTCTCACACACACACACACTAAGATAATGTATCTGTCTCTCACTCACACACACTTTTAATGACTCTCTCACACACACTCAGAGAGATAATGTCGCTCTCACACACACACACACACACACACACACACAGATAATCTCTCTCTCTCTCACTCTCACACACACACACAGATAATTTCTCTCTCTCACCCTCACACACACAGAGATAATGTCTCTCTCTCACACACAGAGATAATGTCTCTCTCTCACACACACACAATGTCTCTCTCTCACACACACACCCAGATAATGTCTCTCTCTTACACAGAGATAATGTCTCTCCCTCACTCTCACACGCACAGAGATAATGTCTCTCTCTCTCTCGCTCATACACACAGAGACATTCTCTCTACTCACACGAACACACACAGAGATAATGTCTCTGACTCACTCTTACACACACACAGATAATTTCTCTCTCTCTCACACACACAATGTCTCTCTCTCACACACACACCCAGATAATGTCTCTCTCTTACACAGAGATAATGTCTCTCCCTCACTCTCACACGCACAGAGATAATGTCTCTCTCTCTCTCGCTCATACACACAGAGACATTCTCTCTACTCACACGAACACACACAGAGATAATGTCTCTGACTCACTCTTACACACACACAGATAATTTCTCTCTCTCTCACACACACACAGAGATAATGTCTCTCTCTCTCGCGCTCACACACACAGAGATAATGTCTCTCTCTCTCTCTCGCTCTCACACACAGAGATAATGCCTCTCTCTCTCTCTCTCACACACACACACACACACACACACACACACACACACACACACACACACACACACACAGATAATATCTCTGTCTCACACACAAACTGAGATAATGTCTCTCTCTTACACTCACACACACACAGATAATGTCTCTCTCCCTCACACACAAACAGAGAAAATGTCTCTCTCTCTCACACACACAGAGATAATGTCTCTCTCAGTCACACACAGAGATAATGTCTCTCCCACATTCACACACACAGAGATCATATCTTTCACTCACGCGCACACAGAGATAAGGTCTCTCTCTCTCACACACAGAGATAATGTCTCTCTCTCACAATCACACGCACAGAGATAATGTCTCTCTCTCACTCTCACACACACAGAGATATGTCTCTATCTCACACTCACACACACAGAGATAATGTCTCTTCTCTCTCACACACACACACACACAATGTCTCTCTCTCTCACACACACACAGATAATGTCTCTCTCTCTCACACACAAACGGAGAAAAAGTCTCTCTCTCTAACACACACAGAGATAATGTCTCTCTCACACACACACAGAGATAATGTCTCTCTCTCTCTCTCTCTCTCGCTTACACACACAGAGATAATGTTTCTCTCTTTGACACACAGATATAATGACTCCCTCTTCTCTCTCTCACACACAGAGATAATGTCTGTCTCACACACTGAGAAAATGTCTCTCTCTCTCTCCCTCTCTCTCACACACACACACAGAGATAATGTCTCTCTCTCACACACAGAGATAATGTCTCTCTCTCACCGACACACCCAGAGATAATGTATCTCTCTCTCTTTCACACACACACTGATAATGTCTCTCTCACACACACACAGAGATAATGTCTCTCTCCGTCACACACACTCACACACACAGAGATAATGTCTCTCTCACACACAGAGATAAGGTTTCTCTCTCACACACAGAAATAATGTCTCTCTCTCTCACACACACACACAGAGATAATGTCTCTCTCTCTCTCTCTCTCTCTCTCTCTCTCGTCACACGCACAGAGATAATGTCTCCTTCTTTGACACACATACATAATGACTCTTTCCCTCTTCTCTCACACACACACACACACACACACACAAACACACACACAGATAATATCTCTGTCTCACACACACACTGAGATAATGTCTCTCTCTTACACTCACACACACACAGATAATGTCTCTCTCCCTCACACACAAACAGAAAAAATGTCTCTCTCTCTCACACACACACAGAGATTATGCCTTTCTCTCTCACACACACACACACACACAGAAAATGTCTCTGTCTCTCACTCACACACACTGAGTTAATGACTCTCTCACACACACACACACACAGAGATAATGTCTCTCTCACACACACACACACACAGAGATAATGTCTCTCTCTCACACACAGAGATAATGTCTCTCTCTCACTGACACACCCAGAGATAATGTCTCTCTCTCTCTCTCACACACACAGAGATAATCTCTCTTGCTCACACAAACACACATAGAGATAATGTCTCTCTCACTCACACAAACAGATAATGTCTCTCTCTCTCACTCATACAAACAGAGATAATGTCTCGCTCAGTCACTCCACACACAGAGATAATATCTCTCTCACACACACACACAGAGATAATGTCTCTCTCAGTCACACACAGAGATAATGTCTCTCCCACATGCACACACTCAGAGATAATGTCTTTCTCTCTCACGCACACAGAGATAAGGTCTCTCACACACACAAAAACACAGATAATGTCTCTCTCTCTCACACACACTCAGGGATAATGTCTCTCTCTCTCCCTCTCACTCACACACACAGAGATAATGTCTCTCTCTCACACACACACTGAGATAATGTCTCTCTCTCACACACACACACTGAGTTAATGACTCTCTCACACACACACACAGAGATAATGTCGATCTCACAAACACACACACACACACACACACAGATAATCTCTCTCTCTCACTCTCACACACACACACAGATAATTTCTCTGTCTCACACACACACTGAGATAATGTCTCTCTCTTACACTCACACACACACAGATAATGTCTCTCTCCCTCACACACAAACAGAAAAAATGTCTCTCTCTCTCACACACACACAGAGATTATGCCTTTCTCTCTCACACACACACACACAGAAAATGTCTGTCTCTCACTCACACACACTGAGTTAATGACTCTCTCACACACACACGCAGAGATGTCTCTCTCTCACACACACACACACACACACACAGAGATAATGTCTCTCTCTCACACACAGAGATAATGTCTCTCTCTCACTGACACACCCAGAGATAATGTCTCTCTCTCTCTCTCTCACACACACAGAGATAATCTCTCTTGCTCACACAAACACACATAGAGATAATGTCTTTCTCACTCACACAAACAGATAATGTCTCTCTCTCTCACTCATACAAACAGAGATAATGTCTCGCTCAGTCACTCCACACACAGAGATAATATCTCTCTCACACACACACACAGAGATAATGTCTCTCTCAGTCACACACAGAGATAATGTCTCTTCCACATTCACACACACAGAGATAATGTCTTTCTCTCTCACGCACACAGAGATAAGGTCTCTCACACACACAAAAACACAGATAATGTCTCTCTCTCTCACACACACTCAGAGATAATGTCTCTCTCTCCCTCTCACTCACACACACAGAGATAATGTCTCTCTCTCACACACACACTGAGATAATGTCTCGCTCTCACTCACACACACTGAGTTAATGACTCTCTCACACACACACACAGAGATAATGTCGCTCTCACACACACACACACACACACACACACAGATAATCTCTCTCTCTCTCACTCTCACACACACACACACAGATAATTTCTCTCTCTCACACTCACACACAGAGATAATGTCTCTCTCTCACACACAGAGATAATGTCTCTCTCTCACACACACACAATGTCTCTCTCTCACACACACACCCAGATAATGTCTCTCTCTTACACAGAGATAATGTCTCTCCCTCACTCTCACACGCACAGAGATAATGTCTCTCTCTCTCTCGCTCATACACACAGAGACATTCTCTCTACTCACACGAACACACACAGAGATAATGTCTCTGACTCACTCTTACACACACACAGATAATTTCTCTCTCTCTCACACACACAATGTCTCTCTCTCACACACACACCCAGATAATGTCTCTCTCTTACACAGAGATAATGTCTCTCCCTCACTCTCACACGCACAGAGATAATGTCTCTCTCTCTCTCGCTCATACACACAGAGACATTCTCTCTACTCACACGAACACACACAGAGATAATGTCTCTGACTCACTCTTACACACACACAGATAATTTCTCTCTCTCTCACACACACACAGAGATAATGTCTCTCTCTCTCGCGCTCACACACACAGAGATAATGTCTCTCTCTCTCTCTCGCTCTCACACACAGAGATAATGTCTCTCTCTCTCTCTCTCACACACACACACACACACACACACACACACACACACACACACACACACAGATAATATCTGTCTCACACACAAACTGAGATAATGTCTCTCTCTTACACTCACACACACACAGATAATGTCTCTCTCCCTCACACACAAACAGAGAAAATGTCTCTCTCTCTCACACACACACAGAGATAATGTCTCTCTCAGTCACACACAGAGATAATGTCTCTTCCACATTGACACACACAGAGATAATGTCTTTCTCTCTCACACACACAGAGATAAGGTCTCTCACACACACAAACACAGATAATGTCTCTCTCTCTCACACACACAAACAGAGATATGTCTCTCTCTCTCTCTCTCACTCACAAAGATAATGTCTCTCTCTCACACACAGAGATAATGCCTTTCTCTCTCCCACACACACACACACACACACACAGATAATGTCTCTCTCTCACTCACACACACACACAGAAAATGCCTCTCTCACACACACACAGAGATAATGTCCCTCTCACTCACACAAACAGATAATGTCTCTCTCTCACTGTCACTAACATACACAGATAATGTCTCTGCCTCTCAATCACACACACTGAGTTAATGACTCTCTCTCACACACACACACACACACACACAATGTCTCTCTCTCTCACTCATACAAACAGAGATAATGTCTCGCTCTGTCACTCCACACACAAAGATAATGTCTCTCTCTCACACACACACCCAGATAATGTCTCTCTCACACGCAGAGATAATGTTTCTCTCTCATACACAGTAATAATGTCTCTCCCTCACACTCACAGGCACAGAGATAATGTCGCTCTATCACACTCACACACACACAGATAATGTCTCTCGCTCTCACACACACACAGAGATAATGTCTCTCTCCCTCACACACACACACACACAGAGATAATGTCTCTCTCTCACACACAGAGATAATGTCTCTCTCTCACTGACACAACCAGAGATAATGTCTCTCTCTCTCACACACACACAATGTTTCTCTCTCTCACACACACACAGAGATAATGTCTCTCACTCTGTCGCTCACACACACAGAGATAATCTCTCTCTCGCTCACACAAACACACATAGAGATAATGTCTCTCTCACTAACACAAACAGATAATGTCTCTCTCTCACTCTCACTCACACAAACAGATAATGTCTCTCTCTCTCACTCATACAAACAGAGATAATGTCTCGCTCTGTCAATCCACACACAGAGATAATGTCTCTCTCTCACACACACACCCAGATGATGTCGCTCTTTCACTCTCACACACACATCCAGATAATGTCTCTCTCTCACACAGAGATAAGGTTTCTCTCTCACACACAGAAATAATGTCTCTCTCTCTCGCACACACACACAGAGATAATGTCTCTCTCTCTCTCGTCACACACACAGCGATAACGTCTCCCTCTTTGACACACATACATAATGACTTTTTCCCTCTTCTCTCTCTCTCACACACACACACACACACACACACAGATAATATCTCTGTCTCACACACACACTGTGATAATGTCTCTCTCTTACACTCACACACACACAGATAATGTCTCTCTCCCTCACACACAAACAGAGAAAATGTCTCTCTCTCTCACACACACACAGAGATAATGTCTCTCTCAGTCACACACAGAGATAATGTCTCTTCCACATTGACACACACAGAGATAATGTCTTTCTCTCTCACGCACACAGAGATAAGGTCTCTCACACACACAAACACAGATAATGTCTCTCTCTCTCACACACACAAACAGAGATATGTCTCTCTCTCTCTCTCACTCACAAAGATAATGTCTCTCTCTCACACACAGAGATAATGCCTTTCTCTCTCCCACACACACACACACACACACAGATAATGTCTCTCTCTCACTCACACACACACACAGAAAATGTCTCTCTCACACACACACAGAGATAATGTCCCTCTCACTCACACAAACAGATAATGTCTCTCTCTCACTGTCACTAACATACACAGATAATGTCTCTGCCTCTCAATCACACACACTGAGTTAATGACTCTCTCTCTCACACACACACACACAGAGATATTGTCACTCTCTCACACACACACACAGATAATGTTACTCTCTCACACAGAGATAATGTCTCTCTCCCTCACACATAAACAGAGAAAATGTCTCTCTCTCTCACACACACAGAGAAAATGTCACTCTCTCACACACACCGAGATGATGTCTCACTCTCTCTCTCTCACACACACAGATAATGTCTCTCTCCCTCACACATTCAAAGAGATAATGTCTCTCTTTCTGTCGCTCAGACACACAGAGATAATCTCTCTACTCACACGAGCACACACAGAGATAATGTCTCTCTCACTCACGCACAGAGATAATGTCTCTCCCACATTCACACACACAGAGATAATGTCTTTCTCTCTCACGCACACAGAGATAAGGTCTCTCACACACACAATCACAGATAATGTCTCTCTCTCTCACACACACACACACAGATAATGTCTCTCTCTCTCCCTCTCGCACACACAAACAAAGATGGCGTCTCTCTCACATTCACCCTTACAGAGATAATGTCTTTCACTCTTGCGCACACAGAGATAATGTCTCTCTCTTTGACACACAGATATAATGACTCTCTCTCTCACACACAGAGATTATGCCTTTCTCTCTCACACACACACACACACACACACACAGAAAATGTCTCTGTCTCTCACTCACACACACTGAGTTAATGACTCTCTCACACACACACACACACACAGAGATATTGTCTCTCTCTCACACACACACACAGATAATGTCTCTCTCTCACACAGAGATAATGTCTCTCTCCCTCACACATAAACAGAGAAAATGTCTCTCTCTCTCACACACACAGAGAAAATGTCACTCTCTCACACACACCGAGATGATGTCTCACTCTCTCTCTCTCTCACACACACAGATAATGTCTCTCTCCCTCACACATTCAAAGAGATAATGTCTCTCTTTCTGTCGCTCAGACACACAGAGATAATCTCTCTACTCACACGAGCACACACAGAGATAATGTCTCTCTCACACACACACATACACACAGAGATAATGTCTCTCTCTCACACACAGAGATAATGTCTCTCTCTCACTGACACACCCAGAGATAATGTCTCTCTCTCTCTCTCACACACACACAGATAATCTCTCTTGCTCACACAAACACACATAGAGATAATGTCTCTCTCACTCACACAAACAGATAATGTCTCTCTCTCTCACTCATACAAACAGAGATAATGTCTCGCTCAGTCACTCCACACACAGAGATAATATCTCTATCACACACACACACAGAGATAATGTCTCTCTCAGTCACACACAGAGATAATGTCTCTCCCACATTCACACACACAGAGATAATGTCTTTCTCTCTCACGCACACAGAGATAAGGTCTCTCACACACACAAAAACACAGATAATGTCTCTCTCTCTCACACACACTCAGAGATAATGTCTCTCTCTCTCCCTCTCGCTCACACACACAGCGATAATGTCTCTCTCTCACACACACACTGAGATAATGTCTCTCTCTCACACACACACACACTAAGATAATGTATCTGTCTCTCACTCACACACACTGTTAATGACTCTCTCACACACACTCAGAGAGATAATGTCGCTCTCTCACACACACACACACACACACACAGATAATCTCTCTCTCTCTCACTCTCACACACACACACAGATAATTTCTCTCTCTCACCCTCACACACACAGAGATAATGTCTCTCTCTCACACACACACAATGTCTCTCTCTCACACACACACCCAGATAATGTCTCTCTCTTACACAGAGATAATGTCTCTCCCTCACTCTCACACGCACAGAGATAATGTCTCTCTCTCTCTCGCTCATACACACAGAGACATTCTCTCTACTCACACGAACACACACAGAGATAATGTCTCTGACTCACTCTTACACACACACAGATAATTTCTCTCTCTCTCACACACACAATGTCTCTCTCTCACACACACACCCAGATAATGTCTCTCTCTTACACAGAGATAATGTCTCTCCCTCACTCTCACACGCACAGAGATAATGTCTCTCTCTCTCTCGCTCATACACACAGAGACATTCTCTCTACTCACACGAACACACACAGAGATAATGTCTCTGACTCACTCTTACACACACACAGATAATTTCTCTCTCTCTCACACACACACAGAGATAATGTCTGTCTCACACACTGAGAAAATGTCTCTCTCTCTCTCCCTCTCTCTCACACACACACACACAGATAATGTCTCTCTCTCACACACAGAGATAATGTCTCTCTCTCACCGACACACCCAGAGATAATGTATCTCTCTCTCTTTCACACACACACTGATAATGTCTCTCTCACACACACACAGAGATAATGTCTCTCTCCCTCACACACACTCACACACACAGAGATAATGTCTCTCTCTCACACAGAGATAAGGTTTCTCTCTCACACACAGAAATAATGTCTCTCTCTCTCACACACACACACAGAGATAATGTCTCTCTCTCTCTCTCTCTCTCTCTCGTCACACGCACAGAGATAATGTCTCCTTCTTTGACACACATGCATAATGACTCTTTCCCTCTTCTCTCACACACACACACACACACACACACACAAACACACACACAGATAATATCTCTGTCTCACACACACACTGAGATAATGTCTCTCTCTTACACTCACACACACACAGATAATGTCTCTCTCCCTCACACACAAACAGAAAAAATGTCTCTCTCTCTCACACACACACAGAGATTATGCCTTTCTCTCTCACACACACACACACACAGAAAATGTCTCTGTCTCTCACTCACACACACTGAGTTAATGACTCTCTCTCACACACACACAGAGATAATGTCTCTCTCACACACACACACACACACACAGAGATAATGTCTCTCTCTCACACACAGAGATAATGTCTCTCTCTCACTGACACACCCAGAGATAATGTCTCTCTCTCTCTCTCACACACACAGAGATAATCTCTCTTGCTCACACAAACACACATAGAGATAATGTCTCTCTCACTCACACAAACAGATAATGTCTCTCTCTCTCTCTCTCACTCATACAAACAGAGATAATGTCTCGCTCAGTCACTCCACACACAGAGATAATATCTCTCTCACACACACACACAGAGATAATGTCTCTCTCAGTCACACACAGAGATAATGTCTCTCCCACATGCACACACACAGAGATAATGTCTTTCTCTCTCACGCACACAGAGATAAGGTCTCTCACACACACAAAAACACAGATAATGTCTCTCTCTCTCACACACACTCAGGGATAATGTCTCTCTCTCTCCCTCTCACTCACACACACAGAGATAATGTCTCTCTCTCACACACACACTGAGATAATGTCTCTCTCTCACACACACACACTGAGTTAATGACTCTCTCACACACACACAGAGAGATAATGTCGATCTCACACACACACACACACACACACACAGGTAATCTCTCTCTCTCACTCTCACACACACACACAGATAATTTCTCTGTCTCACACACACACTGAGATAATGTCTCTCTCTTACACTCACACACACACAGATAATGTCTCTCTCCCTCACACACAAACAGAAAAAATGTCTCTCTCTCTCACACACACACAATGTCTCTCTCTCACACACACACCCAGATAATGTCTCTCTCTTACACAGAGATAATGTCTCTCCCTCACTCTCACACGCACAGAGATAATGTCTCTCTCTCTCTCGCTCATACACACAGAGACATTCTCTCTACTCACACGAACACACACAGAGATAATGTCTCTGACTCACTCTTACACACACACAGATAATTTCTCTCTCTCTCACACACACACAGAGATAATGTCTGTCTCACACACTGAGAAAATGTCTCTCTCTCTCTCCCTCTCTCTCACACACACACACACACAGATAATGTCTCTCTCTCACACACAGAGATAATGTCTCTCTCTCACCGACACACCCAGAGATAATGTATCTCTCTCTCTTTCACACACACACTGATAATGTCTCTCTCACACACACACAGAGATAATGTCTCTCTCCCTCACACACACTCACACACACAGAGATAATGTCTCTCTCTCACACAGAGATAAGGTTTCTCTCTCACACACAGAAATAATGTCTCTCTCTCTCACACACACACACAGAGATAATGTCTCTCTCTCTCTCTCTCTCTCTCTCTCTCGTCACACGCACAGAGATAATGTCTCCTTCTTTGACACACATACATAATGACTCTTTCCCTCTTCTCTCACACACACACACACACACACACACACACAAACACACACACAGATAATATCTCTGTCTCACACACACACTGAGATAATGTCTCTCTCTTACACTCACACACACACAGATAATGTCTCTCTCCCTCACACACAAACAGAAAAAATGTCTCTCTCTCTCACACACACACAGAGATTATGCCTTTCTCTCTCACACACACACACACACACACAGAAAATGTCTCTGTCTCTCACTCACACACACTGAGTTAATGACTCTCTCACACACACACACAGAGATAATGTCTCTCTCACACACACACACACACACACACACACAGAGATAATGTCTCTCTCTCACACACAGAGATAATGTCTCTCTCTCACTGACACACCCAGAGATAATGTCTCTCTCTCTCTCTCACACACACAGAGATAATCTCTCTTGCTCACACAAACACACATAGAGATAATGTCTCTCTCACTCACACAAACAGATAATGTCTCTCTCTCTCTCTCTCACTCATACAAACAGAGATAATGTCTCGCTCAGTCACTCCACACACAGAGATAATATCTCTCTCACACACACACACAGAGATAATGTCTCTCTCAGTCACACACAGAGATAATGTCTCTCCCACATGCACACACACAGAGATAATGTCTTTCTCTCTCACGCACACAGAGATAAGGTCTCTCACACACACAAAAACACAGATAATGTCTCTCTCTCTCACACACACTCAGGGATAATGTCTCTCTCTCTCCCTCTCACTCACACACACAGAGATAATGTCTCTCTCTCACACACACACTGAGATAATGTCTCTCTCTCACACACACACACTGAGTTAATGACTCTCTCACACACACACAGAGAGATAATGTCGATCTCACACACACACACACACACACACACACAGGTAATCTCTCTCTCTCACTCTCACACACACACACAGATAATTTCTCTGTCTCACACACACACTGAGATAATGTCTCTCTCTTACACTCACACACACACAGATAATGTCTCTCTCCCTCACACACAAACAGAAAAAATGTCTCTCTCTCTCACACACACACAGAGATTATGCCTTTCTCTCTCACACACACACACACAGAAAATGTCTCTGTCTCTCACTCACACACACTGAGTTAATGACTCTCTCACACACACACACAGAGATAATGTCTCTCTCACACACACACACACACACACAGAGATAATGTCTCTCTCTCACACACAGAGATAATGTCTCTCTCTCACTGACACACCCAGAGATAATGTCTCTCTCTCTCTCTCTCACACACACAGAGATAATCTCTCTTGCTCACACAAACACACATAGAGATAATGTCTTTCTCACTCACACAAACAGATAATGTCTCTCTCTCTCACTCATACAAACAGAGATAATGTCTCGCTCAGTCACTCCACACACTGAGATAATATCTCTCTCACACACACACACAGAGATAATGTCTCTCTCAGTCACACACAGAGATAATGTCTCTCCCACATTCACACACACAGAGATAATGTCTTTCTCTCTCACGCACACAGAGATAAGGTCTCTCACACACACAAAAACACAGATAATGTCTCTCTCTCTCACACACACTCAGAGATAATGTCTCTCTCTCCCTCTCACTCACACACACAGAGATAATGTCTCTCTCTCACACACACACTGAGATAATGTCTCGCTCTCACTCACACACACTGAGTTAATGACTCTCTCACACACACACACAGAGATAATGTCGCTCTCACACACACACACACACACACACACACAGATAATCTCTCTCTCTCTCACTCTCACACACACACACAGATAATTTCTCTCTCTCACACTCACACACAGAGATAATGTCTCTCTCTCACACACAGAGATAATGTCTCTCTCTCACACACACACACAATGTCTCTCTCTCACACACACACCCAGATAATGTCTCTCTCTTACACAGAGATAATGTCTCTCCCTCACTCTCACATGCACAGAGATAATGTCTCTCTCTCTCTCGCTCATACACACAGAGACATTCTCTCTACTCACACGAACACACACAGAGATAATGTCTCTGACTCACTCTTACACACACACAGATAATTTCTCTCTCTCTCACACACACACAGAGATAATGTCTCTCTCTCTCGCGCTCACACACACAGAGATAATGTCTCTCTCTCTCTCTCGCTCTCACACACAGAGATAATGCCTCTCTCTCTCTCTCACACACACACACACACACACACACACACACACACACAGATAATATCTCTGTCTCACACACAAACTGAGATAATGTCTCTCTCTTACACTCACACACACACAGATAATGTCTCTCTCCCTCACACACAAACAGAGAAAATGTCTCTCTCTCTCACACACACAGAGATAATGTCTCTCTCAGTCACACACAGAGATAATGTCTCTCCCACATTCACACACACAGAGATCATATCTTTCACTCTCGCGCACACAGAGATAAGGTCTCTCTCTCTCACACACAGAGATAATGTCTCTCTCTCACAATCACACGCACAGAGATAATGTCTCTCTCTCACTCTCACACACACAGAGATACGTCTCTCTCTCACACTCACACACACAGAGATAATGTCTCTTCTCTCTCACACACACACACACACAATGTCTCTCTCTCTCACACACACACAGATAATATCTCTCTCTCTCACACACAAACGGAGAAAAAGTCTCTCTCTCTAACACACACAGAGATAATGTCTCTCTCACACACACACAGAGATAATGTCTCTCTCTCTCTCTCTCTCGCTTACACACACAGAGATAATGTTTCTCTCTTTGACACACAGATATAATGACTCCCTCTTCTCTCTCTCACACACAGAGATAATGTCTGTCTCACACACTGAGAAAATGTCTCTCTCTCTCTCCCTCTCTCTCACACACACACACAGAGATAATGTCTCTCTCTCACACACAGAGATAATGTCTCTCTCTCACCGACACACCCAGAGATAATGTATCTCTCTCTCTTTCACACACACACTGATAATGTCTCTCTCACACACACACAGAGATAATGTCTCTCTCCCTCACACACACTCACACACACAGAGATAATGTCTCTCTCTCACACACAGAGATAATGTCTCTCTCTCACTGACACACCCAGAGATAATGTCTCTCTCTCTCACACACACACAATGTTTCTCTCTCTCACACACACACAATGTTTCTCTCTCTCACACACACAGAGATAATGTCTCTCACTCTGTCGCTCACACACACAGAGATAATCTCTCTCTCGCTCACACTAACACACATAGAGATAATGTCTCTCTCACTCACACAAACAGATAATGTCTCTCTCTCTCACTCATACAAACAGAGATAATGTCTCGCTCTGTCAATCCACACACAGAGATAAAGTCTCTCTCTCACACACACATCCAGATAATGTCTCTCTCTCACACAGAGATAAGGTTTCTCTCTCACACACAGAAATAATGTCTCTCTCTCTCACACACACACACACAGATAATGTCTCTCTCTCTCTCTCTCTCTCTCTCTCTCTCTCGTCACACGCACAGAGATAATGTCTCCCTCTTTGACACACATACATAATGACTCTTTCCCTCTTCTCTCTCACACACACACACACACACACACACACACACACACACACACACACACACACACACAGATAATATCTCTGTCTCACACACACACTGAGATAATGTCTCTCTCTTACACTCACACACACACAGATAATGTCTCTCTCCCTCACACACAAACAGAAAAAATGTCTCTCTCTCTCACACACACACAGAGATAATGTCTCTCTCAGTCACACACAGAGATAATGTCTCTTCCACATTGACACACACAGAGATAATGTCTCTTCCACATTGACACACACAGAGATAATGTCTTTCTCTCTCACGCACACAAACACAGATAATGTCTCTCTCTCTCACACACACAAACAGAGATATGTCTCTCTCTCTCTCTCTCTCACTCACAAAGATAATGTCTCTCTCTCACACACAGAGATAATGCCTTTCTCTCTCCCACACACACACACACACACACACACACACACACACAGAGATAATGTCTCTCTCTCACTCTCACACACACACACAGAACATGTCTCTCTCTCACACACACAGAGATAATGTCCCTCTCACTCACACAAACAGATAATGTCTCTCTCTCACTCTCACTAACACACACAGATAATGTCTCTCTCTCACACTCACACAGAGATAATGTCTCTCTCACACTCACACACACACAGATAATGTCTCTGTCCCTCACACATAAACAGAGAAAATGTCTCTCTCTCTCTCACACACACAGATAATGTCTCTCTCTCTCACACACACACACACACAGAGATAATGTCTCTCTCTCACACACAGAGATAATGTCTCTCTCTCACTGACACACCCAGAGATAATGTCTCTCACTCTCTCTCACACACACACAATGTCTCTCTCTCTCACACAAACACACATAGAGATAATGTCTCTCTCACTCACACAAACAGATAATGTCTATCTCTCTCAGTCATACAAACAGAGATAATATCTCGCTCAGTCACTCCACACACAGAGATAATGTCTCTCTAACACACACACACAGAGATAATGTCTCTTTCAGTCACACACAGAGATAATGTCTCTCCCACATTCACACACACAGAGATAATGTCTTTCTCTCTCACGCACACAGAGATAAGGTCTCTCACACACACAAAAACACAGATAATGTCTCTCTGTCTCACACACACTCAGAGATAATGTCTCTCTCTCTCCCACTCACACACACACACACAGATAATGTATCTGTCTCTCACTCACACACACTGAGTTAATGACTTTCTCACACACACACAGAGAGATAATGTCGCTCTCACACACACACACACACACACACAGATAATGTCTCTCTCTCACTCTCACACACACACACAGATAATTTCTCTCTCTCACACTCACACACACAGAGATAATGTCTCTCTCTCACACACAGAGATAATGTCTCTCTCTCACACACACACAATGTCTCTCTCTCACACACACACCCAGATAATGTCTCTCTCTTACACAGAGATAATGTCTCTCCCTCACTCTCACACGCACAGAGATAAGTCTCTCTCTCTCTCGCTCATACACACAGAGACAATCTCTCTACTCACACGAACACACACAGAGATAATGTCTCTCTCTCTCACACACACACAGAGATAATGTCTCTTGCTCTCTCTCGCTCACACACAGAGATAATGTTTCTCTCTTTGACACACAGATATAATGACTCTCTCCCTCTTCTCTCTCTCACACACAGAGATAATGCCTCTCTCTCTCTCACACTCACACACACACACAGATAATGTCTCTGTCTCACACACACACACACACACTGAGATAATGTGTCTCTCTTGCACTCACACACACACAGATAATATCTCTCTCCCTCACACACAAACAGAGAAAGTGTCTTTCTCTCTCACGCACACAGAGATAAGGTCTATCACACACACAAACACGGATAATGTCTCTCTCTCTCTCACACACACACAGAGATTATGTCTCTCTCTCTCCCTCTCGCTCACACACACAGATATGACGTCTCTCTCACATTCACCCATACAGAGATAATGTCTTTCACTCTCGCGCACACAGAGATAAGGTCTCTCTCTCACACACACAGAGATATGTCTCTCTCTCACACACACACAGAGATCATGTCTCACTCTCACACACACTGAGTTAACGACTCTCTCTCACACACACACAGAGATAATGTCTCTCTCTCTCCCTCTCTCTCACACACACAGAGATATGTCTCTCTATCTCTCTCTCTCACTCACAAAGATAATGTCTCTCTCTCACCCACAGAGATAATGTCTCTCTCTCACACTCACACACACAGAGATAATGTATCTCTCTCACTCATACAAACAGACATAATGTCTCTCTCACTCACACAGAGAGATAAAGTCTCTCCCACATTCACACACACAGAGATAATGTCTTTCTCTCTCATGCACAAAGAGATAAGGTCTCTCACACACACACACACACACAGATAATGTCTCTCTCTCACTCATACAAACAGAGATAATGTCTCGCTCTTTCACTCCACACACAGCGATAATGTCTCTCTCTCAAACACACACACAGATAATGTCTCTCTCTCACTCTCACTCACACACCGAGATAACGTCTCTCTCTCACATTCACACACACAGAGATAATGTCTCTCTTTCACACACACACACAGATAATGTCCCTTCTCAAACACACAGATAATCACTCTCTCTCTCTCTCTCTCTCTCTCTCTCATACAGTGGTAATTTCTCTCTCACACACACAGAGATGATGTCTCTCTGTCTCTCACACACATAGATAATGTCTCTCTGTCACACACATGAGATATTTTCTCTCACACTCACACACACAGATAATGTCTCTCTCCCTAACACACACACAGAGATAATGTCTCTATCTCTCTCTTTCACACACAGAGAAAATGACTCTCTCTTTCACATACAGAGAAAATGACGCTCTCCCTCTTGCCTCTCTCACACACAGTGATAATGCCCCTTTCACATTCACACACACAGAGATAATTACTTTCTCTCTCACACACACAGAGATAATGTCTCTCTCTCACTCTCACACACAGAGATAACGTCTGTCTCACACACTGAGATAATGTCTCTCTCTCTCTCTCTCTCTCTCTCACACACACACACACACACACGGAGATAATGTCTCTGTCTCACACAGAGAGATAATGTCTCTCTCTCACACACACACAGATAATGTCTCTCTCTCACACACACACAGATAATGTCTCTCTCTCTCACACACTCGCTGATATAATGTCTCTCTCTCTTTCACCCACAGAGATAATGAATCTCTCTCACACACACACAGAGATAATGTCTCTCTCTCTCACTCATACAAACAGAGATAATGTCTCGCTCAGTCACTCCACACACAGAGATAATGTCTCTCTCTCACACACACAGACATAATGTCTCTCTCAGTCACACACAGAGATAATATCTCTCCCACATTCACACACACACAGATAATGTCTTTCTCTCTCACGCACACAGAGGTACGGTCTCTCACACACACAAAAACACAGATAATGTCTCTCTCTCTCACTCTCGCTCTCACACACAGAGATAATGTCTCTCTCTCACACACAGAGATAATGTCTTTCTCTCACTGACACACCCAGAGATAATGTCTCTCTCTCTCTCTCACACACACAATGACTCTCTCTCTCACACACACACAGAGATAATCTCTCTCGCTCACACAAACACACATAGAGATAATGTCTCTCTCACTCACACACAGATAATGTCTCTGTCTCTCAATCACACACACTGAGTTAATGACTCTCTCACACACACACACACAGATAATGTCTAGCTCTTTGACACACAGATATAATGTCTCTCTCTCTCTCACACACACACAGACACACACAGATAATGTCTCTGTCTCTCACTCACACACATTGAGTTAATGTCTCTCTCACACACACAGCGAGATATAATGTCTCTCTCACACACACAGAGATATATTCTCTCACACTCACACACACTTAATGTCTCTCTCCCTAACACACACAGAGAGATAATGTCTCTATCTCTCTCTTTCACACACAGAGATAATGACTATCTCCCTCTTCTCTTTCTCACACACAGAGATAATGTCCCTGTCACATTCACACACACACATATAATTCCTTTCTCTCTCACACACACAGAGATAATGTCTGTATCACACACAGAGATAATGTCTCTCTATCTCTCTCTCTCTCTCACACACACGATAATGTCTCTCTCTCACACTCAAACACACAGCGATAATGTCGCCCTCTCACTCACACACCCAGAGATAATCTCTCTCTCTCTTTCACACACACATAGATAACGTCTCTCTCACACACACACAGAGAAAATGCCTCTCTCTCTCACACACACACACACACACACACACACACACACACACACACACACACACACACACACAGAGATAATGTCTCTCTTGCACACACAGCGAGATATAATGTCTCTCTCACACAAACAGAGATATTTTCTCTCACACTCACACACACACAGTTAATGTCTCTCTCCCTAACACACACAGAGAGATAATGTCTCTCTCTCTCTCTCACACACACACACAGACACACACAGATAATGTCTCTGTCTCTCACTCACACACATTGAGTTAATGTCTCTCTCACACACACAGCGAGATATAATGTCTCTCTCACACACACAGAGATATTTTCTCTCACACTCACACACACACAGTTAATGTCTCTCTCCCTAACACACACAGAGAGATAATGTCTCTCTCTCTCTCTCTTTCACACACAGAGATAATTACTCTCTCCCTCTTCTCTCTCACACACACACAGATAATGTCTCTCTCTCACACTCACACAAAAAGAGATAATGTCTCTCTCTCACACTCACACACACTGAGATAATGTCTCTCTCTCTCGCTAACACACACAGAGATCATCTCTCTACTCACACGAACACACACAGAGATAATGTCTCTCTCACTCACACACAGAGATAATGTCTTTCTCTCTCACGCACACAGAGGTAAGGTCTCTCACACACACAAAAACACAGATAATGTCTCTCTCTCTCCCTCTCGCTCACACACACAGAGATAATGTCTCTCTCTCACACACAGAGATAATGTCTCTCTCTCACTGACACACCCAGAGATAATGTCTCTCTCTCTCTCTCACACACACAATGACTCTCTCTCTCACACACACACAGAGATAATCTCTCTCGCTCACACAAACACACATAGAGATAATGTCTCTCACTCACACACACAGATAATGTCTCTGTCTCTCAATCACACACACTGAGTTAATGACTCTCTCACACACACACACAGATAATGTCTCTCTCTTTGACACACAGATATAATGACTCTCTCTCTCACACACAGAGATAATGCCTTTCTCTCTCACACACACACACACACACACAGAGATAATGTCTCTCTTGCACACACAGCGAGATATAATGTCTCTCTCACACACACACAGAGATAATGACTCTCTCTCACACACAGAGATAATGTCTCTCTCTCCCACACAGAGATAATGTCTCTCTCTCACTGACACACCCAGAGATAATGTCTCTCTCTCTCTCTCACACACACAATCTCTCTCTCTCTCACACACACACACAGAGATAATCTCTCTTGCTCACACAAACACACATAGAGATAATGTCCCTCTCACTCACACAAACAGATAATGTCTCTCTCTCTCTCACTCATACAAACAGAGATAATGTCTCGCTCAGTCACTCCACACACAGAGATAATGTCTCTCTTTCACACACACAGACATAATGTCTCTCTCAGTCACACACAGAGATAATGTCTTTCTCTCTCACGCACACAGAGGTAAGGTCTCTCACACACACAAAAACACAGATAATGTCTCTCTCTCTCCCTCTCGCTCACACACACAGAGATAATGTCTCTCTCTCACACACAGAGATAATGTCTCTCTCTCACTGACACACCCAGAGATAATGTCTCTCTCTCTCTCTCACACACACAATGACTCTCTCTCTCACACACACAGAGATAATCTCTCTCGCTCACACAAACACACATAGAGATAATATCTCTCTCACTCACACACACAGATAATGTCTCTGTCTCTCAATCACACACACTGAGTTAATGACTCTCTCACACACACACACACAGATAATGTCTCTCTCTTTGACACACAGATATAATGACTCTCTCACACACAGAGATAATGCCTTTCTCTCTCTCACACACACACACAGACACACACAGATAATGTCTCTGTCTCTCACTCACACACATTGAGTTAATGTCACTCTCACACACACAGCGAGATATAATGTCTCTCTCACACACACAGAGATATATTCTCTCACACTCACACACACTTAATGTCTCTCTCCCTAACACACACAGAGAGATAATGTCTCTATCTCTCTCTTTCACACACAGAGATAATGACTCTCTCCCTCTTCTCTCTCTCACACACAGAGATATTGTCCCTGTCACATTCACACACACACATATAATTCCTTTCTCTCTCACACACAGAGATAATGTCTGTATCACACACAGAGATAATGTCTCTCTCTCTCTCTCTCACACACACAAGATAATGTCTCTCTCTCACACTCAAACACACAGCGATAATGTCGCCCACTCACTCACACACCCAGTGATAATCTCTCTCTCTCTTTCACACACACATAGATAATGTCTCTCTCACACACACACAGAGAAAATGCCTCTCTCTCTCACACACACACACACACACACACACACACACACACACACACAGATAATTTCTCTGTCTCACACACACACACTGAGATAATGTCTCTCTCTCACTCACACACACTGAGTTCATGACTTTCTGACACACACACACAGGGATAATGTCTCTCTCTCTCACACACACAGAGATATGTCCCTCTCTCTCTCTCACTCACAGAGATAATGTCTCTCTCTCACACACACACACACACACACACACACAGATAATGTCTCTCTCTCACTCATACAAACAGAGATAATGTCTCGCTCTTTCACTCCACACACAGCGATAATGTCTCTCTCTCAAACACACACACAGATAATGTCTCTCTCTCACTCTCACTCACACACCGAGATAACGTCTCTCTCTCACATTCACACACACGGAGATAATGTCCCTCTCACTCAAACACAGTGATAATGCCTGTCTCACACACAGAGATAATGTCTCTCTTTCACACACACACACAGATAATGTCCCTTCTCAAACACACAGATAATCACTCTCTCTCTCTCTCTCTCTCTCTCTCTCTCTCTCTCTCTCATACAGTGGTAATTTCTCTCTCACACACACAGAGATGATGTCTCTCTGTCTCTCACACACATAGATAATGTCTCTCTGTCACACACATGAGATATTTTCTCTCACACTCACACACACAGATAATGTCTCTCTCCCTAACACACACACAGAGATAATGTCTCTATCTCTCTCTTTCACACACAGAGAAAATGACTCTCTCTTTCACATACAGAGAAAATGACGCTCTCCCTCTTGCCTCTCTCACACACAGTGATAATGCCCCTTTCACATTCACACACACAGAGATAATTACTTTCTCTCTCACACACACAGAGATAATGTCTCTCTCTCACTCTCACACACAGAGATAACGTCTGTCTCACACACTGAGATAATGTCTCTCTCTCTCTCTCTCTCTCTCTCTCACACACACACACACACACGGAGATAATGTCTCTGTCTCACACAGAGAGATAATGTCTCTCTCTCACACACACACAGATAATGTCTCTCTCTCACACACACACAGATAATGTCTCTCTCTCTCACACACTCGCTGATATAATGTCTCTCTCTCTTTCACCCACAGAGATAATGAATCTCTCTCACACACACACAGAGATAATGTCTCTCTCTCTCACTCATACAAACAGAGATAATGTCTCGCTCAGTCACTCCACACACAGAGATAATGTCTCTCTCTCACACACACAGACATAATGTCTCTCTCAGTCACACACAGAGATAATATCTCTCCCACATTCACACACACACAGATAATGTCTTTCTCTCTCACGCACACAGAGGTACGGTCTCTCACACACACAAAAACACAGATAATGTCTCTCTCTCTCACTCTCGCTCTCACACACAGAGATAATGTCTCTCTCTCACACACAGAGATAATGTCTTTCTCTCACTGACACACCCAGAGATAATGTCTCTCTCTCTCTCTCACACACACAATGACTCTCTTTCTCACACACACACAGAGATAATCTCTCTCGCTCACACAAACACACATAGAGATAATGTCTCTCTCACTCACACACAGATAATGTCTCTGTCTCTCAATCACACACACTGAGTTAATGACTCTCTCACACACACACACACAGATAATGTCTAGCTCTTTGACACACAGATATAATGTCTCTCTCTCTCTCACACACACACAGACACACACAGATAATGTCTCTGTCTCTCACTCACACACATTGAGTTAATGTCTCTCTCACACACACAGCGAGATATAATGTCTCTCTCACACACACAGAGATATATTCTCTCACACTCACACACACTTAATGTCTCTCTCCCTAACACACACAGAGAGATAATGTCTCTATCTCTCTCTTTCACACACAGAGATAATGACTATCTCCCTCTTCTCTTTCTCACACACAGAGATAATGTCCCTGTCACATTCACACACACACATATAATTCCTTTCTCTCTCACACACACAGAGATAATGTCTGTATCACACACAGAGATAATGTCTCTCTATCTCTCTCTCTCTCTCACACACACGATAATGTCTCTCTCTCACACTCAAACACACAGCGATAATGTCGCCCTCTCACTCACACACCCAGAGATAATCTCTCTCTCTCTTTCACACACACATAGATAACGTCTCTCTCACACACACACAGAGAAAATGCCTCTCTCTCTCACACACACACACACACACACACACACACACACACACACACAGAGATAATGTCTCTCTTGCACACACAGCGAGATATAATGTCTCTCTCACACAAACAGAGATATTTTCTCTCACACTCACACACACACAGTTAATGTCTCTCTCCCTAACACACACAGAGAGATAATGTCTCTCTCTCTCTCTCACACACACACACAGACACACACAGATAATGTCTCTGTCTCTCACTCACACACATTGAGTTAATGTCTCTCTCACACACACAGCGAGATATAATGTCTCTCTCACACACACAGAGATATTTTCTCTCACACTCACACACACACAGTTAATGTCTCTCTCCCTAACACACACAGAGAGATAATGTCTCTCTCTCTCTCTCTTTCACACACAGAGATAATTACTCTCTCCCTCTTCTCTCTCACACACACACAGATAATGTCTCTCTCTCACACTCACACAAAAAGAGATAATGTCTCTCTCTCACACTCACACACACTGAGATAATGTCTCTCTCTCTCGCTAACACACACAGAGATCATCTCTCTACTCACACGAACACACACAGAGATAATGTCTCTCTCACTCACACACAGAGATAATGTCTTTCTCTCTCACGCACACAGAGGTAAGGTCTCTCACACACACAAAAACACAGATAATGTCTCTCTCTCTCCCTCTCGCTCACACACACAGAGATAATGTCTCTCTCTCACACACAGAGATAATGTCTCTCTCTCACTGACACACCCAGAGATAATGTCTCTCTCTCTCTCTCACACACACAATGACTCTCTCTCTCACACACACACAGAGATAATCTCTCTCGCTCACACAAACACACATAGAGATAATGTCTCTCACTCACACACACAGATAATGTCTCTGTCTCTCAATCACACACACTGAGTTAATGACTCTCTCACACACACACACAGATAATGTCTCTCTCTTTGACACACAGATATAATGACTCTCTCTCTCACACACAGAGATAATGCCTTTCTCTCTCTCACACACACACACACACACAGAGATAATGTCTCTCTTGCACACACAGCGAGATATAATGTCTCTCTCACACACACAGAGAGATAATGACTCTCTCTCACACACAGAGATAATGTCTCTCTCTCACACACAGAGATAATGTCTCTCTCTCACTGACACACCCAGAGATAATGTCTCTCTCTCTCTCTCACACACACAATCTCTCTCTCTCTCACACACACACACAGAGATAATCTCTCTTGCTCACACAAACACACATAGAGATAATGTCCCTCTCACTCACACACACAGATAATGTCTCTCTCTCTCTCACTCATACAAACAGAGATAATGTCTCGCTCAGTCACTCCACACACAGAGATAATGTCTCTCTCTCACACACACAGACATAATGTCTCTCTCAGTCACACACAGAGATAATGTCTTTCTCTCTCACGCACACAGAGGTAAGGTCTCTCACACACACAAAAACACAGATAATGTCTCTCTCTCTCCCTCTCGCTCACACACACAGAGATAATGTCTCTCTCTCACACACAGAGATAATGTCTCTCTCTCACTGACACACCCAGAGATAATGTCTCTCTCTCTCTCTCACACACACAATGACTCTCTCTCTCACACACACAGAGATAATCTCTCTCGCTCACACAAACACACATAGAGATAATATCTCTCTCACTCACACACACAGATAATGTCTCTGTCTCTCAATCACACACACTGAGTTAATGACTCTCTCACACACACACACACAGATAATGTCTAGCTCTTTGACACACAGATATAATGTCTCTCTCTCTCTCACACACACACAGACACACACAGATAATGTCTCTGTCTCTCACTCACACACATTGAGTTAATGTCTCTCTCACACACACACACACAGATAATGTCTCTCTCTTTGACACACAGATATAATGACTCTCTTACACACAGAGATAATGCCTTTCTCTCTCTCACACACACACACAGACACACACAGATAATGTCTCTGTCTCTCACTCACACACATTGAGTTAATGTCACTCTCACACACACAGCGAGATATAATGTCTCTCTCACACACACAGAGATATATTCTCTCACACTCACACACACTTAATGTCTCTCTCCCTAACACACACAGAGAGATAATGTCTCTATCTCTCTCTTTCACACACAGAGATAATGACTCTCTCCCTCTTCTCTCTCTCACACACAGAGATATTGTCCCTGTCACATTCACACACACACATATAATTCCTTTCTCTCTCACACACAGAGATAATGTCTGTATCACACACAGAGATAATGTCTCTCTCTCTCTCTCTCTCTCACACACACAAGATAATGTCTCTCTCTCACACTCAAACACACAGCGATAATGTCGCCCACTCACTCACACACCCAGTGATAATCTCTCTCTCTCTTTCACACACACATAGATAATGTCTCTCTCACACACACACAGAGAAAATGCCTCTCTCTCTCACACACACACACACACACACACACACACACACAGATAATTTCTCTGTCTCACACACACACACTGAGATAATGTTCTCTCTCACTCACACACACTGAGTTCATGACTTTCTGACACACACACACAGGGATAATGTCTCTCTCTCTCACACACACAGAGATATGTCCCTCTCTCTCTCTCACTCACAGAGATAATGTCTCTCTCTCACACACACACACACAGACACACACAGATAATGTCTACCTCTCACTCACACACCCAGAGATAATGTCTCTCTCTCTCTTTCACACACACATAGGTAACGTCTCTCTCACACACACAGAGAGAAAATGTCTCTCTTTCTCACACACACGGATATCATGTCTCTCTCTCACAAACACAGAGATAATGTCTCTCTCTCTAACACACACAGAGATAATGATTCTCTCTCTCACGCACACATACAGAGATAATGTCTCTCTCTCACACACAGAGATGTCTCTCTCTCACACATACACACACACACACACAGAGATAATGTCTCCCTCTCACTCACACACCGAGAGATAATGTCTCTCTCTCTCTTTCACACACACATAGATAACGTCTCTCTCACACACACACAGAGAAAATGTCTCTCTCTCTCACACACACGGAGATCATGTCTCTCTCTCACAAACACAGAGATAATGTCTCTCTCTCTAACACACACAGAGTTTATGATTCTCTCTCACACTCACACACACACAGATAATGTCTCTCTCCCTCACACACACACTGATATAATGTCTCTTTCTCTCTCTCGCTCACACACACAGAGATAATCTCTCTCGCTCACACGAACACACACAGAGATAATGTCTCTCTCTCACACACAGAGATAATGTCTGTCTCACACACTGAGATAATGTCTCTCTCTCTCTCTCTCACACACACACTCACACACAGAGATAATGTCTCTCTCTCTCACACACAGAGATAATGTCTCTCTCTCACAATCACACACACAGAGATAATCTCTCTCTCACACACAGGTAATGTCTCTCTCTCACTGACACACCCAGAGATAATGTCTCTCTCTCTCTTTCACACACACACTGATAATGTCTCTCTCACACACACACAGAAAATGTCTCTCTCTCTCACACACACAGAGATAATGTCTCTCACAAAAACAGACTCAGATAATGTCTCTCTCCCTCACACACACACACATAGAGATAATGACTCTCTAACACACACAACAGAGATAATGTCTCTCTCTCTCTCTCGCTCACACACACAGAGATAATGTCTCTCTCTTTGACACACAGATATAATGACTCTCTCCTTCTTCTCTCTCTCACACAGAGATAATGCCTCTCTCTCTCTCACACACACACACACTGTAAGGTAAAACATCATGAGATGGGAATGTGTAAGGAGTTACCCTGTACAGGGCTGTAACAAGATGTGAATGCATCCTTGTACTTACAAGGTAAGAGAGACATTGATGGATTGAGAGGCAGGAAGCTAGCAGGGAAAGGATAGCAACAGTTTTAGTCATTGGACAAGTAATGATATGATGATGTTCTAAGCACGTATCCAAGGGTATAAAAAATCACCATTTTGCTGATAACGGCAGAATGCATTCTCCGACTAACATGGTTAGTCGCAAGTGTTACAATCCGGTAATAAAGAACAAAGAACCCTGATTTCGACTCAGTCTGGTGTTTGTCTCACTCATTCATGAACAAAGCAGACCTAACAATTTGGTGACCCCGACGTGATGGGTGAGTGAACACTGGACGACGGTTTCTGTTTTTTCTGACAATCATCTCAGCCGGCTGATAAAAAGGTCCAGAGAAGCCTGTTTTAACAAAATTCTCTTTTTTTTTTAAAATCTTTATGATTGTCAGTAAGAACTGGAGATCGGACAAATTAGACGACCACAATTGAAGGTCGCATGCCAGGATTGTAACACGTAAGTGATTACAGACAAGATAAAAGTCCTTAAGGTGTTTGAATGACATTTATTAAGTGCTTCGCAAGAAACTACTAGAGTTTAAAAGTCTTTATTGTGTCGTTGCAAAGTCCAATAGAGTGAGAAGGTGGTCTATAAACAATTGAGGACCTGAGTTTTCTGCCCTAAACTTGTTATTAAGAGGAGAAATCTCCCACGTGAAGGTTGGGCTTTGAAAGAAAACAAAGGTTCAGGCTTATTGGCCTCAATTGTATCTGAGAGACTGACTTATAAATGTCCGGTAGGTATGATAATGTCTGTACACTTGAGAAGTTAAGAATTTATTTCCCCAATTCGCCGTGGTGGAATACCACAGCAGACACTAGAGACCTTGAGACAACAAAAAAAAGTACTCAGGGACGCCTGCCTGGTGAACAAGAACGACGACAGAAGGCTGCGACAGCTGTGTCCGGATCAGGTAGGAGATATTAATGAAAAAGTTGACAAACTCCTAAGAGACACCCAGTTTATTCGAAATACTTTTGATAAGTTAAATGAGGGTATTCCCAACATCACCAAGGAGATAAAGTTACGTAAATTCATAGATTGGTACAGGGAAACAGGACAAAAGTATAGCCCAAATATTTGGTTTTCTAGTTGTAATTTAACTTTCAGACCCCTTTGGGAAAACAGAGAGTGGAAAACGAGCAATCAGAGTATACAGGACAGTCTGAAGTCAATTGGAGGACAAGACTTAGAGACTGTTCCTTTAAAAGATATTAGTCATCCAGCTTGCAAGGAGACATTTTTAAAAGCAATTTTCGTTGACATAGATCCCCTAAACGGACAAAAACCTAAATTAAAACAGGCATTAGAAAGCGGTCCCGCAGCTATGGCTGTACAGTTGCCTGCTAAGACTTTTGACCAAGTTATTAAGGAAATTAATCAGGAATTAGAGGAGCGAAATACCAGTAATGCGGCATTGGAAAAACAAAAAATGCTCCGAAAATGTGTAGACCGCTGGAGGAAGAGGGGTTGGTTACCCGGGGGCACTGAGATGTTCCTGACAGGTGAGGGAAACAAAATTTTAAAGCGTAGTGTCTTAGATAAGCTGGAAGAAACAAAACACAGAAGGGAAAGGAAAAGTGCCTGTTTCCAGTTTCCAGCCACGAAGTGTCCGGGTTTGCTCTCTCCCTCCCTCCTTTCACCCTCCCCTCTCTCTCTTCTCTCCCCCTCTCTCTCTTCTCCCCCCCTCCTCTCTCACCCACTCCCCCTCCCAATCCCAATCTGTGGCGGTGCTGCCCTGAAATCCCCAGGTTGGGCAGGGCAGAGAAATACAATTTGGTTTTAATTTTGTGCCCACAATTCCAGCTCCGCATCAAATGGGATCCTGTTTTATCCTCTCTCCCTCCCTTTTTCCCGCACCCCCACCATTGCGGGATCAGGGCAGACATTGTGGGCTAACGTGTAGCTCACTCGAGGTGGGAGGGAAGGAAGGAGTGATAGTTCCCAGTGGTGGGAGACCCAATCTGATCCAGACCAGTGATCACAGGATGAGAACCTTTTAAAACCTTTGAAACGAAAGTGTTAATCTGAAGACTTTTCTCCCAGTGGGGCCAGTGCAAGGCATTTTCTCTCTCTATCTCTTGTGCTCTGTGTATCTGCCTCTCTATCTCTTTCTCTCGCTATGCTCTCTCTCTCTCTCTCTCTCTCTCTCTCTCTCTCATAGTCTCTGGATGTATGTGATGTCATGTATGTACTCTGACAATAAATCATTTATAAGTGAGTCTTATACAATCAAACAAAACGGGACACAGAAAACAAAATCTTTAATCGCGAGTCAGCAAAAAAGAGGGTGAGAGACAAGGAGATGCAGTACCGCGATGTCCTAGCTATATTCGAAGAATTTGGTCTCCCTGATAACCCACCTATTATGGCCCCTGTAGAAATAGCTTGTAGACCCCCGCCCTATGCATATGTGGAGTCACAAGGTGCCCCTGGCACCCCAGATGGGATACTGGAGTCACGTCCCTTATATCCAGATATTGAGACACTGGGGTGTGACAAGAACCTCGGGAATAGGGACACATCAGACGAGGTACAGGCCCCTTTAATAAAAATAGAAGGGGGAGTAATAGATGTGGAGACCCCTCTGGAGTCCAAGAAAATAGAAAAGGAGTTAGAGATACAGAAATGGAACATGAAAAAGGTTCAGGATAACATTAAAAACTTAAACAGAGATATTAATGTGCTGGGGCAGATCAGTGAGGATCAAAAAGAATTAATGGTAGGTGTATTGAAGGAAGTGGAAAAGATAACTACAACACTGTCAGGAGAAATTAAAGCTGAAGGAATGGTAATAGGAGTAAAGGACGAAAAGTGTAGTACAGATGAGGAAACGAGATACGATCCACCATGGGAGGAAAGTAAAAGGAAAAGACTCGGGAGGGAGAAAAATAGACATGCCTACCTGGACATAGTTAGGACAAAAGAGAAAGATGTGAAACAACTAAACTATGGCCGAAAAGATTATCTTAGAGATGAACGTGACCAATATACCTTTGACCCTGAGACATTGGAAGCTGATAGGGACAGTGACAGTGACGAAGAAGAGTCAGAACAAGGTGGGATAAATAAATGCATGCCAAGAGTAAAGAAGGAGCAGAAATCCCCAAAAATTGAGATATCAATGCCCATTACTGATCACGGGACGGGGAACTCAAAAATATGTACCCTGGTCACGAATGGACTTAGAGAGTTTAATGAAAAAACTACCTCCGTTGAGTAATGGGGCTAGTCCATGGATTTCTTGTTTTGAGCGAGAAACCTGCCAAGAACAATTAGCACTCGCAGATGTCAGAACTATCATGATAAGATTAAAGGCAGAAGGGGCCCTGAAACAAATAGAGAGAATTGTAAGAAGCAGTAAATTGGGGGATGAAATAGAATTTAACCCACTTCGGAATAAATTTTGGGAAGCACTTAGAGAAACAATTCCTACACCCTATAGTTTGGATGCCTTGGTAACCCTTCAACTAAAGGAAGGAGAGACTGCACACGAGTATTTCACTCGAGCATGGGACTTATGGGAAACAGGGACTGGAGAAAGACCCGACCACAGCCCCTTAGGAAGGGCTCACTTTCGTAATGGGATAATAAACGGACTACCTGCTACGGTTCAAGCAAAATTAAGGGACATTGTGGGATTAGAGACAATGTCAGAGGATTTGTGGAAAAGACACCTGACACATGCAATCAAACGACATCGTCAATCAGAGCATGCTAAGTCAGAAAGTGCGTCCCAGAAGGAGGTGGACAAAACAACCGATAAATTGGTGAGAGCCATAGAACATATAGGGGTTAAATTAGCGGCCCAACAGATAGTCCCACAGGTCATGGGGCCAGTGATAAATCCGGGACCCCAAGTAAGAAATGGTTGGGAAAGACAGCTAGGTACAATGTATAGAGGGGAACATGCAGTATGCTGGTACTGACAAAATCCTGGACACTACCAGCGGAACTGTCCGGAGGCTGGGAGAGCAAGGGGAAAAAGATTACCCTCTATTAGAGGCTATCGGGGAAGAGGACGAAACTTAAGAGGACAAGCAAGGGGTAGGGGTGGACACATTGATGGGCCCCAGAGAATCGGGGGGTGGCAGAGTTGATCACTCTGCGTGATCAACAAGTCCAGGCACCTCAGTGTAATGACTATATTGAGGAAGGTGCTGAATTTGATTATTGAAGGTGCCCTGGAGAATCAAAAATCACGCCTCCCTGGGAGCCACCAAAAATTTGGGGGACGGTAAATGGAGAAAAAATTGAATTTATGGTTGACACAGGGGCAGCAGTTACGACAGTGATTAAAAAACCCCCAGGGAGCACATTTTCGGGCAAAACATTATCTACAATAGGATTCTCCGGGATAAGGGAAACACAGCCCTATACAGATAACATCGACATGACATTTGGACGACAAAGGGTTAAAACACCTGTCCTGGTTGTGCCAAGTTGCCCCATTAATTTATTAGCAAGGGACATTCTTACCAAACTAGGAATAACCATACAATGTTCTGAGAAGGGCCTTCGGTTAACATACCCAGGGGATACAATAAGAAGGGGAGGACAGTTTATAGCAATGACCCCATCTAACGCTTCAGAAGACTCTGTGGAGGTTAGTATTTTCTGGAGTCGGCTACTGTATGATGAACCAGGCCCAGGGCTGATTAAACAGTTTTTTGAGTGGAGGGCCAGTATTCCTCGGTATGGGGATTACCATTATCCACTAGATCCTATGCATGTTACATTAAACTACACCATCCACCCGGACCAGGAATATGAGGAGAGGTGGGACTCTCTAAAAGAAGGGAAGACAGAAACGATACATTGTCCATTTATCTTTGTAGGTAAGGAGGGAATAGCTGCTATGGTTGTCATGACAGAAGAACAAATGGAGTGGTTCTGCTTAGGAGTAGAAAGTGTGCCTCATGTGACCTTGGGTATTGCCAAAGATCATCACGCTCGACAGCTGGGTCCGATGGTAAAGGAAGCGATAGGGTGTGAATACAGGCAGACAGAAATCCCGGGATATTCCACCTCGGAGGGAGGAAAATTTGTCAGACTGAATATTGAAGCATGGGACCAGGTAGTGAATGAGAAAGTAGAAAGAGACCGAGCCATAGAAGGAGAAAATATTGATCACAGAGACTCAGACAAATATCTTTCTAATCTGAGTCCACATATATGGACAACGGGGCCCTATGATGTGGGAGTAATAAAAGGAGAGGTATTTCTAGAATTGGCCAACCCCGGGCAGAAACCAATATGGAGAAAACAATACCGCTTGTCGCCCAGTCAGGAGGAGGGTATTAAAGGAACGATAGAAGGGTTAATGGAGTCAGGGGTTTTAAGGGCGGCACCTGACAGTATGTGGAACACGCCCATCATGCCTGTTCCCAAACCGGGTAGAAAAGACTGGAGGATGGTACACGACCTCCGGGAGATTAACTTGGCTACCAAGACTATCGGGAGACCAGTCCCAGACCCATATGTAGCACTTAGGGCTCTGAGTCCGGAGCACAAATACTATACTGTCATTGATCTGGCAAACGCATTCTTCTGCTTGAAATTAGCTGAGGAATGCCAAGACTGGTTCACTTTCACTTACCAAGCACATCGGTACACATACACTAGATTACCTCAGGGTTATAAGGACAGTCCAGGACTGTTCAATCAGGCCCTTAGCGAAATCCTAATGAAATTAAAGCTCCCGGAAGATGTTACACTGATTCAGTATGTAGACGACCTACTATTAGCAGGGAAAACGCCACATGAGTGCCTGACAGGGACAGCAGTTTTACTCAAGGGGTTAGGCGAGGCTGGATTTAAAGTAAAAAGGTCGAAATGTCAGATCGGAAGGAGGGTGGTAACTTTCCTAGGAAGACTCGTGGGTAAGAACGGTACGGCCATGTCTGAGGCACATAGAGAAAAGATACTAGGGTATCGAAAACCTACTACAGTACAGGTCATGCTTCCCCGGGCTCTGAGCCTAATTAAGGTGGCGGGCCATTCCCCAGATAACACAAAGGAAGGGAAGGGAAACACGGCGGCTGACAGGGCAGCCAAACAGGTTACTGGTTATCATGAACATATACAGGGGATGATTTTGAGGTCCCATAACAAAAAAAAATGAATCTGAAACTAAGGAGACTTGTAGCAGATTGAATGACTACACAGATGAGAAGGGAGAGGGACCCCCACCGAATATTGAGCACCTAATAGAAATACAGGAAAAAGCTAGCCCAAGTGAGAAAGAGGAATGGATGAAACGCGGTGCCACTCGACAGGAGATCAGCTATGAAAATCAGACAGTACATGTTTGGCGCTCCCCTATAGGTACGATAGTTGCCCCTCGTCAATTACTCCCACTATTATTTGAAGAAGCTCATGGGCCGACTCACATTAGCGCCACCAAAACTTATAATACGCTTAAACAACATTGGTGGAATCCCCACTTACGCGAGCACATTGACAACTTTAGAGCTGAATGTACTATCTGGAACGGGCATAACCAAAGGATCACCTTACCCCACCCGCTTTTACGATTTCCAGTACCGACAGCCCCGTGGAAAGAGATCTATATTGACTATACAGATATGGGTACTGACCTTAGGACAAAGGAGGGTTACCGATATCTTTTAGTGGCAGTAGATAGGTTCTCACGATGGGTGGAGGCTATTCCAACAAAGAAAGAAGATGCGGATAGTGTAATAGGCTGGCTAACGCGAGAGTTAATACCCCGCTATGGAGTCCCCAGCAGGATATGCTCTGATAATGGGTCTCATTTTAAGAATGAGCTGATCCGACAGGTTGAAGAATACCTAGGGATCAAACACCGTTTTGGTAGTGTCTATAGGCCTGAGAGCCAGGGGTTAGTAGAAAGGGCAAACAGAACGATAAAATCTAAATTAGGGAAAGTTTTAGGGGGGACCAGGTTGAATTGGGTTGAGGCATTGCCATTAGTACTGATGTCTATGCGACAAGAGAAGGCCAAAGATACCTTCCTGTCACCGCATGAGATTCTAACGGGTCGACCCATGCCCGGTCCAAAGACTGATCCAGCATGGGTTAAGTTGTGGGAAGAAAGGGAAGTGGAACTAGATCATTATATGCAGATGCTGGGTAATATGGTTGCTTTAGTTTCACAACAGGTGGCGAATGCTAGTAAGGAGAACCCGGACACCGGAGGAGTTCCAGTAAAGGAGGGAGACCTGGTGTATATCCGTAAACCAGGTAAAGTACATTGGACTGAATTTAGGTGGTCTGGACCATACACTGTTACCGCAGTAACAGATAGGTCGGTAAGAATTGACAAACCAGGGGATCATAATTGGCATCATTTTACCTACTGTTCCAAGGCAAAACAGCACGTAGCCAGCCTTGATAGAATTGATGAGACTCATGCAGACGATACCGGGGGCCCTATGGGCAGTACTACTAATGGGATGCCAGATAAGTCAGCAGAATAGCTCGGATTCCTGCGGGGCCAAAGTTATTCTAAAGGTAGACAAAGACAGGGATAACACCTTCCAGTTCGATCTATGCAGTATAATAGCGTGTGGTAAGAATGAGGCGTCCTGGAGAGGATATGATGTTTACATGTGTGCCTTTCAAATAGGATATCCTAAATGGGGTCTACATGTCTGTCCGTCTTGGGGTGAGGTTTGGTGGTGGACAGGACCCGACACTAGATGGATAAGTAAACCCCTTAACAAAGGGTCCAGCAAACCTTATTATAATTTTTTCACTAAAATCTCCCTGATACGTGGTGCTGTGACCTATTCAATGTAAGGAGAGAATCCCCTGATTTTGACAGTAAAGGCGGGGCTGCGCAACCCGTGGAATATGAAGGGATGGAGCTCTAAGACATGCGAGGGGGGCACAGGGAGAGAACATGGTGTCGGAGACCTCTTCTATCTAATGATTGGAGTGTCTATTAATGGAAAAGATCCTTGGGGAGTGGTGAGGTTCGACTTACAAACATACACAAAGGACATAATTAAACCCACTTCGAAAGAGGGGGAAGTGAGAAAATTCGACGGTACGAAGATGTCCAGGGGAGAGAAGATAGCAATTGAGACAGGTATTGATGAGTCAAACTCCTGGATAGATCAGATGGGTAAATATGCGGACCAAGCAGGGTATGGGAACTGCTGGGTCTGTGCCCGAGGAAGGCCGTTATTACGGATGAGCAGATCAATTTTTGAGGAGACAGATGCTATGGACTGCGCCTTGAACCTAATGTCAGAATCCAACCCACTGAATAGGTGTCTGATATGGGAACAGACGTTTCCCATAGCTCCGGCTAATGTAGCTCCCCCTGTCTTTAGATCCACAGGCATAACTAATGTTACTTGTTTTGCCAACAACAACACAGCAGCGCACGTTTTCCATGTGGGTTGGCTGCCCAGCGACTCGTGCAGGACTCATGTTGATCTCTCACATAGCAGTAGTGCAACCCGCTTGACCCAGGCTAGGGCGGATATTTGGTGGTTTTGTGGAGGAAGAGTGCTGTACAACTGGCTCCCCGCTAACTGGGATGGTCGGTGTGCTCTAGTAACCCTTAATGCGCCAGTGCTGATTGTCAAAAGGCAGGAGGGAGACGAGGATTCCCTAGAATTGCGCCACACAGAGAGTTGGCTGTGGAGAAAAAGGAGGAGTGTTGGACTCTTGGGGCCGGGAGGAAGGAACCCTGATGGGGTATGGATTGATGCCATTGGCCAAGCCCGGAATATTCCGGACGAATTTAAATTAGCCGATGAGATTGCAGCTGGGTTTGAAAGCTTTCCTGTTTTTAGTGCAATTTTTCCCATCACTGTAAATAAGAATGTTAATAGGATCAACCTTATTCACTATAATGTCCAGCGCCTTGCAAATTTGACCAGGGACGTTGTTGAGGCAATACATCAACAACTGTCAGAAACTTCCCTTATGACACTTCAGAATAGGATAGCGATTGATATGGTCCTGGCAGAGAAAGGTGGAGTGTGTGCTATGTTTGGAGATCTATGCTGCACTTCTATCTCTAATAACACAGGGCCAGATGGATCACTCACTAAGGGGTTAACGAAACTTAGGGCATTGGCGAAAGAATTAAAAGCCCAGTCTGGAGTCTCCAATCCTGTTTTATCCTGGTTACAGGGAGTGTTTGGGAGATGGAGCACTTTGTTAGGACAACTTTTGCTGGGTTTGTTCATTTCTGTATCAATTTTTATCACTTGTGGCTGTTGTTGTATTCCATGCATTCGAACGCTGGTCACGAGGACCATAGAGAGAGCCTTTGCTGACCGTGATGAACTGCCTCCGAAATATCAAGCTGTGCAGGCAGTGGAGCAAGACTATCTCACATTACAGGAGGCGGAGAAAGTTGCTGAGATCGATCTGGAGTCTGAAGGGGAATGTGATGGGAAGGAGGGATTGTGAATTAGATCGTTACACATATAATTTTAACCTTGCTTGTAACCTAAATATTACAACCTTGATTGTAGAACAAATATTATGAATTAGATTGTAGACCATATGTTAACTTGGGAATTTACTAATGTACGGGGGGTTAGCTAGTTTTTTGCTTGGGGGCAAATGGGATGAAACTTGTAAACGGGCAATGGGATCGGGGTGACGGATGGGGGGTGTACGCAAAGGAGGGTTGGGGGAGCCCTCGCCCACCAGCCGAACTACCCTGTGAACAGAACCCGTATAGAGCTTGGCAATAATAGGCGAACTAATGTAACGCGGTGGTAGCATAGTCAGGGCGAGATTGTCCTCTAAAGAGGACAAAGGAGGGATTGTAAGGTAAAACATCATGAGATGGGAATGTGTAAGGAGTTACCCTGTACAGGGCTGTAACAAGATGTGAATGCATCCTTGTACTTACAAGATAAGAGAGACATTAATGGATTGAGAGGCAGGAAGCTAGCAGGGAAAGGATAGCAACAGTTTTAGTCATTGGACAAGTAATGATATGATGATGTTCTAAGCACGTATCCAAGGGTATAAAAAATCACCATTTTGCTGATAACGGCAGAATGCATTCTCCGACTAACATGGTTAGTCGCAAGTGTTACAATCCGGTAATAAAGAACAAAGAACCCTGATTTCGACTCAGTCTGGTGTTTGTCTCACTCATTCATGAACAAAGCAGACCTAACAACACACACACACACACACACACACACAGATAATGTCTGTCTCACACACACACACTGAGATAATGTCTCTCTCCCACACTCACACACACAGAGATAATGTCTCTCTCTCAACACACAGAGATTATGTCTCTCTCTCACTGACATACCCAGAGATAATGTCTCTTCTCTCTCACACACACACACACCATGTCTCTCTCTCTCACACACACACAGATAATGTCTCTCTCTCTCAACACAAACGGAGAAAAAGTCTCTCTCTCTAACACACACAGAGATAATGTCTCTCACACACACACAGAGATAATGTCTCGCTCTCTCTCTCTCACTCACACACAGAGATAATGTCTGTCTCACATACAGAGATAATGTCCCTCTCACTCACACAAACAGATAATGTCTCTCTCTCACTGTCACTAACACACACAGATAATGTCTCTGCCTCTCAATCACACACACTGAGTTAATGACTCTCTCTCACACACACACACACAGAGATATTGTCTCTCTCTCTCACACACACACAGATAATGTCTCTCTCTCACACAGAGATAATGTTTCTCTCTCACACACAGAAATAATGTCTCTCTCTCACTCACACACACAGAGATAATGTCTCTCTCACACTCACACACATAGAGATAATGTCTCTCTCTCACACTCACACACACACAGATAATGTCTCTCTCCCTCACACATAAACAGAGAAAATGTCTCTCTCTCTCACACACACAGAGAAAATGTCACTCTCTCACACACACCGAGATGATGTCTCACTCTCTCTCTCTCACACACACAGATAATGTCTCTCTCCCTCACACATTCAAAGAGATAATGTCTCTCTCTCTGTCGCTCAGACACACAGAGATAATCTCTCTACTCTCACGAGCACACACAGAGATAATGTCTCTCTCACTCACGCACAGAGATAATGTCTCTCCCACATTCACACACACAGAGATAATCTCTTTCTCTCTCACGCACACAGAGATAAGGTCTCTCACAACACAATCACAGATAATGTCTCTCTCTCTCACACACACACAGATAATGTCTCTCTCTCTCCCTCTCGCACACACACACAAAGATGACGTCTCTCTCACATTCACCCATACAGAGATAATGTCTTTCACTCTTGCGCACACAGAGATAATGTCTCTCTCTTTGACACACAGATATAATGACTCTCTCTCTCACACACAGATATTATGCCTTTCTCTCTCTCACACACACACACACAGAAAATGTCTCTGTCTCTCACTCACACACACACAGAGATAATGTCTCTCTCTCACACACAGAGATAATGTCTCTCTCTCACACACAGAGATAATGTCTCTCTCTCAGTGACACACCCAGAGATAATGTCTCTCTCTCTCTCACACACACACAATGTCTCTCTCTCTCTCACACACACACACAGAGATAATCTCTCTTGCTCACACAAACACACATAGAGATAATGTCTCTCTCACTCACACAAACAGATAATGTCTCTCTCTCTCACTCATACAAACAGAGATAATGTCTCGCTCAGTCACTCCACACACAGAGATAATATCTCTCACACACACACACAGAGATAATGTCTCTCTCAGTCACACACAGAGATAATGTCTCTCCCACATTCACACACACAGAGATAATGTCTTTCTCTCTCACGCACACAGAGATAAGGTCTCTCACACACACAAAAACACAGATAATGTCTCTCTCTCTCACACACACTCAGAGATAATGTCTCTCTCTCTCCCTCTCGCTCACACACACAGAGATAATGTCTCTCTCACACACACAAACACACACAGATAATGTATCTGTCTCTCACTCACACACACTGAGTTAATGACTCTCTCACACACACACACACAGATAATGTCTCTCTCACACACACACACACACACAGAGATAATGTCTCTCTCTCACACACAGAGATAATGTCTCTCTCTCTCTGACACACCCAGAGATAATGTCTCTCTCTCTCTCTCACACACACACAATGTCTCTCTCTCTCACACACACACACAGAGATAATCTCTCTTGCTCACACAAACACACATAGAGATAATGTCTCTCACACAAACACACACAGATAATGTCTCTCTCCCTCACATACACACACACACACAGATATAATGTCTCTCTCACACACACACACAGAGATAATGTCTCTCTCTCCCACACACACACACACACACACACACACACACACACACAGATAATGTCGCTCTCCCTCACTCATACAGATATAATGTCCCTCTCTCTCTCACACACACAGAGATATGTCCCTCTCTCTCTCTCACTCACAGAGATAATGTCTCTCTCTCACACACAGAGATAATGTCTCTCTCTCACACACACACACACACAGAGATAATGTCTACCTCTCACTCACACACCCAGAGATAATGTCTCTCTCTCTCTTTCACACACACATAGGTAACGTCTCTCTCACACACACACAGAGAAAATGTCTCTCTTTCTCACACACACGGAGATCATGTCTCTCTCTCACAAACACAGAGATAATTTCTCTCTCTCTAACACACACAGAGATAATGATTCTCTCTCTCACGCACACATACAGAGATAATGTCTCTCTCTCACACACAGAGATGTCTCTCTCTCACACATACACACACACACAGAGATAATGTCTCCCTCTCACTCACACACCGAGAGATAATGTCTCTCTCTCTCTTTCACACACACATAGATAACGTCTCTCTCACACACACACAGAGAAAATGTCTCTCTCTCTCACACACACGGAGATCATGTCTCTCTCTCACAAACACAGAGATAATGTCTCTCTCTCTAACACACACAGAGATAATGATTCTCTCTCTCTCTCTCTCTCTCTCTCTCTCTCTCTCTCTCTCTCTCATACAGAGGTAATTTCTCTCTCTCACACACAGAGATGATGTCTCACTTTCTCTCTTTCTCACACACAGCGATAATGTCTCTCAGTCTCTCACATACAGAGATAATGTCTCTCTCTCACACTCACACACACTGAGATAATGTCTCTCTCTCTCGCTAACACGCACAGAGATAATCCCTCTACTCACATGAACACACGCAGAGATAATGTCTCTCTCACTCACACACAGAGATAATGTCTCTCTCACATTCACCCACACAGAGATAATGTCTCTCTGTCACACTCACACTCACACACACACAGATAATGTCTCTCTCTCTCTTTGAGACACAGATATAATAACTCTCTCCCTCTTCTCTCTCTTACACACAGAGATAATGTCTCTTTTACACTCACACACACAGAGATAATTTCTCTCTCACTCACACACACAGAGAGATAATGTCTCTCTCTCTCTCTTTCACACACAGAGATAATGACTCTCTCCCTCTTCTCTCTCACACACACAGCGATAATGTCTCTCTCTCTCTCTTTCACACACAGAGATAATGACTCTCTCCCTCTTCTCTCTCACACACACAGCGATAATGTCTCTCTCTCACACACACACACACACCCACACACACACACACACACACACACAGATAATTTCTCTGCCTCACACACACACACTGAGATAAAGTCTCTCTCTCACTCACACACACTGAGTTCATGACTTTCTCACACACACACACAGGGATAATGTCTCTCTCTCACACACACACACACACACACACACACACACACACACACACACACACACACACACACACACACACACACACAGATAATGTCGCTCTCCCTCACTCATACAAACAGAGATAATGTCTCTCTCTCTCACACACACAGAGATATGTCCCTCTCTCTCTCTCACTCACAGAGATAATGTCTTTCTCTCACACACAGAGATAATGTCTCTCTCTCACACACACACACACACAGAGATAATGTCTACCTCTCACTCACACACCCAGAGATAATGTCTCTCTCTCTTTTTCACACACACATAGGTAACGTCTCTCTCTCACACACAGAGATGTCTCTCTCTCTCACACATACACACACACACACAGAGATAATGTCTCCCTCTCAGTCACACACCGAGAGATAATGTCTCTCTCTCTCTTTCACACACACATAGATAACGTCTCTCTCACACACACACAGAGAAAATGTCTCTCTCTCTCACACACACGGAGATCATGTCTCTCTCTCACAAACACAGAGATAATGTCTCTCTCTCTAACACACACAGAGATAATGATTCTCTCTCTCTCTCTCTCTCTCTCTCTCTCCCTCTCTCTCTCTCGTACAGAGGTAATTTCTCTCTCTCACACACAGAGATGATGTCTCACTTTCTCTCTTTCTCACACACAGCGATAATGTCTCTCAGTCTCTCACACACAGAGATAATGTCTCTCTCACACACACACAGATATTTTCTCTCACACTAACACACACACAGTTAATGTCTCTCTCCCTAACACACACGGAGAGATAATGTCTCTCCCTCTCTCTCTTTCACACACAGAGATAATTACTCTCTCCTTCTTCTCTCTCACACACACAAGATAATGTCACTCTCTCACACTCACACAAACAGATAATGTCTCTCTCTCTCACTCATACAAACAGAGATAATGTCTCGCTCAGTCACTCCACACACAGAGATAATATCTCTCACACACACACACAGAGATAATGTCTCTCTCAGTCACACACAGAGATAATGTCTCTCCCACATTCACACACACAGAGATAATGTCTTTCTCTCTCACGCACACAGAGATAAGGTCTCTCACACACACAAAAACACAGATAATGTCTCTCTCTCTCACACACACTCAGAGATAATGTCTCTCTCTCTCCCTCTCGCTCACACACACAGAGATAATGTCTCTCTCACACACACACACACACACACAGATAATGTATCTGTCTCTCACTCACACACACTGAGTTAATGACTCTCTCACACACACACACACAGATAATGTCTCTCTCACACACACACACACACACAGAGATAATGTCTCTCTCTCACACACAGAGATAATGTCTCTCTCTCTCTGACACACCCAGAGATAATGTCTCTCTCTCTCTCACACACACACACAGAGATAATCTCTCTTGCTCACACAAACACACATAGAGATAATGTCTCTCACACAAACACACACAGATAATGTCTCTCTCCCTCACATACACACACACACACAGATATAATGTCTCTCTCACACACACACACAGAGATAATGTCTCTCTCTCTCACACACACACACACACACACACACACACACACAGATAATGTCGCTCTCCCTCACTCATACAGATATAATGTCCCTCTCTCTCTCACACACACAGAGATATGTCCCTCTCTCTCTCTCACTCACAGAGATAATGTCTCTCTCTCACACACAGAGATAATGTCTCTCTCTCACACACACACACACACAGAGATAATGTCTACCTCTCACTCACACACAGAGATAATGTCTCTCTCTCTCTGACACACCCAGAGATAATGTCTCTCTCTCTCTCTCACACACACACAATGTCTCTCTCTCTCACACACACACACAGAGATAATCTCTCTTGCTCACACAAACACACATAGAGATAATGTCTCTCACACAAACACACACAGATAATGTCTCTCTCCCTCACATAGACACACACACACAGATATAATGTCTCTCTCACACACACACACAGAGATAATGTCTCTCTCTCCCACACACACACACACACACACACACACACACACACACACACAGATAATGTCGCTCTCCCTCACTCATACAGATATAATGTCCCTCTCTCTCTCACACACACAGAGATATGTCCCTCTCTCTCTCTCACTCACAGAGATAATGTCTCTCTCTCACACACAGAGATAATGTCTCTCTCTCACACACACACACACACAGAGATAATGTCTACCTCTCACTCACACACCCAGAGATAATGTCTCTCTCTCTCTTTCACACACACATAGGTAACGTCTCTCTCACACACACACAGAGAAAATGTCTCTCTTTCTCACACACACGGAGATCATGTCTCTCTCTCACAAACACAGAGATAATTTCTCTCTCTCTAACACACACAGAGATAATGATTCTCTCTCTCACGCACACATACAGAGATAATGTCTCTCTCTCACACACAGAGATGTCTCTCTCTCACACATACACACACACACAGAGATAATGTCTCCCTCTCACTCACACACCGAGAGATAATGTCTCTCTCTCTCTTTCACACACACATAGATAACGTCTCTCTCACACACACACAGAGAAAATGTCTCTCTCTCTCACACACACGGAGATCATGTCTCTCTCTCACAAACACAGAGATAATGTCTCTCTCTCTAACACACACAGAGATAATGATTCTCTCTCTCTCTCTCTCTCTCTCTCTCTCTCTCTCTCTCTCTCTCTCATACAGAGGTAATTTCTCTCTCTCACACACAGAGATGATGTCTCACTTTCTCTCTTTCTCACACACAGCGATAATGTCTCTCAGTCTCTCACATACAGAGATAATGTCTCTCTCTCACACTCACACACACTGAGATAATGTCTCTCTCTCTCGCTAACACGCACAGAGATAATCCCTCTACTCACATGAACACACGCAGAGATAATGTCTCTCTCACTCACACACAGAGATAATGTCTCTCTCACATTCACCCACACAGAGATAATGTCTCTCTGTCACACTCACACTCACACACACACAGATAATGTCTCTCTCTCTCTTTGAGACACAGATATAATAACTCTCTCCCTCTTCTCTCTCTTACACACAGAGATAATGTCTCTTTTACACTCACACACACAGAGATAATTTCTCTCTCACTCACACACCGAGATAACGTCTCTCTCTCACATTCACACACACTGAGTTAATGACAGTCTCACACACACACACAGGGATAATGTCTCTCTCACTCACACACCGAGATAACGTCTCTCTCTCACATTCACACACACAGAGATAATGTCTGTCTCTCACTCTCACACACACAGAGATAATGTCTCTCTCTCACACACACACACACACACACACACACACACACACACACACACACACAGAAATAATATCTCTCACACACACAGGGAGATAATGTCTCTCACACAAACACACACAGATAATGTCTCTCTCCCTTACTCACACACACACACACACACAGATAATGTCTCTCTCTCACACACACACAGGGACATAAGGTCTCTCTCACACACACACACACACAGATAATGTCTGTCTCTCACACACACACACACACACACTCACACACACAGATAATGTCTCTCTCTCACACACACACAGGGAGATTATGTCTCTCTCACACACACACACAGAGATAATGTCTCTCTCTCACACTCACACACACAGAGATAATGTCTACCTCTCACTCACACACCCAGAGATAATGTCTCTCTCTCTCTTTCACACACACATGGGTAACGTCTCTCTCACACACACACAGAGAAAATGTCTCTCTTTCTCACACTCACGGAGAACATGTCTCTCTCTCACAAACACAGAGATAATGTCTCTCTCTCTAACACACACAGAGATAATGATTCTCTCTCTCACGCACACATACAGAGATAATGTCTCTCTCTTACACACAGAGATGTCTCTCTCTCACACATACACACACACACAGAGATAATGTCTCCCTCTCACTCACACACCGAGAGATAATGTCTCTCTCTCTCTTTCACACACACATAGATAACGTCTCTCTCACACACACACAGAGAAAATGTCTCTCCCTCTCACAAACACGGAGATCAGTCTCTCTCTCACAAACACAGTGATAATGTCTCTCTCTCTAACACACACAGAGATAATGATTCTCTCTCTCTCTCTCTCTCTCTCTCTCTCTCTCATACAGAGGTAATTTCTCTCTCTCACACACAGAGATGATGTCTCACTTTCTCTCTTTCTCACACACAGCGATAATGTCTCTCAGTCTCTCACACACAGAGATAATATCTCTCTCACACACACAGAGATATTTTCTCTCACACTCACACACACACAGTTAATGTCTCTCTCCCTAACACACACAGAGAGATAATGTCTCTCTCTCTCTCTTTCACACACAGAGATAATGACTCTCTCCCTCTTCTCTCTCACACACACAGCGATAATGTCTCTCTCTCTCTCTTTCACACACAGAGATAATGACTCTCTCCCTCTTCTCTCTCACACACACAGCGATAATGTCTCTCTCTCACACACACACACACACCCACACACACACACACACACACACAGATAATTTCTCTGCCTCACACACACACACTGAGATAAAGTCTCTCTCTCACTCACACACACTGAGTTCATGACTTTCTCACACACACACACAGGGATAATGTCTCTCTCTCACACACACACACACACACACACACACACACACACACACACACACACACACACACACACACACACACACAGATAATGTCGCTCTCCCTCACTCATACAAACAGAGATAATGTCTCTCTCTCTCACACACACAGAGATATGTCCCTCTCTCTCTCTCACTCACAGAGATAATGTCTTTCTCTCACACACAGAGATAATGTCTCTCTCTCACACACACACACACAGAGATAATGTCTACCTCTCACTCACACACCCAGAGATAATGTCTCTCTCTCTTTTTCACACACACATAGGTAACGTCTCTCTCTCACACACAGAGATGTCTCTCTCTCTCACACATACACACACACACACAGAGATAATGTCTCCCTCTCAGTCACACACCGAGAGATAATGTCTCTCTCTCTCTTTCACACACACATAGATAACGTCTCTCTCACACACACACAGAGAAAATGTCTCTCTCTCTCACACACACGGAGATCATGTCTCTCTCTCACAAACACAGAGATAATGTCTCTCTCTCTAACACACACAGAGATAATGATTCTCTCTCTCTCTCTCTCTCTCTCTCTCTCTCTCTCTCGTACAGAGGTAATTTCTCTCTCTCACACACAGAGATGATGTCTCACTTTCTCTCTTTCTCACACACAGCGATAATGTCTCTCAGTCTCTCACACACAGAGATAATGTCTCTCTCACACACACACAGATATTTTCTCTCACACTAACACACACACAGTTAATGTCTCTCTCCCTAACACACACGGAGAGATAATGTCTCTCCCTCTCTCTCTTTCACACACAGAGATAATTACTCTCTCCTTCTTCTCTCTCACACACACAAGATAATGTCACTCTCTCACACTCACACAAACAGATAATGTCTCTCTCTCTCACTCATACAAACAGAGATAATGTCTCGCTCAGTCACTCCACACACAGAGATAATATCTCTCACACACACACACAGAGATAATGTCTCTCTCAGTCACACACAGAGATAATGTCTCTCCCACATTCACACACACAGAGATAATGTCTTTCTCTCTCACGCACACAGAGATAAGGTCTCTCACACACACAAAAACACAGATAATGACTCTCTCTCTCACACACACTCAGAGATAATGTCTCTCTCTCTCCCTCTCGCTCACACACACAGAGATAATGTCTCTCTCACACACACACACACACACACAGATAATGTATCTGTCTCTCACTCACACACACTGAGTTAATGACTCTCTCACACACACACACACAGATAATGTCTCTCTCACACACACACACACACACAGAGATAATGTCTCTCTCTCACACACAGAGATAATGTCTCTCTCTCTCTGACACACCCAGAGATAATGTCTCTCTCTCTCTCACACACACACACAGAGATAATCTCTCTTGCTCACACAAACACACATAGAGATAATGTCTCTCACACAAACACACACAGATAATGTCTCTCTCCCTCACATACACACACACACACAGATATAATGTCTCTCTCACACACACACACAGAGATAATGTCTCTCTCTCTCACACACACACACACACACACACACACACACACACACAGATAATGTCGCTCTCCCTCACTCATACAGATATAATGTCCCTCTCTCTCTCACACACACAGAGATATGTCCCTCTCTCTCTCTCACTCACAGAGATAATGTCTCTCTCTCACACACAGAGATAATGTCTCTCTCTCACACACACACACACACAGAGATAATGTCTACCTCTCACTCACACACCCAGAGATAATGTCTCTCTCTCTCTTTCACACACACATAGGTAACGTCTCTCTCACACACACACAGAGAAAATGTCTCTCTTTCTCACACACACGGAGATCATGTCTCTCTCTCACAAACACAGAGATAATTTCTCTCTCTCTAACACACACAGAGATAATGATTCTCTCTCTCACGCACACATACAGAGATAATGTCTCTCTCTCACACACAGAGATGTCTCTCTCTCACACATACACACACACACAGAGATAATGTCTCCCTCTCACTCACACACCGAGAGATAATGTCTCTCTCTCTCTTTCACACACACATAGATAACGTCTCTCTCACACACACACAGAGAAAATGTCTCTCTCTCTCACACACACGGAGATCATGTCTCTCTCTCACAAACACAGAGATAATGTCTCTCTCTCTAACACACACAGAGATAATGATTCTCTCTCTCTCTCTCTCTCTCTCTCTCTCTCTCTCTCTCTCTCTCTCTCTCTCATACAGAGGTAATTTCTCTCTCTCACACACAGAGATGATGTCTCACTTTCTCTCTTTCTCACACACAGCGATAATGTCTCTCAGTCTCTCACATACAGAGATAATGTCTCTCTCTCACACTCACACACACTGAGATAATGTCTCTCTCTCTCGCTAACACGCACAGAGATAATCACTCTACTCACATGAACACACGCAGAGATAATGTCTCTCTCACTCACACACAGAGATAATGTCTCTCTCACATTCACCCACACAGAGATAATGTCTCTCTGTCACACTCACACTCACACACACACAGATAATGTCTCTCTCTCTCTTTGAGACACAGATATAATAACTCTCTCCCTCTTCTCTCTCTTACACACAGAGATAATGTCTCTTTTACACTCACACACACAGAGATAATTTCTCTCTCACTCACACACCGAGATAACGTCTCTCTCTCACATTCACACACACTGAGTTAATGACAGTCTCACACACACACACAGGGATAATGTCTCTCTCACTCACACACCGAGATAACGTCTCTCTCTCACATTCACACACACAGAGATAATGTCTGTCTCTCACTCTCACACACACAGAGATAATGTCTCTCTCACACACACACACACACACACACACACACACACACACACACACACACACACACACACACACACACAGAAATAATATCTCTCACACACACAGGGAGATAATGTCTCTCACACAAACACACACAGATAATGTCTCCCTCCCTTACTCACACACACACACACACACACACACAGATAATGTCTCTCTCTCACACACACACAGGGAGATAAGGTCTCTCTCACACACACACACACACACACAGATAATGTCTCTCTCTCACACACAGACACACACACACACACACACAGAGATAATGTCTCTCTCTCACACTCACACACACAGAGATAATGTCTACCTCTCACTCACACACCCAGAGATAATGTCTCTCTCTCTCTTTCACACACACATGGGTAACGTCTCTCTCACACACACACAGAGAAAATGTCTCTCTTTCTCACACTCACGGAGAACATGTCTCTCTCTCACAAACACAGAGATAATGTCTCTCTCTCTAACACACACAGAGATAATGATTCTCTCTCTCACGCACACATACAGAGATAATGTCTCTCTCTTACACACAGAGATGTCTCTCTCTCACACATACACACACACACAGAGATAATGTCTCCCTCTCACTCACACACCGAGAGATAATGTCTCTCTCTCTCTTTCACACACACATAGATAACGTCTCTCTCACACACACACAGAGAAAATGTCTCTCCCTCTCACAAACACGGAGATCAGTCTCTCTCTCACAAACACAGTGATAATGTCTCTCTCTCTAACACACACAGAGATAATGATTCTCTCTCTCTCTCTCTCTCTCTCATACAGAGGTAATTTCTCTCTCTCACACAGAGATGATGTCTCACTTTCTCTCTTTCTCACACACAGCGATAATGTCTCTCAGTCTCTCACACACAGAGATAATATCTCTCTCACA